>NW_006408617.1:867953-882935 GCF_000296735.1 Chrysochloris asiatica
ACAGCAAGAAGCATTCACACCCCCTTCACACACAGAGTGGACGGAGATGGGCAACTTGGACATTGGATACTCAAATGGGGAGGAGGGACTACAAAGGCAAGAAGTGACTGGCTTACAAGCTTTCAAGAGGGAACCTGATGCTAGGGAGCATGGAAGAAGGCAGAATCTCCAGTAGGTACCATTCAATCTGTCTGGGCGGAGCAGATGAAAGGAAATACAGATGGGTAACTCATGATACTGTAGTGAATAATGCTTATTAGCATGGATTATGAGGGTTGGAAATGCAAAGGTAGACGTTTTGGAACAAGGAAGGGAGTGATTAATTCTAGAGGCTAGGAGGAGATATCTGGGACCATCAACGGAGAAGAGCCGAGAGCGGGACCCTACTCAGAGAAACAAAGATGCCTGAGATGGAGACAGAGACGATGACATGGAGTAATGAAGCGGCTGGGGGCTTTGGATCTAGAGAGGGAAAGGGACTGTGGGCCGAAAACGGGGGTGGGGTAGAGGGTTTCTAGGATATACTCTTTGGTTGGTTGATGATGCGTGGAGGGGACTGGAACCATGGCAATGAGATGATAGATGATGGAATGAATGTAAAACTAAAGTTCTCTCATGTAAACTACCAAATAATTAACAATAAAACATTAAAAAAAAAAAAAGCCAATACTTCACACACAAGACATTCAGAGAGATACAATAGGCAATTAAAAAAAAAAAAGAATGAATTCCTCAAAATTTAATATCTTACTAAATGAATGTTATCATGGTGACATAGCAATTTCTTATGAATACTTTTTTTGCTAACAAAATTTTTATTCATTCTAATTTACTTGACAATACAATGAGGTAAAGGAAGCTTATTTTGATGTTCAAGTCCAAGTAGGGAGATGTAGACTGTTTCTAGGTGAAGTAGTCATGGTATATCTAGTTCTCCAATGTACATGGAAAATACACTAGGGCTTACAGAACTGCTGTTTTTGTGGGCCTTCAAGTTGATGCTGATTCATAGTCACCTTACAGGATGGAGTAGACCTGCCCAATAGGCTTAGTTTTCTAGACCATAATCTCTACAGGAGCAGATTGCTACGTTTTTTCTCCAGTAGGACGGCTGGTGGATTTGAACCATCAACCTTTCAATTAGCAGACAAATTCTTTAACATTGTGCCACCAATCCTCCTTAGGACTGTACAGAAGGCCAATCCCCTACTGTGTACGATCATTCTATCATAATGATCTGCAAAATGACTCATTTTTTGATGAGTGGTTTTGTATGATGAGCATGGGACTGGGAACTCCAAGGTTAGCGGTTCAAGTCCACCAGCTGCTCAGTGGGAGAAAGATACAGCTTTCTGCTCCCACAAAGATTTTCAGCCTCATAAAATGTATGTTGTTGTTAAGTGCCATCGAGTCGGGTCCGACCCATAGCGACCCTGTACAGGGTTTCCAAGGGTGTAAATCTTTACGGGAGTAGAAAGCCTCATCTTTCTCCCGCGGAGCGGCTGGTAGTTTCGAACCGCTGACCTTAAGGTTCGCAGCCCGATTCGTAACCACTACGCTACCAGAGTTCCTTAGAGGGCTGCTAAGATACAGAACAGACTCAACAACACTTTAACAAAAACAACAACTCCAGTATTTAGAATAGTGCCTTGCTAGAATGAACATTGATTGTCACAGAACATGAGGTCCATGAAAACAATCTGATTTGTATTATTCTCTGGTCTTTTCACTCTGTGTTCACACTAGCATTGTTCTGGTTGCCACTCAATGAATACAAATCGAATCAATAAATTAATGAAATGAGTTTCTATGGATACCCATCAGACACAAAAGTAACTCTAGTTCATTCTGGGCAACTCTGCAATAGTACAAGCCAAACAGAAAATGTTTACTGGAAAACAGAAAGAGGAACCAAGATATTTTTTTAAAGCCCTGATTCTGTAGCTAATGCTACTTTAAGTTGCTACTTAAAAGTAAATGTAGTGATCTTATGAGGTAGATCTATTTTTGAATCCCTTCCAAGGTATTTTTTCATGGCACGTGATATCAACTCATCCCAGATAACACTTTAGAAGCACACAATTAAACCAGAAAATTATTAATAAGCATTGACTTATACCTAGTCCTAGGCTGGCTGTTGGGTGCTCAAAGCAGACAGACCTGGTTTCTCCTTAAATCGAATCACAGACTAATACAGGTACTTTAAAAAGCAGACCACATTTTCAACATGATAAATTTACCTAAATTCATAAAATTTCAAACTCACAAGGAACTGTTACCAGAAAAATGATAATAAGTTACCATCATATCATATCAAACTAACTTATTATTTATAAAGCTTCTTCATAAACACTATTTTCTATCTAATGTTCATTAAAGTGCTGTGAGTGAGAAAAGTAATTAGTATTACACCCATACTTACGGGTAAAAAAAATCTTAGAATCAGCGAACTTCGATAACTTGACCAGAAGTAACTCATTTAAGAGGAAGCAGACAAAGCCAAACGTTAAAACTTGTTTTTTTCATTCTAAATACCATGTTTCATGTTTTCCTCACTACACTTTGCTATTATAAGATAAAAAATCATAAATAAACCTTCACATCAATATATTGCTGCTGTTCAGTGCCATCGGGTCTGTTCTGACTCGTAGCAACCCTGTATAGGGTTTCCAAGGAGCAGCTGGCAGATTTGAACCACTGATCTTGCTGTTAACAGTGCAGTACTTATTCCATAGTGCCACACCAAAATATAATATGTTAAGTGTCATCGAGTCAGTTCCGACTCACAGCGACCGTTTAGGGTTTCTGAGAAGCAGCTGGTGGGTTTGAACTGCTCACCTTGTGGTTTGTAGTCCAGTGCTTATCCAGCAGCACCACACCAGGAGTCCAGGGCATCAATACAGTCTCTTTTAAATATAGCTATTCTTTTTCATTTTTTAGTCATTAATGTAACTGAGAGCCCATTACTGGAATTTATAATAAATGAAATTGCTATAAAACAAAAACTATTCCAAAATCTCATATAGACAGTATTCCTCTTTAAGCCAAACCAAACCAAGTTTGCCATCAGGTCAATTCTATGCAAGACAACCCTATAAAACAGTAGATCTGTTCCCTAGGGTTTCCAAAACTCTAAATCTTTATGGGAACAGGGAACCTCATCTTTCTCCCATGGAGCAGCTGATGGGTTTGAACTGCAGCCCAGTTAGTAGCTCAACACTTAACCCACTACACTACCAGGGCTCCATTCCTCTTGGTTGTTAGGTATTGTTAAGTCAGTTGCAACTAACAGAACACAATATAAGGTTTCTGAAACTATAAATGATTATAGGAGCAGAAAGCCTCATCTTTTTCCATAGGAGCGCTAGTGGATTTGAACTGCTGATCTTGTCATTCCTCTTTCCATAGTTTTAAATGCAAAACTCTTTTGTCTTTCAGAGTATCCTTTAAAATGTGAAAGTGAGAGAAGAGTCTGGGATGCTTTAACCTTAACTGCTATGAATACACAAAAGTCCTTTTACTCTACATCTTCTTTGTGTCAAATCCCTTGCATTACTACTAGCTGCCTCCAAGCTTGCCAGAATCAAGATCTTGGATAAAAATCTAGCTGGCAGAAATTCAACCCAGGCAAGACAAAAGTGATGCTGATAGGCAGAAGTATTTAGAGTAAATAAGGATAAGTGCTGTTTTACTGGCAATCGGGACATCATTTCCACCAAATATAAACAGCTTTGTGGTGTTACTGGACTCTGTTGCTTCTGGACTTCCTAACAGCTACTAGGGCTGGAAATGCCATCTTCCATCTCCAGCTGGCTTGAAGGCTGCATACTTTCTTCCAAATTAAGATTCTGCCACAGTGATGTACACATTTGTCATATCCAGCTGGACTACTATAATGCGTTCTAGCTGGGTCTTAGTACACAAATTACACAAACGTAACAGACAACAGTGTAAAGCAATTTAAATTAGATGCAGGCTTCAGCTTTGGACAGGCCGTCATGACTGTCAAGACATCAAAGGGCCATTAGCTTCAGTCGCTGAAGGCCAAGTCAATTCATAGACTGTAGTCCATTATTCCAATGACCAGCAGTTTGTGATGATGATATAAACCATTAATGGATTAAAAATAAAAATGAGGGAGAGAAAGAAAATATTCAAATGATAGCATGGCATAGACAAAACCTTTGATTTCTGTCCTGGATTTAAATACCTACATACCTTTCAAAAAAAGACTTTACTTACAACCCTGAATAAGTCTGATTAAAATAGGTCAGTATTTATACACTGCCTAGTATACCTTCGCTCATCAAGAAACAATGACCAATAAAATATTACTTTCAGTGCAAAGTTATCTGTAAAATTCATCCAGTGAAAATGCCACCTAAAAAAAAAAAAGCAACTCACAATACATTATATATATATATTATTTTAAGTGTGTGCATGTTTGTGTCACATGTAATTTCCCTGTTTGAACCAAAATTAAGTGACATTCTGTATAGTAGTGAGCAGGGTTGACAAAAATTTTCTCTAAAGAGACAGATAGTGACTATTTTAGGCTTTGTGGGTGGTTGATAAGAGTCTGTGCAACTGCCACACCACAAGAGTAAAAAAGCAGCCATAGACCATCTGTAAATGAATGAGTGTGGCTGTGCTCTAATAAAACTTTCTTCACTTAACAACAACAACAACATGGACACTGAAATTTGAACTTCATATAATCTTCACGTGTTAGGAAATAAGAGCCTTTTTCTTTTTCTTTTTTTCACAACCATTTAAAAATCTAAAATTCATTCTTAGCCAAGACTCCCTTGCTATGCAGGCCAGATAGCCCTGACCACGGTTTGTTTACCTGTTTTATGAGAGTAAGTTGAATAGTACATAAAATTCCACACCTTCAGGACCTAAATTCACAGCACTGACTGCCACTGCCATCCTGGGGCAACTTTGGGTAAGTTACTTAACCTGCCTCAGTTTCCCCATACGTGAAATGAAGTTAATTTTGCAAGTATGAACTGTGATTACATATTTTGCAAATGATACTACCTATGCATAGCAAGGGAGTCCTGGTGTGGCGCTGTGGGCTAATGCATCAGACTGCAAAGCTCACTAGCTACTCCTTGGAAACCGTATACAGGGTCGCTATGGGTCAGAATCGACTCGATGGCACTTAACAACAAGAAGCAACAATAATGCATAGCAAGTGTTCAAGTGGTGTTAAAGGATAAGCCCTGGACTGCTAACCACAAGGTCAGTGGTTCAGACCCAGCAGTTACTCCTTGGAAACTCTACACAAGGTCGCTGTGAGTGGAAACTGATGCAATGGCACTTAACACTTAACAACAGCAACATTGGTATATATTGTTATTCCAAAATCTGATCCTCTTCAGCTTATTTCAATGGAATTAGAAATAACCTTTTGTGTTTAGATTTTCAAAAGTATGTTTTTCAGTGCCTAAGAGCACTGGTAGCATAGTGGTTACGAATCGGGCTGCGAACTGCCAAGGTCAGCAGTTTGAAACTACCAACAGTTCTGCAAGAGAAAGTTGAGGCTTTCTGTTACAATAAAGATTTACAGCCTCGGAATCCCTGTACAGGGTCGCTATGCGTCGGAACCAACTCCACGGCACATAACCACCAACACCACCACCACCAGCCGCTCCTTGGAAACCTTACAGAGTCACCATAAGTCAGAACCCACTCAATGGCACTTAACAACAACAATCTTTTCTCAGAGAAGAAGGGAACTGGAATTACAATTACAATTATGGTAAATGTACAAGTAACCCTAGTTGCCTAAGAGTCAATCCATTTGAATTGATACCTACGCGATTTCTGTCTTCAAGTGTCAACAAGTCAGTCATCACGCATTGATCCAAGACATCTTTAACCAGAAGCTGGTCCACCAGAGTGGGCTGTAGGAGATTCAGCAGGTGAAGGCACTCATCATGAGCTGTCTCAAATGATGGCGAAGGCAAGTCAGTGAGGTCAGGGTTCATATAGAGAGCAGCTAAACTGCTGCCTGATCTCTGAAGGGAGTTCACAAATGTCCTAGTCCAGCCGGCAGGGAACTTCTCCTTCTCCAAATTTTTCAAAAGTAGTTCAACTGCTTGGATGTTCCCGGACGTTTGTATCGTCCTCTGAATCTGTTCCTTCACGTCTGCAGTCAGAAAGTCTAGGTAGCCCAACAAGGGCTCCACATCGATGCACAATTTCAATCGGGACCTGAAGCAAAAGATGAGATAGCGGAAATTCTGTTCTAAGGAGGGCTCATTTGACATCTTTCGTTCTCAGAGAAGGGAGAGGATTCTCCCCAGTAGACGATTTGGTTCCACTGCTTTGGGTCTGCAGGGATGGTGAGCCTGACTACTAGGCTGACTGCAGGGCCCCAGGCTGGCGCAGGGAGGCGCGGTCTCACCTCAACACCTGCTGCCCCTCCGAATCTCCGCCGTGCGCGCTACGACAGAAACCTGCACACTTGGGTGGGAGCTTGGCGTCCGGCTTTACCCCCAGCAGTTCTTATAGTTTCCTGGACTTTGGTTTCTGTTTCGATTCTCTTCTCTGGGACTTCCCAAAGTCTAGAAGGGGAGTGTCTTTGGGGTCGGGGGCGGAGCCGCCCTTTGTTTGGTCTTAACAAGGGCACTTGGGAAATGGGAAAGGAAAGAGAAGGCTGTCTGCTGCCGAGTAAGACAATGCTTTAGCAATGCTGTTTTTTTCCAAGTATTTTGTCCTTCATACAGAAATCTGTCTCATAAATGAGACCTTACTGAAATTCTCGAAGCCCTTTGCCGCATCGCTGTGCAACCCGATTGTGGAGGGCCTGAAAGCCGGTGAATCGAAACTTAAACACAGGACAAGTAAAGAGAAACTAACTGCGTCAGACCCTGATTGCAAACAAGAGAGGAGTTACTCTTTGCTGAGAATTCAGACTTTGATCTGGCCAGAGTGGGGGACATTGTAAAGTTAGGCAAAGCGATACAGCTAAGATACCGTTTTGGAGATGTGTAACCGACAGAATCCCAGGACATGAAGACATTGATACTTCCTGGAATAAACCTAGCTTTGTGTGGGCCCCCAAGAACTGACTTGATGAGGGGAATATAAAAAAGTAAGCAGTGAATGAATGGTAAGCAGTTTACTTCAATGTCTCAATGTTTAGATTGCTAATATTTATACTGCTTCTAACAGAGCTTGGAGACAGACGCCAAAGGGACTTTAACCACCACCAACTCAGCTTAGGAGGAAGCCAAGAGAGGCTTCCTGTCTGCAAGCATGAAACCTCCTCATTCTTTAGTCTTTCAGAACACTACTTTCCTTTAATAAAACAAAACAAAACAAAATCCCCAACAACTTATTTTTGATATAGCTGCCATTCTTTTCTTGGATTCAATACAGCAAGTTTTGGCTGAAGCAGCTAGGAACTTAATTAGCAACTAATGTACCAATTTGTAGTAAACATCAACATTTGTCTATGTCATGAAGGGAAAAAAAAAAAGACACCCACACTAAAAAATGGCAGCTTTATTTCAACACAGAAGCCACAAAAAAGTGAGTCCTTAAAGTTGCTACTCATTAAGGCATTCTGCAACTGTGGGTGATTGTGAGTAGCTATAGCATAGTGGTTATAAATCGAGCTAACACTGGTAGCATAGTGGTTACGAGTTGGTCTGCCAACTTCAAGGTTAGCAGTTCGAAACTACCAGGTGTTCCGCGGGAGAAAGATGAAACTTTCTGCTCCTGTAAAGATTTACAGCCTCAGGAATACTGTACAGAGTTGGTCACTGTACAGGGTCGCTATAAGTAGGAACCAACTCCACAGCACATAAAAATAACTATATGTATATGTATATATATGTATATATGAAATGGAGTCCTGGTACCTCATCATTCAGAATTACATGGAGGGGTCATTGAGGTGTCAAAAACACATTTTTAGGAAAAAATAATGCGTTCACAAAACATATTCAGTGCAGTCTGGATAGGCCATGGGAGCCTCATGGCCCTACGGAATGGGCAATAGAGAGTCTATGAGTCCAAATGAGCACTTTATGGTGACAAGCTGTCTTATTTGATTCTCTAATTACATTAAGTATTGTTTAGTGCCATTGAGTTGGTCTCATGCTTAGTGACCTTATGTACAAAGATAAGTCAAAAAGTATTGCTACTGAGTTCCATTTCACACATGCATTGGCTTATTCCAAACAAAGTGTGCTTAAGCATGCCTCTGTAATTAGTGGATGGTGGCAAACAGTTCTCTCAATTATACTTTTGTTGCAGTCTCATTAGGGTACCTTCACATACAAAAAAGATTCAGTCAAAACAGTGACTTTTGAAGGATCGACTGGGTCCATTAAATTCAAGGCAAAGAAGTAAGCTAAGAAGGTTATTAATACTGTTTTTTGCAATTCCAAAGGGATAATCTTGAGATTTTCTTGAAGCACACAGGACAACCATGGAGACTTGAACATTATGAAGGCTTATGAAGCTTGAAAACTGCATTGGTGAGAAAAAGTCAGGAAAGTTTTGCAGAAAAAATTACTTTCTATCACGACATTGCACTCACTCTTTCTTCAAGGGTAGTAAGGGTTGTTCTACGAAAATTTCATTGAAAAACCTTACCCATGCCCTCTATAGACCTGGATCTTATCTTGCTGAATTCTATTTGTTCCCAAAACTCAAAGAATTTTGAACTGGAACCCAATCTGAGTCCCTTGAAGATGCCAAAAATGCTATTTTGACATGGTATAAGCCAAAGAGCACAGAATACTTTGGACAAGAGTATAGTACGTAGAATAAAACACTACCTGATCCTACACTATCCTCACAATTGTTACTTTATTTGAGCACTGTGTCAATCTGTCTCATTGAGGGTATCCTGCTTTATCACTAATTCTCTACCTTAGCATGATGTCTTTTTTCAGTGATCAGCCCCTCCTGATGACATATCCAAAGTGAACAAGACAAAGTGTTGCCATCCTCACTTCTAAGGAACATTCTGGTTCTATTTCCAAGATTTGTTTGTTCCTCTGGTAATCAATGGCATATTCAGTATTCTTCACCAATACCACAATTGGAATGCTCAATACCATAATTTGAATGCATCAATATTTTTAGTCTTCCTTTTTTAAAAAAATTATGTTGTTAAGCTTTCACACAGCAACTGTACAATACTATACAAATAGGCCTTTTATGGTGTCTCCTGAATGAAATTTTATTTGTGTTGATGATGGCAGCTGACCTGATGTCAAATACAGTGAATATTGTTGAAGTAAAGGTAACCTTGGCTTTGTAAGTGGGTCTGATTTATACTGTTTTTTTCTGTTTTTTATTAGAATGTTACTATTTCTCTAATTTGGGGAGTTAACCTTTGCCCAGATAGATGGCAACAAAAGAAAGTTAGATTAGATGTTTTCATAAAAGTATTCAAATTGTTAGTTTATTTCATTGGGTTTAAGAGGATATCTTTTAGAGCAATTGCAAAACAGACCACCCTTTACCCCTAGTCTCTGGCAGTTACTATCTAATATGCTAGGGTCAAACAAACAGACCAAAAAACATTCTATTGTACCCATCTGTCTTTTATATATATGAACACTGGGGAATTAGAAGAGATTCCTGATTAAATGTTTAATGGCATGTCCTTGATACCACTTTTCTAGTAGAGAGAGGAGCAAATGTAGACGTTTCAACATTTGGTATCCATACTTTGGACCAAATTATATCATTAATGTATTCAAAAACAATTAAATATGTATTATGTGCCTACTGTATAACTATACCTATTCTAGATGTACTTAATAATGAAATTCACAACTTTTATAGAGTTCATGTTCTAACGGAAGTGAGGGAATAGATAATGAATAATAACTTTAAAATAAAAACTAAAAGGTAATTACGATATCTTTCAATTTCATTTTCCATAAACTTTCGGAAGCATGCTCATACGATGCTCCAGGCAATGGTACATGCTATGAAGACTACAGTAAAATCTCAATACTAATGGCCATATCGTTCCACTGGTTGATTTTCCATTTAGATGCCCTCTCGTAACGGTCACTCTTAGCATTGCATAATATCCATCATTGACAATTCATATTTACTCTAAAGTAAGAGTCATTCTGTTAGATGAGGATTGGCAGTAGGTAGGGAACATCTGACAAGTAGCCCAGTGTTATATATTTAACTGTTTGTCTGCTAACTAAAAAGATGGTATTTTAAACCCACCTATAGACTCGATGGCACTTAACAACAACACTTAGCAAAGAGTCCGGGTGTAGCACTATAAGATAAGCACTGGGCTGCTAACCTCAAGATCAACAGTTCAAACCTACCAGCCACTCCTCAGAAACTCTATACAGGGTCTTGATGAGTCAGAACTGACTCCATAGCACTTAACAACAACAACAGCATCAGCAAAGAAGGTCCCATGGAGCAGTTCTATTCGGTCACATGGAATCATTATGAGTGAAAATCAGCTGAAGGGCTCCTCAGAATAATAAGTGAGGCAAGATAGGAAAATACCTCTTTTGTTTTAAAGAAATGAACCATACTCTTAATAGTCCTCCTCTGGATATACCTCTTTTAGACAAAGAAGTTTGAGGGCACTAAACTTACTGTTTTCTAAATATAAGTTTCAGTTTCCTTTCTCCTTTGACTTAAGAGATCTATTGCTTTTCCTTTCTGTTACAGATGCCTTTTTTCCCTATTCTTTTTAAGTGCAGAAGAAGCACTTCAGCCCCCATCAGTTTTAAAAGTCACCCTTTTGCGTTTTGTTGTAAAGTGGAAATATAAAAAAGATACTGGATAACACAGTCTCATGGTTATCCAGTTTTTCATTTGAATTTTTACATTTCAGAAGAAGCAACAATCACACCATAAATCAGAATAAACTGGAGGCAACTAACAACAACAGCAACAACCATGGCTGTCTCTTCTTTGACAAACTTGGACTAACATTTCACATCAATAATGTTTTTGTCTACATCTTGGGCATGTGAATATCAGGAGGGTCCAGTCCTTGGAGAGGGCACCATGCTTGATAAAGTAGTGGGTCAGCAAAAAGTAGGAAGACCTTGACCTTCAATGAGTTTGGTTAACGTCGCAGCTAGAACAGTGGGCTCAATCATAGTAATGATTGTGAGGAGGACAAAGGTCCAGGCAACATCATTGGTACCTGAGGACCCTATGAGTCATAAATAGATTGATGACAACTGACAACAAAAACAAGGTCCATTTTCAAAGAAAATGACAATAAGTTTAGTTTAATTAGGAAATTAGAATTGCTTTTCTGGTCTTTAGTTTATTTATTCTTTTGCACTAATAAAAAAGCCATTCTGTAATTTAAAGGGGGAGACAGCAAGACGGCAGACTAAGCAGAAACACTACACAGACCCTCTACAACAAAGATACGTAAAACCAAATGAAACAGATGCACATGATGGTCCTGGAACTCTGAACTTCAGATGAAGGATAGAGAATTGGATTGAATGAATGCTTACTAGGAGAAGAAACTGAACAGATGCAGCAAAAAAAAAAAAAAAGAGACAGAAAGAACTGTGTCATCTGACCAGACATGACATAGCCTTCTTAAACTTTCATGAGTGGCTTTAGAAACAAGACAGGGGCTTGGTGGTCCAGAGGTGTCCTGGTGACTCACAGTGATAAAAGCACAATTCTTTTCTTGTTTCCCACACTCCCCTGGTGACCAGAGACATGGATAGCTCTCACCTATGAAACTCCCACACTCCCAGCAGTTAGACCTGCATGGTGGTGAGCTATGCATTTGTGAGCCCCATCAAAGTAAGTTGGGAGATATCTGCACCAACCATGGCACCTGGATTTAGGTGAGCATTGCTAAAAACCTGCGGAGCTGGCCCTGGCCAGCCCTGAACTGGCTCTCATTAGGAGAAAAAGCTGAGCATACAACAGACGTAGGGAAAAAAAGAGACAGACAGTGATCTGTGCTGGCCAGCCATACAAGGCATGGCCATTTTGAACTTTTGCAGAAAACTTTTTGAAGACAAAGGACAGCTTGGTGGCACAGAGGCATACTGCTTAACTGGCAGAGAGACAAGGCCATTTTTTTCTTGTACTCCACATTGACCAAGAAGCTCTGGTAGCATAGTAGTAATAAGTTGGGCTGCTAATCTCAAGGTCAGCAGTTTGAAACTATCAGCAGTTCCACAGGAGAAGGATGAGATTTTCTGCTCCCGTGAAGATTTGCAGCCTCAGAAACCCTATACAGGGTCGCTATGAGTCGAAACCAACTCCACGCCACATAACCACCACCATCACCACATTGACCTGGTGACTAGAGGCATGGCTAGCCCCCACCCCTATATACCCCCAATAATGTTCCTGCTCTCTGGGTGGTCGGAGCCACATGGTGTTAAGCCATGCAGTTATGAATCTCACCAAAGTGAGTTGGGAGCTATATGTAGCAATCCCAGCACCTGGATACAGGCCCGGCATGCTTCAGACCTGCAAAACCAGTTCTGGGGAGATATGTACTAGAAGAAAATCTCGACCCAAGCTGCCCTCTGGGATGGAAAGAACTTCTTCAGTGTCTGCCCTAACTACGTCCAGATTGGGTGCCCAGAACAGAAAACAATAGGCCTATAGGAATTCCATCTAGTACTGAGTGCCACCAACTTATCCCTTGCCCACCCACAACATGAGCTCCTTGGCTGGCAGGAGCCCCCAGAGCTTTCTCCTTTCTGGGTCTGACACCTGCCCAGGTTTATTCCTCTCTTTTCCTTGTTTTTGATTGCTTATTCTTTGTTCTCCTTCTTCCTCTCTTTACCTACTTGTTTACTGTATTCATTTTCTAGCTGTTGTCTGCTTTCTTTTGTCTCCTTCCTTAGTTTCTTTTTTCATTGTTGTCTACTTGTTTATTTGGTTTTTCTTTGTTCCTCTTGAGTGTGTGTTTTCTCCTCTTTACTCACCCAATGGGTGACAACAACCATGCCCATATATCCCGGCCAGAACCATACCCTCTGAAGCCCTATTCACTGGGCAAGGACCAATAACAGCTGCTATACACCAAATCAATGACAACAACCAATACCAACCAAACCCATCCTAAGCTGACCTGCATGAAGAGTGAATAGAGAATGGTGCACATTCTTCTGTTCTCTAATCACACCCACAAGGAAGCAGTTGGTGAGTGCCTAGGAACACACCAACATACAATCACCAATTCAGTACACATACAATGACACCACAATGTATCAGAAGCAGCAGACAATTTCCATTCATATGAAGAAACAAGACAGAAAGAATGGCTCAAATAAGTGACCACAAGGCAGGGATGTGAAAATGATTTTTTGTTTGTTTTTCTTTATAGAAAAAAGGCATTGAAACTCCCTAGAAGAGAATTCAAAAGACTGATATTTAGGTTCCTTCAAATGACAGAAAGATTGAAGAAAACAAGGAATAATCCAAGAAAATGATACAGGAACAAACAAAATAGTAAAAGATTCGAGATAACACAAAATCTACAAATAGAAATTCATAAGATTAGTACTATGATTTCAGGAGTGGATAACACATTGAAAGGATAAAGGAGTAGATCTGAATCAACGAAGCCCAAATTAGTGAACCTGAAGATAAATTTCTGAATGCTAGTAAACTAGAAGAACAGTTAGAAAAAAAGAAGGAAAAAATTCGAAGAAAGCCTCATTCTTTTAGACACCATGAGGAGGAATAACTTAGGGGTGACAGGAACTCCAGAACAGAAAGAGACAAAGAAAAAGCACAGGAACAATAGTTGAAGAGTTTTGGATGAAATCTTATCCTAAGATAAGCATCAACTGCTGACTGAACCCCAAGCAGGATGTACTCCGAAACAAAAATCACAAAGACATATCATAATCAAACTCAAAAATCAAAGACAAGGAAAGAATCCTGAAAGCAGTTCAGGAAAAAGTAAATACTACCTACAAAGGAGAGCAAATAAGATTAAACTCTAATATCTTAGCAGAAATCTTGCTGGCAAAAAAGCCAACCAAGAATCATATACCCAGCAAAACAGTCCTTCAAATATGACTGTGAAATTAGAACATTTGAAGATAAACAGAAATTAAAGGAACTTGTGGTAACCAGACCAACTTTACAAAAAAAAACCCAAAATATTACAAAGCATCTTTTCAGATCATACTGCTGTAAAATTCAAAATAAACAATAGGGAGATCAAGGAAAAATATATGGAAATTGAATAACACTCTACTTAAAAGTTGCTGGATAATAAAAAAAAGAAAAAGAAAAAGAAAGTCTTTGATGATCTTAAGCTGAAAGTTTATAGAGTTGTGGTCAAGTACAGAGACGGGCTCAGGGTGTCAGGTTCATACCTCAGTACTGTCTTGTAAGCACTGTGTGGTCATAGGAAAATAACCTTTGCCAAAGAAAAACCAAATCCAGATTTTGGTAAGGAGAAACTTTTTTTTCAGGAAGGAAAAGGGGGAAAGCAAACTGATGTGGTAGTAGGGGAAGTTGAACTATAGCAATAGTAAGAACAGGCATCTCAAAGAATAAAAGAAGGATCCTTTTTCTTTTATAGATATGAAGGGAGTCCAGGAGTTCTGCGTTAATGCACTGGGCTGCAAAGTCGGTTTGAACTGCAAGGTAGGTGGTTCAAGCTTACCAGCCACTCCTCAGAAACCCTATACAGGGTCACTATGGGTTGGAACCAACTAGACAGCACTTAACAACAACAAGAAGAAGGAAGTCCTAGTGTGGCACTTTAGGATAAGCACTTGACCACAAGGTTGTTTTGAACAACAAGGTAGGCAATTCAAACTCACCAGACACTCCTTGGAAACCCTAGTCAGGGTCACTATGAGTCGGAACCAATAGATAGCACTTAACAACAACAAGGGTAAACAAGGATATAAAAAATCCCAGTTGTGAGGATATTGTTGTTGTTGTTGTTAGGTGCCATCGAGTCGGTATCAATTCATAGCGACCCTATGCACAACAGAACAAAAC
>NW_006408617.1:884209-902968 GCF_000296735.1 Chrysochloris asiatica
TTTCCACATCAATTCCTGGTGTCTTTGTCTTTGCCAATTCCTTCAATGCACCTTGGACTTCCTTCCTAAGTGTCACTGGCTCTTGATCATGTGTTGTTACCTCTTGAAATGGCTGAACATCAACCATTTCCTTTTGGTACAGTGACTCAAATCAGAATTTTTATGCTGAAGTCAACTTATTTACTGGAAACCCAAAAAGCTCATTGCTGCTTCAGTTAATTCCAACTCAGTGACTCTATAGGAGTTAATAGATCTGCCCCACACAATTTCCAAGGCTGTAATTTTTACAGGAGACACAGAGGGCTCATGGTTTGAACTACCTACCCTTTTGGGTAGCAGCAGTACTCTTAGACACAACACCACCTTATTCCCTGGATTGTCCTTAAATAAAGTAATATGCTGGATTATGCCCAGGGTGGGCCAAAATGTCTATAGACTTCAGGGAATCAGAGAAGCTTCACTGAAGTTTAGTTAACAAGCATTTTGTTTTTGATTGACCAAATCAGGCACCAGTAATTCAGTTACTAATTTATTATGTAAAAAGTGGGAATTTGGAGGGTCTACATCATTGCCTTGTCATATGTAAAGAAGGTACCAGGCATGTATCTTAGTCATATGAGAAGTGTGGTTAATTTGCAGCAAGCTGTTTGTATGAACACAAAGGCTTGGTGACTTCTTTAACCGTTGCTGTTTTTCAATGCCATAGGGTTCAGGTAAAATTCAATATTAACACCTAAAAATTCCACAGTTGTATAATGAGAATGTACCCATGTCATTGGAATTCTAGGAAAAGCACTTAATACTACACCAGGCAGGCAGTACACTCCTCTTAAGTAACTTTGAGTATTCTTACAAAAATAATGAATACGAAATGGCACCAGCCCTCAAGAATCACACATTATATATAGAAAATAAATTGGTTCTTTACATAAACACTATTTAGTCAGTCTGTAGTCAGGATCCCTTTTTGCAAGATATACATAAGCTGGTAAACTAATTTAGCAGAAACATTTATTAACAGGATACTGTCAAAGCTTTATATTCTACAAGGATAAATATATTCAAAATAGAAAAAGAAATTCTAAGTTTAAATCATGGTATTATTTCTTAATCACTTCTACCAATTAGATGATACAGTTCTGGTTTTAAGAGTCTACATATAGAAATTTTTCTACATAACAAACATACATTTTGGCTGCAAAAAAACCTATTTATCAACGGGGACATTTCTAAACATTCATGTTCAAGATGTTTCTCCATAGCTTATCTCCTTTCAAAAACAGTTACTCACACATGGTTTTATTAAAACAGCATCTTTTTCTCAAAGACAGAGATTGTGCTTCTTGTACTTTATTTTAAATTAAATGCTTATGAGCACGTTATTGTTTTTAGGTGCTATTGAGTCAGTTCTGTCTCATAAATACCTTCTAATAATGAAACGAAATGCTTCTCAGTTCTTCACCATCCTCAAAACCATTTTTTATGCTTGAACTTATTTTTGCAAGTAGTGTTAGCTCTTCTTATTGAGGGTCTTCTTCACAGACCCTCTACTTCACCAAGCATGATGTGCTTCTCCAGGGCTTGGTTCCCACTAGAAATTTGTCCAAAGTAAGTGAAATGATGTCTCCCCACCCTTATTTCTAAAGAGTATTTTGACTGTACTTCTTCCAGGACAGATTTGTCTGTTTTTTGGCAGCCCACTGTATGTTCAGTATTCTTTGCCAACACAATCATTCAAATGTGTCAATTCTTCTTCTGTCTTCTTTACTCATTGTCCAATTTTCACATGTATATGAGGCAATTGAAAATACCATGGTTTGGGTTAGGGACACCTTAGTTCTCAAAGTTATATCTTTGTTTTTTAAAGTTTTAAAGAGGCTTTCTGCAGCTGATTTGTCCAATGTAGTGTGTCATTTAACTTCTTGACTATTGCTTCCATGGGCGTTCATTGTTGATCTAAATAAAATCCTTGGCAAGTTCAATATGTTTTCCATTTATCATGCTGTTGCTTATTGGCCCAGCATACTACCTGTCTTAGTTATCTAGTGCTATGGTAACAGAAATACCACAAGTGTATGCTTTAACGAACAGAGATGTATTCTTTCCTAGTTTAGAAGTCTGAATTCAGAGCACTGGCTCTGAAGGAAAGTCCATGCATGTTTCCTTTCAGCATCTGCAGTCCCAGCATTCTTTGGAGATCTCCATGTGAGTTGGCATCAAGCTTTCAATAGATTTAGGAGCTTCACAGTGCAAGGACCTCTCTTCTGAAGAACACACTTCACTCTTGGCCTTTCTTTCTTGGTAGTAGTAGGTCCCTCACTTCTCTCTTCTTTTGTAAAGTAAAAAGTATTGCAGGCCACACCCCTGAGGAAACATTCTTTCAATTAATTGGCTGTTCATAGCAGATCTCATCATGGAAGTGATTACATGATAATACAATGTATCATGGGGAATTAATGCATCTTAACTGTTAAGCTACTAAGAATCCACTCCCAGTCTAAATGACACAAAACCTTAACTATCACAATACGTTCAAATGTAATTGGAATGTGGCCATTTATCTTATAATTGTGGTTGACATTCAGCTGGTGAGCACTTTTAGGGTAGATATACCAACCTGTTTCCATATTGAATAAAAGTAACTAGTCTGGTTGGTTAATACCTGCCCTATTTTGTTGTTGTTAAGTGCCATCGAGTAGATTCCAACTCATGGTGACTCTGTATAGGGCTTCCAAGGAGTGGCTGGTGGGTTTGAACTGCCGACCTTGTGGTTAGCAATCCAGTATTTATCCTACAGTGCCACACCAGGACCACTATAAAAATTTGGTAAATATGTTTATTTAATCTATTTTCATAACTGATGAAGTCTTGAAGTAGAAGTAGGATAGTTGGAGAATTAGTTACTGAAATAAAATATTGAGATAATTGAACCAAATTTTGAATTGCTAAATCACAAAGATTTAAAAGAAGAAGAAGAATCAATCAATTACAAAATCATTATTTATTAATGCACTGCTATATAATCATCACTCATCAGTCAGTTTGTCATATTATGATGGCTTGTGTGTTGCTGAAAATTATGTCACAGGTATTTCAAATACTAGCAGTGTCACCCACGGTGGACAGGTTTTAGTGATGCTTCCAAACTAAAACAGACAAGGAAGAAAGAGAGCCAGACCACTTCTCAATAGTTAGCCACTGAAAACTTTATAAATAGTAGTGGAATATTGCCTGACATAGTGTCAGAAGATGAGTCACTAGGTTGGAAGGAACTCAAAATACAACAGGGGAAGAGCTGCCTCCTCAATATAGAGTTAACATTAATGATGGGAATGGATCAACGTTTCCAGGCCCTACACTTACTAAGGGGGTGCAAGTCAAAATGAGAAGAAACATCTGTAAGCACCCATCAATAATTAGAATGTTAAATGTAAGCAGTAGGAAGGAATCTAGGAAAATTGGAAATCAGCAAAAATGAAATGGAACCCACACAGATGGATATCCTGGCATTATCGTTGCTGTGAAACGCCATCAAGTTGGTTCCTACTCAGAGTGACCCTGAGTATAGGGTTTCTGAGGAGTGGCTGGTGAGTTTGAACTGCCAATCTTGGGGGGTCAAAGGCTTACCCTACAATTAGTGGACTAAAATGTGCTGGTATTGACCATCATGAATTGGACAATTGTATGATTTACTATGTCAGCAACAACAAATTAAAAAGGAATGGCGTTGCATTTATTGTCAAAGGAGCATTTCAAGATCTGTCTTGAAGTACAATGCTATCTGTGAGAATAACAAGGGAGACTAGTTAATGCCACTGTCTTAGACTGAGTTCTGTAGAGAAGCAAAATCAGGAAAACTTATATATGTTTCTAAAAAGAGAAAATTATAGTCAAGGAATTGGCTCACACAGTTGTAAAGGTGGAAAAGTTCAAAGTCCATGGATCAGATGAACCAAGATTGGCAGGACAAACAGAAGGCAGGCAGATAGGTTGAGCTGATAAGATGGCAGGCTGTCTATGACTTCCAGGATTAGCAGGTAATAGAGCAGGCCACTGGCTCAAGTTCAAAAACTAGGAGGTGGACTGAGAAGTCAGATGCAGGATTAAGACCTATTAGTTTTGTCTGAGTGTCCAATACATTGGAAGCCAGTCACACCCCTAAGGAAACTTCCTTTCAATTGAACTCATAGCAGACTTCATCATAGAGTTCATTACGTTATATTAGATCTTCTCATATACATGTGAAAGTTGGACAGTTAATAAGGAAGACCATATAAGAATTGATGCATTTGAGTTATGGTGTTGGAGGAGAATATTAAAAGCACCATGGACTGCCAAAAGAACAAAAAAATCTGTGATGGAAGAAGCACATCCTTGGAAGCCAGGATGGTCATACATCATCTCTCATCCTTAGGATATATTGTCAGGAGGGACCATTCCCTGGGGAAAGATATTGTGTTTAATAAAGTGGAGGATCAGAGAAAAAGAGGAAGACTTCCAACTAGATGGATCGGCACAGTGGCAGCAGCAATGTTTTCAAACATAGCTTAATCATGAGATGTTTTCACAGCACTTGGCAGTGTTTTGCTCTGCCTGTACATAGGTTCTCTATGAGTTAATACTGTCTCGATGGCATCTAACAACAACAACAACATAGGAAATAACTATATCTCAACTTCCAAACCACTGAGAATCAAGTTGACAAAATACCTTAGCTATAACATTTCACTATTATTCAAATTTATGCACCAACTACTAAAGGTAATGATGATGAAATTGAAGAATTCTACCAATTTACTCAGTCTGAAACCGGTCAAACATGGAATTAAGATGCATTGATAATTACTGGTGATTGGAATGCAATAGTAGGACACTAAGAGGAAGTATGCATAGTTGGCTCAGGTGATAAAAACGATACTTAGAGATCACATTGCAGAATCTTGCAAGACCAACTCCTTATTCATTACAAATACCTTTTTCAACAACAGAGAAAGTGAATATACACTTGGACCTCACCAGATGGAATGCACAGGAGTTGAACTGGCTATATCTATGGGAAGAAATAAAGAAGAAGCTAAATATCATCAGCCAAAGCAAGGCCAGTGATCAATTGCAGAACAGGCCATCAACAGGTCATATGCAAGTTCAGGCTTAAGCTGAAGAAAATTAAACAAATCTGCAAGAACCAAAATACTAACTTGAATGTAGATCATCTCAAGAACTGAGTTGATGGATTAGACACAAATGACTGAAGACCAAAAGAGTTGTGGGATGAAATCAAAACCATCGTACATGAGGGAACCAAAAGGTCATTTAAAAGGCAGGAAAGAAGTAAAAGATCACAATGTATTCCAGAAGAGACTCTGAAACTTGCTCTTTAGCTTTTAGAAAAGCTAAAGTAATTGGAAGAAATGATTAAGCAAAAGAACTGGACAATAAAGCTCAAAGGGCAGCTCAAGAAGACAAAATAAAATATTATAATGAAATGTTAAAAGACCTAGAGTTACGAAAAAAAGGGAAAGAACACAGCACTTAACAAACTGAAATAATGGGAGAAATAATTCAAGCCATGATTTTCAATACTGAAGGTACTATGGGAAAATATTCAATGATGCAGGAAACATCAAAAGAAGATGGAAGGAATACACAGAATCACTGTACTAAAGAGCTGGTCAATGCTCAACCATTTCAAGAGGTAGCAACTGATCAAAAACTATTGATATTGAAGGAAAAAGTCCAAGTTACATGGAAAAAGTCCAAGTTACATGTATGTGACAGAATGCAAATGGAAATAGTTCAACAAACTGATGCAGCACTGGTGGCATTCACTTTTCTGTGTCAAGAAACTTGGAAGATGTCAACCTAGCCAACTGATTGAAAAATATCCACACTTCTTCCCATTCCAAAGAAAGGTGACATCATTGAACAATATCATTAATATCACATGCAAGTAAAATTTTGCTGAAGACAATTCAAGAATAGTTGCAGCAATATATCCACGGGGAGTTGCCAGAAATTTAAGCAGGATGCAGATGAGGACGTGGAGCTAGGGATAACATTGCTGACATCCGATGGATCTTGGCTGAAAGCAGAGAATATGAGAAGGATATTTACTTGTGTTTTATTGATTATGTAAATACTTTTGACTATCTGAGTCATGGCAAATTATGGATAACATTGTGAAAAATGGATATTCCAGAACACTTAATTGTGCTCATGAGGAATCTGTGTATAGGCCAAGAAGCAGTCTTTCAAAAAGAACAAGGGAATACTGAATGGCTTGAAATTAGGAAAGGTGCGCTGAACAGCTAATCTGAGAAACTGAATTATATGAAAAATGTGGCATGGAGATTGGAAGAAGACTCATTTACTACCTGTGATATGCAGATGACACAACCTAGTTTGCTGGAAGAGATGAGGACTTAAAATACTTAATCATGAAAACAAAAGACACAGCCTTCAATATGAATTACACCTCAATATAAAGAACACAAAATCCTCACAACTGGACCAATAAATAACATCATGATAAATGGAAAAAAGATTGACATTGTGAAAGACTTCATTTTAATTCAATCCACAATCAATGCTCATGGAAGCAGCTGTCAAGAAATCAAAGAATGTATTGCATTAGACAAATCTGCAAAAAACCTCTTTAAAGTATTCAAAAGCAAAGATATCAGTTGGAAGACTAAGGTGCATTTGACTCAAGCTGTAGTATTTTCAACTGTCTCATATGCATGTGAAAAATGAACAAGGAATAAGGAAGACTGGTAGTGCAGTGGTTACGAATCGGGCTGTGAACCGCAAGGTCAGCAGTTTGAAACTACCAGCTGCTCCACAGGAGAAAGATGAGGCTTTCTGCTCCCGTAAAGATTTACAGACTCGGAAACCCTGTACACAGGGTTGCTATGAGTCGGAACCAACTCCACAGCACACAGCCACCATGCATAGAAGAATTAAACATTTATGTTGGCCATAATATTGGAAATACTATGGAAATTATATGGTCATATTATTGGAAATACTAAGAACAAACGAATCTGTCTCAAAAGAAGTATAGCCAGAAGTCTGCTCCTTGGAAGTTAGGCTGGAGAGACTCTGACTCTTGATCTTTGGACATGTTGTCAGGAGGGATAAATCCCCAGAGAAGGGCATCATGCTTGGGAAAGTGGAGTGTCAGATGTTTTCTGTGGCAAGAAATTTTACACTGCAAAGTCTAATATTAAATAGTAAATTCATCCCTGTGTTGTACTACGATCTACAGATGTTTCATAAAAGTCTGCCACATATAATCAGCTCAAAGTTGTGGTACTTTGATGAACAGAGGAGTGTTCCATGTGGTAGAGTAAAGCTATACAGAAAGGAACTGTATCTGCAAAAAGTAAGATAAGGAACATGTATTGAGAAATCAATCCAAGAGAAAAAGTAAGAACATAAGCCCTCTAGGAATTATCAAATATCTTGGGAGCTGGGCCAGATTTATCACTGGATAAATTGATCAGATTTATCCAGTAGAATCAGCACTAGACTTCAAAACACAAGTTGTTCCTTGGAAACCCTATATAGGGTTGCTATAAGTCAGAACCGACCTAACAGAACTTAAACAACAAACAACAACAATGGTTTATCAGTGGATAAGCACTGGACTGCTAAGCTCAAGGTCCATGGTTCAAACCCACCAGTCACTCCTCAGAAACCCTATGTAGGGTTACTGTGAGTCAGACCTGACTCAACAGCATGTAACAAACAACAACAACAACAGAGGCATGGCAAGGATTCCTGATGTGATTCTGTAGGATAAACACTGGACTTTGTCAGGCCAATGGTTCAAACCCATCAGCCACAGTTTAGAAACCCTTTGCAAGGTCACTATGAGTCAGAACCAACTTTACGACGCTTAAGAACAACAACATGACATGAAAAGGGCATATCAATAGGCACGCTTTCAGTTACAAGGTAAAGGATGCCTGAGTAAATGTGGCCCAACAAGGATTGATTTTTCCCTGATATCCAGAAAATCAATGATTTCCTGAAATCAGAACTCTGGGATGTGTCCTATGATTCTCTTAGCTTTTTGCTCGTGATTGAAAAATGTCTAGAACAGCTCCAAACATCATGGCTCCCCACAATTTCAGTTAAAAGCAGATTGAAAGAGTAGAGAAAATAGTTCCTCTTAGTACCCCAATTGCCTCTTACCAGGGAGTAAAAAAATTAATTCCCAGGAGTTTTCCCAACAGGTTTTCTTATATGTCATGGACTGAAATTGGGATCTCCTCATCTCCAATAAAATAGAGTGATATCTGCTCAAAGCATCAAGATATTCTGATTTCTTTGCTAACTAAATTATCTAGTTGCACATGAGAAAAACATAGAAAAAATTATAAAACTATCTGTTGCATAATAAACTCCAGGACTGGACTCTTAGTCTCAGTTATTTTTCCTTTAACTTCCACTTATGATTCTGCTATTCAGTCACCATTGATAACTAGAGGATTAGGATCTGTGACAGCCTAGTGTCAACTGAAAGTATAGTATACTGGGATAAATACGGAATTTGGGAAATCAGATTGTGCTTTGTAAATGTGTATCTGAGCTGTGCATATCAATTCAGTTCAAATAAAGCTATGATGGTGTTGTAGGATAAACAATCGACTACAAAGTTATCCATTCAAACTCACCAGCCACTCCTTGGAAACCCTATACAGGGTCACTGTGATTCAGAACTGACTCAACGGCACTGAACAAGAACAAAGTTATGATATGTTAGAACAGAACAAGGTGATACTTCGTGGTTGATAATAAGGAAAGATGGGCACCAGGGTTTTAACCTTTGACCACACTTATTCAGTTTGCATGCTTAACAAATAATTCAAGAAACTGAATTATATGAAGAAAGGTATAGCGTCAAGATTCGAAGAAAACTCATTAACAACCTGCATTATGCAGATGATACAACCTTGCTTGCTGGAAAAGAAGAAGACTTAAAATACTTACTGATGAAGACCAGACTACAGCCTTCAGTATGGACTGTACCTCAATGTATAGAAAAGAAAAATCCTCACCACTGGATCAATAAATAACATCATGATAAATGGAGAGAAGATTGAAGCTGTCAAATACTTCATTTTGCTTGGATCCACAATCAACACTCATGGATTGAGCAGTCAAGAAATCAAATGATGTATTACACTAGGCAAATCTACTGTACAAGATCTCTTTAAAGTGTCAAAGAGCAAAGCTCTCAGTTTGAGGTCTAAGGTGCGCCTAACCCACTTCATGGTATTTTCAATTGCCTCATATGTTTATAAAGGGTGAACAATGAATAAGGAAGACCAGAGATGAATCGATTCATTGAATTATGGTGTTGAAGAAGAATATTAAAAGTGCCATTGACTGCCAGAAGAACAAACAGATCTATGTTAGAAGTAGAGACAGAGTGCTCCTTAGAAACCAGAACAGTGAAAATTCCTCTCTCATACTTTGAATAACATTATTAGGAGAGACCATTCCCTGGAAAAGGACATCATGCTTGGCAAAGTGGATGGTCAGAGAGAAAGAGGAGTATCCCCCAACAAGATAGATTAACACAGTGGCAGCAGCAATGGATCCAAGCATAATAACAATTGTGAGGACTGCTTACCAGGCAGTGTTTTTCTTTTTTTATGTACATAAGGTCGCTATGAGTCAGAATTGACTTGATGACACCTAGCAACAACAATGATGTAAAAGGAGAGCTTTTTAACACTTTGTTAATGGAAATGTTGTAGTCTAGGACATTCATTTACCAAATGCATTGACCTGGGCATTGCCATGTATTTGCTTAAAACAAATAAAAGCTGGGATGAATTATATGAAATCTATAACTCTGTGGCAATAACATCCTCGATGCATCAGGGTATAAATCCTTTGCTGTTGTTTGAACAAACTGGATCACATAGAAATTCAACTAAAAGGGTCATTTGTTGTAGTACTGGATATTGGAAAGCATCTAGTGCTAGAAATATGAATCAGAATGTCTTTGGAAGAAAGCATGCTTTATTCAAGCTTGCTATCTAGAATTACAGAGGCCTGGTATAGCGTTATAGGATAAAGGGTCGCTTTGAGTAGGAACCAAAGGGATGGCACTTAATAACAACCAATGGTTCAGCAAAGAAAATGAGGAATAGATGGAGTATCTCCATGTCATTAAAAAAACTGCCTTGCTTATAATAAGTAACAAGTTTTTATGCTTTTACCCACATGAAGACGAAGTCAAGTTCCACTCAAAAACTAATTCCAGTGCAAAGTCACTTTCATTGCAAGTTTTATTGTTGTTAGATACCTTCGAGTTGGTTCTGATTCATAAAGTCCATCTGCATAATAAAAAAAAAATGCCCAATTTTTGCCATCCTCACAATTGTTGTATTTATGCCCATTGTTTCTGCTGCTATGTCAATCCACCTCATTGATGGAGTCTTCTTTCTCCACTTTATCAAACATGATGTCCTTCTCCAGGGCCTGGTCCTTCCTGACAACACATCTAAAGTATGAGAAAGGAACCCTCACCATTCTGACTTCTAAGGAGTATTCTGGCTATACTTTTTCCAAGACAGATTTGTTTGTTCTTCTGGAAGTCCATGGTAATTTTAATAATCTTCCCTAACACCGTAAATTAAATGTATCAATTCTTCTAAGGTCTTCCTTATTCACTGTCCAACTTTCATATGCATATGAGGCAATTGAAAATACCATGGCTTTGATCAGACATACCTCAATTCCTAAAAGTGATTTCTTTGTTCTTTAACACTATCATTTCCTGTTGATGTTGTTGTTGTTAAAGTGCTGTTGAGTGGCTTCCAACTCATATTGAGTTTCAGAAAAGCATCTGGTGAGTTTGAACTTCTGACCTTGTGGTTTAGAGTCCATTACTGATCCTACAGTGCCACACCAGGAGTCCTTATTATGCTCTTTTGTTGTTGTTGTTAAGTGCTGTCAAGTTGGTTCCTACTAGTAGAGACCCTGCATTGGATTTCTGAGGAGCAGCTGGTGAGTTTGAACTGCCAACCTTGTAGTCCAGTGTTTATCCTGCAGCACCAGACCAGGACTCCTATTATGCCCTTGTTGTTGTTGTAAGTGCCACCGAGTCAGTTCCGGCCCATAGTGACTCTGTATAGGGTTTCCAAGAAGCAACTGGTGAACTTGAACTACCGACTTTGTGATTCAAATCGACTTTGCAGTCTAGCACATTAATCCACAATGCCACACCAGGACTCCTTGTTATGGCCTAAGCCACTAATTTTTGAACTCTACTTTGAGTAGTCTTAATTTGGGGCTGTAGGAACAGCACTGGGCTGGGAACCACAAGATTGTCTGTTCAAACCCACCAGCAGCTCCTTGGAAACCCTATACAAGGTGGCTGTGAGTCAGAACTGACTCAATGGCAGTTAACAACAACAACAACAGTGTTCTTTTAGAGGGTGAAGGAAAAAGACTCAGTGGGTACTCTAGGTCCCAATACTAAAAAAAGAGAGAGCAGATCTACTGTTATTGGTTTTAAATTTGAGAGTATTTGTTTTTGGAAAGGTGTTTGAAAACCACTGTGCTGGGAGAGGCAAACATGTAGTAGCAGTTGTGTTAAGTGCTGTAGAGTTGGTTCTGACTCATAGGGGCCCTGTATAGGGTGTCCGAGAAACAGCTGATGAGTTGGAACTGATGGTCTTGTGGTTCAAGCTGACCTTCCTTATCCTACAGTGTTCTAGGACTCCACAGTAGCATTAGTAATAGTAGTAGTAGTAATCAAGTCGGTTCCGATTCATAGAGACTCTGTATAGAGTTTCTGAGGCTTTATATCTCAGGAGCAGAAAGCTTCATCTTTTTCCAGATGAATGGCTGGTGGGCTCATACCACAGACCTTGTGGTTCGAGTCCAGGGCTTATTGTAGTATGTAAATACTGCATGAGCACCTTCTTAAACCACCTCACATGCAACAGATAGCAGTCTGAGTCCAGGTTTGACAGCTGTCCTATATTAGAAGAGTTAGGCAGGTTCTAGAGCCAGTACATTCTACTTTTGGAAGAAGGAAAGGGACTTCAATTCTATTATGGCTTTGCTGCTACTGTTATAAAAGAACGAATGAATGAAAACATTCCTTACCTATTTCTTGAGCCCACAAATTATATACTACGTTATAACATGTATTTCCTGGTTATTCCTAAAAGAAATAAATGTGTTCGCCTCTGCATTTTTAATAAGTATACTTATGTGTGTATATGCATACAGTGTATGTATGCACATATATGCATGTATATGTGCACTTGTGTTGAGGATCTATAGAATTTGCAGCTTTACATGAACTTTCCCATCTTTCCCAATCCTTAGAATTGGTACATAATTTTAGAGCTCATTTAGCACAGATGATTTAATTCATTAATTCCTGTCTTCTCAGATGAAGTGAATGCCTCAAGAGGAACATATTGAACTATGTGGGAGATTAGTTTTTAATTATACAGTGGTCAAATTTTTTTTTTTTGCTTCAAATGATTTTGATAGACAAAGCAAATAAGTCTGTGTGCATGATATGAGCTAGAAATGCTTTCTGTTTTCCAGAAATAGATTCCTTATGTGCACATTACTGGGATGCGTGTTGTTAACTAGGGATTAAAAATAATATTAACATTTAATATTTGTTAAACACCCACAATGTACTATGGAGAAAACCTGAACTATGGCACAGAAAGAATTCTTTAAGGTTGATTTAGGTTTTTGAGGCTCATGATGTTCCTTAAGGCCCCAATGTTAAGGTGTCTATATATAGATACAAAGGTCAAATCCTTGTATCTACAACTTTTCAGAAGGATACCAAGTGGGAAAACCTTCACTTGCTTCCTTGTAGGTCCCTCTGTCCTGATGGTGTTTCCTCTGCTGCCACCTTGTGGAGTTTTAACACCAAATCTTGACTGGAACTTATTTGCCTGTTAGAAGTTAAGTAAAATTGTATACACCAAATACAATGATAGATTTTTTTTTTTTTTTTGACAATTAATAGAAAAGGGAGAGAATCTATATTTTCCAATGGAAATATAAAAATGTGACTATAATGTAGCTTGAACTTTAAGCATTCTATTTTACTAAAAAATGGAAGATAACTTTTTGCCTCCGTATCATGAATGTGCTGCCCAGTCTTGGACGGAAAGTCATTTTAAATTAAACTGCTTTAGGCATCGGGCAAACTTCTGCTACAGGCATTGTTGTTGTGTGCCGTGGAGTTGGTTCCAACTCATACACCGAGGCTGTAAATCTTTACGGGAGCAGACTGCCTCAACTTTCTCCCGCGGAACAGCTGGTAGTTTCGAACTGCTGACCTTGTGGTTCGCAGCCCGATTCGTAACCACTACGCTACCAGAGCTCCTTGCTACAGGCATTAGAGGGTAGCATTATAAATGTTGATCTGTCAGGGACTGTTATTGTGAAGTGCCTCCGAGTTGCTTCTGACTCCCAGCAACACTGTATGTGGGTGATTAGCAGTCCAGACAGCACCACACCAGGACTCCAACTGAAGTTGTAGGGAATAGTTTTTGCGACTATGTCCACCTCACATTGCCATAGCACTCTGGTCATACCAATTACCACACTTCATTGCAATTGCATTTTGACATATCTGTTGCTCATAATATACTGTAAACTCCACAAAATAATCTTCTTTTTAAAATTTTAATCCTCGTATGTTCTAATGGTAGCTTAGTTCCTGGCACATAGGAGACATTCAACAAATGCCTAGTTTGTTGTTAAGTGTCGTCGCCTCAATTCCGACCTATAGCGACCTTGTATAGGGTTTCCAAGGAGCAGCTGGTGAGTTTGAACCACTGATCTTGCAGTTCAAACGGCCTTGCAGTCTGGCGCATTAACCCATAGCACCACACCTGGGCTCCAAATACCTGGTGAATGAAGGGATATCTAATGCCTATCACGTGCTAGGAGCTGTGAGGAAAATAAAGATCGACATCTACTGTTCCCAACCTTTCTATATGCTGTCAGATTTATCCTCACAACTCTATGAGTCCACGGGTGATCTGTTTTTGTTGTTGTTGTTTTGTTTTTTTTCTCCTGCTCATTTTTTACTCTTCCTGCTTTTGGTAAAACTCAGATTTTCTTCTGGAGAAATGACTCCCTTTCCCTCTCTTCTAACAAAGTAGTTTGGGTGAAATTGACGCCATTCCCAGGTATAGGTCTTGTGTGTGGTTAAACTAACGAACATGCTACATTCTCTAGCTAATTTGTAAACCAATCACCCAGAAAGATGAAAAAGGAAAACCCTTTTCGGGAATGAGCCATTTGTAACAGTGGTCTATTTAGGGATAGATGTTGACAGGGTGCCTCCCTCTAAATCCTAAGGAAGGAAGCAGAGGTGAAAGCTGGAAAGAAATAGATACTAGGGGCAACTGTTGATCCAGTAGATGAATCCTAACCTGAAGCCAGTCCTAAACTTTGTGCTACCTAAACCTATAGATTCCTTTCAAAATAAATCCTATGTTTTGACTTGGTTACAATATAAATAGGAATACTTGATATTCTAATAAGAATCATCTCCATTTTACACACAAGGAACCAAGTTTTTGAAAGTTGCATTAAGATGCTCAGCATTACACAGCCAATAGATTAACTGTGAATCTATTAGGAGTCTATAGTGTGGCAATGTGGGATAAGCACTGGACAGCTAAACAGAAGGTCCATGATTCAAACCCACCAGCAGCGACTCAGAAACACTAAATAGGGTCGCTGAATTGGAACCAGCACTTAACAACATCAACAACATACTTAATGCACACTCTTCTAGAGTTAGTACCTAAGACTTGTACCAGTTAACATATTCTCTTGAACTTAGTATGTATATGCACGTCTGTGTATGTGACTGAATCAAATTAGTAGAGAGAAAGGAGTCCTGGTAGTACAGTGGGCTGAGCAGTGGGTTGCTAACCTAAATGATTGGCAATTTGTACTCACCAGACACTGCAGGAGAGGAAGATATGACAGTCATCTTGCTGAAAGAGTTACAGCTTTTCAAAACCTATGGAGCAGCTCTACTCTATCCTATAAGGTCGCTATGAGTTCAAATGGAATTGACAGCAGTAGGTAGCATATAAAAGTTATCCCAACATTTATGTTGGTATTAATTTATTTATCAACGTGATGTGATTATTGTTATTATTGTTGTTGTGTGCCATGAAACTGATATTGACTCAACCTATATAACAAAGGATAAGCACTGGACTGCTAACCACATCTTACCTGGTATGGGCCTATAAGATAAACTGTAAGGTCAGCAGTTCAAACCCACCAGCTGTTCATCAGAAACCCTATACATGGCAGCTATGAGTTGGAACTGATTCAACAGCATTTAACAACAATAACCCATATACCTAAAAGTTTGCTTTCTATGTCTTTTTCTTCTTCTCTCTCTCTCTCTTTTTTTTTTTTTTTTGCATCTTCCCTTTACTTATTATGTTTTCTGAGTTCATTAACTACCATTTCCTTCAACAATTTATGAGCAAACTCTTCCCTAAAGATTCTCAGTAACTTTTCTTTCCTCATTTCTTCTGTCTCCTCCTTTTCCTAGACTGGGTGCCATCGTGCTCCTTATGATGAGTGGCTCATGTCCTTACGCTAATCAAAGTGGTTGACTAAAAAATTAGGTGTTTCTCTTTCTATCATTCTCTGTCTCCTTCATCTATTTTACTAAATGGGCTAATTGTTTAATCCAGCATTTGGATTTAATTCCTGAAAGATACACTATTTGATATAATTCTAAAGATTTATTTTATGCCATTTATCTGGAGTTTTGTTTTACCTTACAGAACAATTTTTTGGCTGAGTCTAATTGAAGAGTTGTTCAATTTTAGTAGCATTATGTAAGTGTAAGTTGTGAATTTTTTTTGCTAGATAGTTTCCATTAGTCCCTCAAGATCTATGCTTCACCCTTCTCTACATAGCTCTGTGCCCTGGGAGGATGACCTTTGCATAGATGAACTCCCTTTCCTTCCGGCTTCTGATTGAGTTAAGTCAATAGAACCACTGGCAAGAGTTCAGAGGTGGGGAAGAGAGTGAGGTTGTGGTATTTATTCTCACAACAATCTTCCAACCAGCTCATCACACATCCCTCTACAAAGGTTACATGTTATGTGATCTTCTCCATATAGCTATTGTCCCTGGGTTTTAATAACCTTCTTCATCTTGCCCCTTCAGCCTAAGGATAATAAAGTATCCTCACTGTTGCTTGCACTGGGATGCTATGTAATCCCTTATTATTGTTGGTAAGTGCCTTTGATTTGGTTCTGACTCATAGCTGGTGAGTTTGAACTGCTGACCTTGTGGTTAGCAGTCCAGTGCTGATCCTACAGCACCACACCAAAAGTCTGTTATTTGTGTCTCTTAAGTATATAAAATACCAGTTGTCATGGAATCATTTCCAATTCATGGCAACCTCATGTGTTTCAGTAAAGAGCTGTGCTCCATAAGGTCTTCAATGGCTAATTTTTCTGAAGAAGTCACCAGACCTTTTTCAGAGGATACTCTGGGTGAACCCAACCATCTAATCTTTTAGTTAGCAGGAAGATTATGTCACTAATAAACTTTTTTACACATTTACAAGTTTACAAATTTACAAAATTTACAGAGGCATTACCTTTGTAAATAAAATAAGTTAAATTTTATTGTAATCTCCTCATTTATTTTGTTTGAGTGTACCATCTGCTTTTTATCTTCTTCTCATGGTGGAAGTGACAGCTACTGATCTTCATGGCTAAAAGACAGAAAGCAAGCTAAGTATTTAGGTCATGCATAAACTGGAATCCTTACATCAACCCAAGTAACTCCTGACAACTTCAATCTTTTCTCTGTTACTCACGATAAAAGTTGTGAGGATTTTTGTTTTCTGTATGTTGAAGCATAATCCATAGTAAAGTTTGTAGTCATTTGTTGTGCATTCTTATTTATATTAATGTTGTTTTGTTGGGTGCCATCAAGTTTGTACTGATTTATAGTGACCCTATGCACAACAGACTGAAACACATCTGGGTCCTGCACCAATCTCACAATCGTTGCTATATTTGAGCCCATTGTTGCTGCCACTGTGCCCATCCATCTTGTTGGGAGACTTCCTTTTTCTCTCCGACCCTCTACTTTACCAAGCATGATATCCTGCTCCAGGGACTGGCCCCTCTTTATAATATGTCCGAACTATGATACATAACACAATCCCTACCCTCAGAAACTTAAAAGAAGATTCCCAAACTTTTCATTTTACTTCAGTTTCTAATTTTATGTACCTCAAGGGTTTTATAACATAATTTAGCAAATAAAAAGATCAAAGAGCTAGACTTTTTTCATTCATTCAAATCTATAGGAGCACTATAGACTATCATTTTCCAAACATGGAATATAATTAGGTAATGTTTTGTTTAAAAAATGTTTTGCAACTCTTTTGATCTGTGACAACATCCATTATGCTATTTATTATTACAATCTTACTTTTCCCTTAAAATGTAATTGGTACTAGTTATTTTATAAGATTTTAGTGAAGTTGGCTAGAGGGTAGATACATGTTAGCTTGGGTGATGAAAAAGACATATACATATATACAATGAGGGAGAGGGCAATACACAAGAAGAGAGAGGGCAGGTGAACAATGCAGCTAGGGGAAGACTTAGGGAGGTATGCACAGGTTAAATGGGATAGAGGTAAATAGTGATTTATACACAATCTTGGAACAACAGTGTTCTGTGAGAAGATATATGGATTGAGACATAGGCTGAATGGGTAAATAAGGGAAAGAAAAATATTAATTTTTGACTGTCTTATGGATATTGATTTCTCCTACCTACTATTGTAAAATAGACATTTCTGTGTGATAGGAATTAGTAATGGGAATTATGATTACAGAAATCTTGTAAATCTGTCTTCAGCCTGTAACTGATTAGATTTGTTAAAAGGGGAATTAGAATTTGCCCAAGAAAATAAACTTCTTATTAAGCCTTTGTAGAGCGTGGTGCTTTAGGTGGAATCCTGAACCCCACCCAGAACCTTCTGAGTTGTTGGGACAGTCCCACTTGAAGAGACATGCAAACCAACAAAACTGCTGGGAGAACACAGATTCTAATTGAAAGAAAAACCTGAAGAAAAAAACGGACTGTTTGGTTGTTTGAACATAAAGCAAGCAAAACGGATACAGCTGGCCTTGATCTGTTAATCACTAGGAAAAAGCCCTGAATGGGGGCAATCAGAAAGCATAAGAAAACATCAACATGCATTCTTCTAATTATTGAGGTCACAGCTAACTATTGAAGATGCCCAAGAAAGAGCTGACCATGTCGGCACATATCCAAAAACAAGACAGAGTGACTGGGACAAATGAGCAGGAGATAACATCTAGACATCACATTGGAAGGAGCGTAGGTTTTGGAAATGCCTGAGAAGGAATTCAGGAAAAGAATACTGAAATGTATCCATGCAAACACTCCACAGAGGGTTTGAGAAAAATAAGAAAGAAGTCAGGAAAGTGCTACAAGAACAACAAACAAGATAGATACAGCACTGGAAACAATTCAAAACCTGCAAAAAGAGGTCCAAACAATTAATAAAAAAATATCAGAAATTGACAATACATTGAAAGAACAAAGGAGTAGACTTGAAGAGATGGAAGCCAAATCTAGTGAGCTGGGAGCCATATCTCTCATCTCAATACTGCTAAGATAGAAGAGCAAGAAGAAGAAAGGATAAAAAAAA
>NW_006408617.1:903598-906612 GCF_000296735.1 Chrysochloris asiatica
GAATCATCTATCCAGCAAAGCTGTCAATCAAATACCACAGTGTAACAAGTACTGGGCCACTAAGCTGTGTCCTTTCGTAGATCTACAGGCACTTCTAGATGTATTCAAACCACCAACCTTTCAGTTAGTGGTCAAGATCTTAACACTTTCACCACCTAGGGACTCCTTTTTTTCATAAAAATAGTTTAACTTTTTTTTTGTAATAGAATTGTTAACCTATGGCATCCTCACAATTGCTGCTATATTTGAACCCATTATTGTAGTCAGTGTGTCAGTCTATGTTACTGAAGGTCTTCCCCTTTTTCTCTGACCCTACTTTACCAAGCATGATACCCTTTTCCAGGGACTAGTCCCTCTTAGTAACATGCCTCATATACATGAGACAAAGTCTCACCATCCTCGCTTCTAAGGAGCATTCTGACTTTACTTCTTCCAAGACAGATTTTGTTCATCCTCTAGCAGTCCATGTTGTATTCAGTATTCTTCATCAACAATATAATTCAAATTCATTCCTTGTTCCTTGGTCTTCCTTACTCATTGTCCAGCTTTCACATGCATATAAGGCCATTGAAAATACTATGGCTTAGGTCAGGTGCACTTAGTCCTCTAAATAACATTTTTGCACACTTATGAGGTCTTTGGCAGCAGATTTACCTAAAGCAATATGTTGGGTTTTTTGCGTTATAAACAGATTATTTCACTGAGGCTAGTAATCAAAGTGTTGATTCTGTTATTAGTTCTGTATAAATATAGTGATTAACATTATATGTAGCATTTTCCAATGAGCTTGCATTGAATCCCAAAAATGGTTGGTGTTGATGGTTGTGTACTGTCAAGTCTGAAGTTCCAACTCATAGTGACTCCTGTATAGGGTTTTTGACGTAGTAAATCTCTATGGGAACAAAAAGGCTCATCTTTCCCCACAGAACGTCTGGTAAATTCAAACTGCTCACCTTGTGGTTAGCAGCTCAATTTGCAATCCACTACTCTGCCAGGGCTCCTTAAATTGACTGCTGCTTCTATAGGTATTGATTGTGGATCCAGATAAAATCCTTGAAAACTTCCATCTTTTCTTTCTTTATAATGATATTGCTTATTGGTCAAATTGTGAGAATTTTTCTTTTCTTTACTGTGAGGTATAATCCATACTGAAAGCTGTAGTTTTTGATCTTCATCAGTAAGTGCTTCAAATCTTCTTTGTTTTCAGCAAGCAGTTATTTCATTTGCATATCTCAGTTTCTTAATGAGTCTTGCTCTACTTCTGATGCAGAATTCTTCTGCATATAGTCTTGCTTCTTGAGTTATTTGCTCAGCATACAGACTCAATAAACATAGTGGAAGTATACAACCCTAATGATTTTAGACACTATGGGTCGGAACCGACTTGATGGCACTTAACAACAACAACAACAGCATCCCCTTATTCTGTTCCAATGCCTGCCTGTTGGTGAACAGAGAGGTACTACATGATTGGCATTAAGCATTCTGAAATTCCTATTATTCCCAGTGTTATCTATAATTTGTTATGATTCACAAAGCTGAATAACTGCATAGTCAATAAAATCCAGGCAAACATCTGGTAAACTCTGTTTCCAGCCATGTTCCCTCTGATATCAACAATGATATTCCTCATTCTCCATAGTCTTCTGAATCTGCTTGAGTTTCTAGCAGTTAACTGTCAATGTAAGGCTGAAACCATTTTAAAAATTATCTTCAGTAAACTTCTATTACATGAAATATTAATGATACTCTGACAATTTCCATATTTTGTTGGATCACTTTTCTTGGAAATAGGCACAAATATGGATCTCTTCCAGTTGCTTAGCCAGTTGGTTCTCTTTCATATTTCTTGGTACTAATGAGTGAGCATTTTCAGCGTTTCATCCATTTGTTGGAATATTTCAAGTGCTATTCTGTCAATTCTTGGAGCCTTGTTTAACACCAATGCCTTTAGTGCAGTTTGAACTTCTATCTTAAAAACTATTGGTTCTTGATCATATGCTACCTCCTAATAGGAATATTCTAACTTAATTCACATTATACCTAAGCAAGTTATTATCCCAAGAGATGTCACTGTTGCCTACCTTCAAATTGGCTCTCAACTCATGCTGGCCCCCTGTGTGATAGAGCAGAACTTGCTCCACAGGGATTTCTTGGCTGTCATATTTCTGGAAGCAGTGTGCTAGGCTTATATTTGTAGACCTGTTGGGTGGATTTGAATTGCCAACATATGAACTAACAGCCAACTGCAAACCACCACCCAGATTCATTAGCCAAATGGGTAAAACAGCAGAAAAGATATATTCAATCAATATTTAAGGTTTATCTTTCTAGAAATTCGGCTTGTGGGAATATCATCCCATATTATCTATATAGAGTCGAAATTATATTCATAAGTACGAAGCCTGGTTTTAAAATGTCAAAGATATTTTTCTAATCTTGCCTTGTTGTTGTTGTTAAGTGATGCTGAGTCAATTCCGACCCATAGCAACCCTGTATAGGGTTTCCGAAGAACTTGCCTTAGTAACATTATTTCTCTGAGGTTGGTAATCACAGTGTTGCTATTCTTATTAATGTGCCAACATATAGTGACCAGCATCTATAACATTTCTCAATTAGCTTGCACTGAATTCAAATTATGTAATGGTGATGGTGGTGATGTGCTGTCGAATAGATTCTGACTCATAGTAACCCTGCATAGTGTTTCTAAGGCTATAAATCATGGGAGCAGGAAGCCTCATTTTTTTTCCCTAGGAGTGGCTGCTAGATTCAAACTACTGACCTTGTGATTAGCACCCCAATTTGTAACCTACTACATCACCAGGGCTTATTAAATTACCTAATATTGTTAAGTTCTGACAAGTCAGTTCTGACTCATGGCAACCCTGTATAGTGTTTCCAAGGAATGGCTGGTGGGTTTGAACCAAAAATCTTGTGGTTCAAACTGACCTTGCAGTCCAGTGCTTTATTCCACAACACCACATCAGGACTTTAGGGATTATTAATCATAGAGG
>NW_006408617.1:907707-911641 GCF_000296735.1 Chrysochloris asiatica
CACCACCATGAGAGATCAAATCTCGCCATTCTGGCTCCCAAAGAGCGTTCTGGCTGTACTTCTTCCAACACAGATTTCTTTGTTCTTCTTGCAGTTCATGGTACTTTTACTATTCTTCTCCAGCACCATAATTCAAATGCATCAATTCTTCTATGATCTTCCTTATTCATGTTTCAACTTTCACATGTATATGAGGCTACTGAAAATACATCTTTGTTCTGAAACATTTAAAGAGGATTTGTGCAGCAGATTTACCTAATGTAACACTTCGATTTCTTGACTGCTGCTTCCTAGAGCATTGAAGGTGGATCCAAGCAAAACTGAGTCTTTGATAAATTAAATCTTTTCTCCATTTATCATGATGTTATTTATTGGTCCAGTAGTGAGGACTTGAGTTTTCTTTACACTGAAGTGTAACGCATACCGTAGGTGTGGATTTTGATTTTCATCAGTAAGTAAAGTCCTCTTCACTTTCAGCAAGCAAGGTTGTATCATCTCTATATCGCAGGTTGTTAATGAGTATTCCTCCAATGCTGAAGCCATGTTCTTAATATAATTCAGTGTCTCAGATTATTTTCTCAACATACAAACTGAGTAAGTATGGTAAAAGAATGCAACCTTGGAGCACACCTTTCCTGATTTTAAATCATTCAATGTCCCCTTGTTCTAGTCCAATGACTGCTTCTTGGTCTATCTATAGGCTCCTCATTAGCACAATTAAGTGTTCTGCAATACTCATTCTCTACAATCTTGGCCATTGTTTGTCATGATCCACATGATTAAAAATCAGCCTTGTCAATAAAGCACAGGTAAACATCTTTCTGATATTCTCTGCTTTCAGTCAAGACCCATCTGACTTCAGCAATGATATTCCTCGTTCCACTTCCTTGTCTGAATCTGTCTCAAACCGTTGGCAGTTCCCTGTCAGTATATTTATTGTTGTAGCCTATTTAAATTACTTAGAAAAATTTTACTTGCATGTGATATTAATGATACTGTGCGATGGTTTCCGCACTCCATTCGGTCACCTCCCTTTTGAATGGGCACCAATATCAATCTCTTCCAATCAGTTAGCCAGGTAGCTATCCTCCAATTTTTTTTTTTTTGGCTTAGCTGAGTGAGTGACTTCAGTGCTCCATCAGTTTGTTGAAATATTTCAATTTGTATTCCATTAATTCCCAGAGTTCTTTTTCTTTACCAATGCCTTTGGTGTACCTTGGACTTCTCCCTTCAGTACCATTGGTTCTTGATCATATATTACCTCTTGAAATGGTTGAACATGGACCGTTTCGTTTTGGATTCTGCATATACCTTCCATCTTCTTTTGATGTTTTCTGCATCATTTAATATTTTGCCCATAGAATCCTTCAATTTTACAAGTCCAGACTGAAATTTTCTTCAGTTCTTTCAACTTGAGAAATGCTTAGCATGTTCTTCCCTTTTGGTCTTCTAACTCCAGTTCTTTGCACATTTCATTATAATATTTGACTTTGTCTTCTCTAGCTGCCCTTTGAAGTTTTCTGTGCAACTCTTTTATCTCCTCATGTGTTTAATCTTTTGGTGAAATATTTTGATGCATGTTGTTGTTATTGTTGTTAAGTGTTGTTGAGTCAGTTCTGACTCATAGCAACACTGTATAGGGTTTCCAAGGAGTGTATGGTAAGTTTGAACTGCCGACCTGTGGTTCTAACTAACCTTGAGACCAAGTGCTTATCCTACAGCACTACATCAGGACTCCAAGTTCACCTACTGTTTAGTGCTGTCAAGTCAATTCTAACTCATAGTGGCCCTGTATAGGGTTTCTGAGGAGCAGCTGGTGGGTTTGAACAGTTGACTACAGTTGACCTTGTGGTTTGCCGTCTACTGTTGATCCTACAGTCTTTGTAAACTCCCACCAACTGATTTTTTCCTGATAGGTCTGGCTAAAAGAAGGTGGGGGAAGATGCTGATGGGGGCGTATGATTCACTTGTGATTTGTCAATTTTGCCATCCTGCTGGGCATAAAATAGCCATTTCAGAATCAGGAGGGAGTACTCTCACTACCATCATTTTAGAAGACCCAGGAGCTGGGTGTGTCCTTTGGACCACAAGATCCCTGCACACTGAACTTCCTCAACCCAGGGAAGAAAGCTGTGAAACCAGAAGCATGGCAGAGAAGCGGTAGCAGCAGAAGCAAGAGCCAGAGCATCAGACAGAGTAATGAACTACCCAGCTTTTGCAGCAAGAAAAACTTCATGTTTTGGGCAGGAGCTCATTTGTAGAGTGGGCTGCCTCCAGACAGTTAATTGGAGCAATGTTGGGTAACCTGCTGAGCTGGAGTTTAGTGCCTTTGGGCTGAAGCTTATTGGGAAATGGAATGTCATTTATCAGTAGTCCTTAAATAGCTTTGTGATGGAGAGACATCTATGGGCATGGCTGAAAATCTGTGCTCTGAGCATTTTTGATCCCAAATTGTAACCTATTTAACTACCTAATAAACTTCATACCTATATGTTGTCTAGTTCTGTGTTGCTAATGCAATGAATTATTGAACCCAGTCAAGCTGAGAGTGCTGTGAGAAGGCAGTTTTGGTGCTGATTTTTGCAGATTTCATCCCAAACGATTTCTTCTCCAGTCTTCAATGTTTCATTAAAATGCAAATCCAAAATATTAGTGAATTATATTGAATATGGATGATTATTCTACTTTTAGGGCATAATCTAAAAGTAGACTAATCATTCTATCATGCAGGAGATTGCATGATAGAATTCTGCAAAACTAATGATTTGTTCATTTCAAATACCTTCTTTAGACAGCATAAGAGATGATTATACATATGGACCTCACCAGATGGAATACATAGAAATCAACTTGACTACATCTGTGAAAAGAGATGATGGAAAAGCTCCATATCATCATTCAAAACAAGGTCGGGGCAGATTGTGAAACAGACCATCAATTGCTCATATGCAAATTCAAACTGAAGCTGAAGAAAATGAAAACAAGTCCACAAGAGCCAAAATATGACCTTGAATATATCCTACCTGAAGTTAGAGATCATCTGAAGAAGAGATTTGATACATTAAACACTAGAGACCGGATACCAGAAAAGTTGCAGGATGACGTCAAGAACATCACACAGGAAGAGAGCAAAAAGTTATTAAGAAGACAAGAAAGAAGGAAAAGGTCAAAATGTATGTCAGAAGAGACACTGAAACTTGCTCTCCAGAGTAGGTATGCTATAGCAAATGGAAGAAATGTGGAGGTACAAGAGCTGAATGGAAAATTTCAAAGGTCAGCTCGAGAAGACAAAGTCAAATATTTCAACGAAATATGCAAAGATTTGGAGTCAGAAAAGCAAAAGGGAAGAACACGCTCAGCATTTGTCAAGCTGAGGGAGCTGAAGAAAAAAATCAAGCTGCGACTTTCATTATCTTTTGATCTTTAGTCATTATTGTCTAATGCAACAAATCTTTTCTTAAAATGATCTCTAAAATTCAGGTGGGATCTATTCAAGGTCATATTTTGACTCACATGTACTTGTTTTAATTTTCTTCAACCTCAGTAATTGATGGTCTGTATCATAGTTGACTGCTGGTTTTGTTTTGCCTGATGATACTGAGCTTCTTCACAGTCTTTTCCCATAGATGTAATGAATTTAATTCCTGTGTTTTCCATCTGATGAGTTCCATGTGTACAGTTACTGTTTACATTGTTGAGGAAAGGTATTTGCAAAGAATAAGTCTTTTGTCTTGCAACATTTTATCATGTGATTTCCAATACCATTTTTAGCAGAGGCCATATTCCCATAGTCCTTTTTGGATCCTATCTTTCACATTCAAATCACCAGTAACTATCAGTGTCTCTTGATAGCCTGTTTGATCAATTTCAGCCTGAAGAAGCTGGTAGAATTCTTCAATTTCTTCATCATTACCTTAACTTGTTGTTGTTGTTG
>NW_006408617.1:912025-913700 GCF_000296735.1 Chrysochloris asiatica
GTGAGTAAATTTGAGTAATTGGTCTTCCTTGTAGATGTATGGATATTATCACAGATAACATTGTATTTCAAGATAAATCTTGAAATGTCCCTATGGTGATGGATGGATGTGACCCTTTCCTCTTCAGTTTGTCATTCCTGGCATAGTAATCTATATAATTATCTGTTTCAAAATGTCACAAACCAGTCCATTTCAGCTCACTAATGCCTAGGATATTGATCTTTATGCATTCCATATCATTTTTGACAACTCACAATTTTTCTAGATTAATATTTCCTACAATCCATGTTCTGATTAATAATGGGTGCTTGTAACTGGTTTTTGTTGTTGTTGTTTCATTTTAAATTTTGCCACATCAGCAAATGAAGGTTGCAAAAACTTAACTCCATCCACGTCAGTAAAGTCAACTCTACTTTGAGTAGGCAGCTCTTCCCCAGTCGTATTTTGAGTCTCTTCCAACCTGAGAATCTCATCTTCCAGCACTATACCAGCCAATGTTTCACTGCTATTCATAAGGTTTCACTGAGAAAAGACCCACCAATCTTTCTTCCTACTTTGTTTTAGTCTGGAATCTCTAGTTGATTCTGCTGGTATTTAAAATACTGGTGACTAAGCTTCCAGCATTACAGCAACACACAAGCCATCCCAGTACACCAAACTGACAGATGAGTGGAAAAGTGGAGGGTCAGCTATAAAGAGGAAGACCTCCCCCAACAATTTTGATAGTCACAGTGGCAGCAACTATAAAACGATTGTGTGGATGGCGCAGGACTGGGCCGTGTTTCTGTTATGCATAAGTTATTGTTGTCATGTGCCGTGGGTGGAGTCAGTTCCGACTCATAGCAACCCTGTACAGGGTTTACGAGGCTGTAAATCTTTAAGGGAGCAGAAAGCCTCATCTTTCTCTCGCAGAACAGCTGGTAGTTACCAACTGCTGTCTCTGAGGTTCGCAGCCAGATTCGTAACCACTATGTTTCCAGAGCTCCTTCTGTTATGCATAGGATCACTATTATTCTCAGCCTGCTCAATGGCAGCTCCATGACCCAGAATTGACTCGATGGCAGTGAGATTGGTTTGGGGTTAATTGTTTTTTTAAAAATCCTTTATGAGCTCATTTTAATTTTCAAATTCCTATACTGGAAAGTTAACATTTGGAACAGTAGGTTTAGAGAGAGATGCTGAGATAGTAGTGTTGAAACTCTTAACATCTATATCTCAGTTATCAGGAACATCCATGTGTAGCTCATCTCTAAGAAAGAGGTGCATTGTCAAGAGCCATAAAGGGACTGAGATTTTACCCTATTGCAAACTATCAAGTTAGCTTTTTCATAGAAAGCATGAGTTCTAGGTCGCAAGCAAAGGACTTTATTACTCACAGGATACCAAACAGCATGTAATTCACTTTCCCATCAAATCCCCTTTGCCCTCTAGTGTAACACGGTGCTGGGGAGCAGTTAGGTGAATGCTGACCAGACAGTGAATGGGTTTGCATCAAAAAGGAAAAAGGCTGAGGTTAGGAAATTCCAATCTTTTAAACAGGCTGCTAGCAAACCTACCAAAACTTTGCCCTAGAGGGAGACATTATCTTTATTATCCTGTATAGCAAATATATTTCTTTGTTCCCAAGGGACATGCTATCCATATATTTTAAAGTTGTTTTTTGTTACTAAATGAT
>NW_006408617.1:920588-925250 GCF_000296735.1 Chrysochloris asiatica
TACTCCCGTAAAGATTTACACCCTCAGAAACCCTGTACAGGGTCGCTATGGGTCGGAACCGACTCAACGGCACTTAACAACAACAATCAGGAGGGGCAAGTCCCTAGAGAAGAACATCATGCTTTGTAAAGTGGAAGGTCAGTGAAAAGAAGACCACAATGAGATGGATGACTCAGTGGTATCAATCATGGGCTTAAACGTAATAACAGTTATGAGGATGGTGTAGGACCTTGTAGTGTTTTGGTCTGTTGTGCGAGTGTCAATATGAGTCAGAACAAACTCAATGGAACCTACAAAAACAACTACCTTTCTCTAAAGAATTCTGCCCACTTTAATTTGCACCATGTCACAATGACAAGTGTGTCATCCTTGAGGGACTCAAAAGTGTTCCTTTTCAATGTTCTTTGAGATTAAGGAACAGAAAGACATCTGAAGGGGTAAGATTAGGGCTGAGGGGTGGATGGGATAAGGTTTTCCAATGAAATTCTTGTATTCCAACCATTTGGAAGAATGAACAGGTGCGTTGTCGGGATAGAAAACATTCCTTGTGACAATTTTCCTGGCTGTTTTCATTTTAAAACATCTTCTTAATAAGCCCCCATGATTGTCTTGTGGCCTTTAAGGAAATCTAACAAGATGACCCCTTTGGAATCTGAAAAAATAATCACCATAACCTTATGAGCTGACCTGTATGACTTGAGTTTAACTGGTTCAACATATCACTCAGACACCACTGTTTAAATTAGATGTTTGAAGTCACCCTAGTGAGACTAAGACAAGTGTATTGCTAAGACAACTTGTTTGTAGCTATCCATTGCTTGCAAAGACATTTTGAAACATGTTTCATTTGGAATTAACTTGTGCCATATATGAATTGAAACCCTTATAGCAATACTTTTTTTACTTACTCCGGTATAGTAGTTTTGGTTGTATCAGTAGTCAGTATTTACCTTAATTTAACTATGTAAATTAAGTTGCCTCTGAAAGCTTGTAGAAGGTCTTTGTCTCTTGTATTTGTCTCAGAACTCTCACAGTGATGTATCTAGTTGTGTTGTGCAGGGAACATAGTGGGTACTCTCAGTCTGGAAATTTATTTGCTTCAGTTCTGGAAAATGTGCTTCAATAAGAGATGTTTTCTGTTTTGGAGTGGCTGTAATTTGGGACTGGGCCTTTTACCTTTCTTATCTTTTCTCTCTTCGGTTCTTGTTTTATTTTGTTTGGGGTCTGGTTTTAGGGAAATAACCTCCTTTTTTTTTTTTTTTTTTTTTTTTTTGGCTGAAGCATCTGTTGAGTTTTCCATTTTTGTGATCACGTGTTTAATATCCAAGTGCTTATATTCTTTTTTTTTTCTTTTTAATGGATGTGGTATTTTTTCTTATCTCTCTGAGACTGTAAAACAACAAAAAAGTCTTCTTCCTTTAATTTCTTCCTCCAAGTTGATTTTGTAATTGCTATCCTATAAGTACATAACCCTGTCTTCAAATGTGCCTGGCATCCTGCAGTCCAAAAGCCATCTCCCAGAGACTATAACGCTAGCATTTTGTTAGGGTTGGAGTAGTTGTGGCAAGCATGCAACTAAGCTGAGGCAGGGAGGGGACTGGAACTCCGAGTGTTTCTTAGCAGAGTGTTAACTAATTCTGTTTGTTGCTTCACCATCACTCTCACTTTCTGAAGAACTTCCAGTTTGAATGTTTGGGATTTTCTTCAGCGTATCTAGATGCTTCTTAGTTTTCTTACTGTCAGCTCTAATCCACTTTCTTATATCTCGGTTTGTTAGCTCACGTCTATCTTTTCTCCAACTTCTAAAATTGGGTTTCTTTTATTCACTGCCTCATTCTCTTTTTTCTCTAGAGATTTATATCTTTTAAAAAATCATTTTACTACTAGACTTTCTTTCCTGAAAAGTTGTATATCTCCTTCTCTGACCAAAAAATAATAAAATAATAATAATAATCAACTGGTAATGTAGAGATTTCTCATGTAATATCCCACCACCCAGGTACGTTTTGTATGAAGAAAGGAACATTGGACTTGAATCTTAACTGTTTCACTTATTAACTCTATTTTCTGGGCCTCAGTTTCCTTATTTGTAACATTGGGAAGATTACATATTTGCCATGTTTATGGGAAACACCTAACAAACACTACCTATCTCATAATGAATACTTACTGAGATCCCATCGAGTTGTCAGTGTCATAATACTACAGCCAACTAATCGAACAGCAAAACCCTACTAACATCTTTTAAAAAACAATTATTTCAACTTGAGAAATATTCCATTAGTTTTCTTTGTTGTTGTTTTTAAGTGTTCTCTAGTTTGTTCCAATTCATAGTGTCCCTGTATAGGGTTTCCAAGGAGCAGCTAGTGAATTTGAACTGCTGACCTTGCTGTTTGAAACTGAGTGGCTAGCCTACAGCATCACAAAACTTAGTGGAAATATATATATATTTTTTAAAGAACTCAAAATATGTACAAAGTAGTATAAAATGAACATAATTGAATAGTTTGTACTGTCTTTTTGTAGGCATTACTAACACCAATCTGTAAGCTTTATTTGTGGCACCCTGGGCAGTACAAACAGTTGACGCTCAGCCACTAGCTGAAATATTGGTGGCTCAGATCCACTCAGAAGCACTTTGGAAGACAGATCTGGGGATCTGCTTTCAAAAGATTACATTCTTAAAAACGACAGAGAAGTTCTGTACTGCACACATCGGGTCTCCATGAGTCAGAAGCCACAACTAACAACAAGCTTTATTGAACTGTACTGACATAGTATGAGGGAGCTTCAAAAAAATCCGTGAAAAATGGAATTGAAAATTAATGTAATTTTTCTCCAAACAAGGCTCCTTGTTTGTAGTATGCAAAGAGATACAAGGAGCCTTCATCAAGTTTGTGGAAACATTGAATGAAAAGATAATGGAATTTTTCTACAAACTTTTTGAATCCCTCTTGTGTAATATTGAGTATGAAAGCACTGATTTTAAGATCATACATTCTTAGTTTTTCTTCCTGTGCTTTCTTCTCACCATCAAATAACAGTTGCTTCGGTTTGGCGTTCACTTTTTCTTATTTGGTCTATTAAATAAACTACATACCTTCTGTATCATCCCACTTTATCGACTATTACTTGTAAACTTGTTAAGTGCCATCAAGTCTGTTCTGACTCATAGCAACCCTTTTTAGGGTTTGTGAGGAGCACCTGGTGGATTTGAACTACTGACCTTGTGGTTTGCAGTCCAGTGCTGATCCAACAGCACCACACCATGAGTCCACTTGTAAACTAAAGTTTCTAAAATGGAAACCAAGTCATGCCACTATGGTCTTTGAAATTTGTTAGTGACTTCCATGAGTTTTTGGGTTTAAAGTGTGGCACTCAAGATTTTTATCATCTGGCTTGTATCTACCCTTCTGAACTCATCATATGTATTTCCTCACATGTGCCTGAGCTTTAAGCAAATTTCTGATTCCTCCAACTTTAATTCATCCCCATTTCCTATTTGCTTTCTGCAGACAGAAGTCCCTAGGTTCTAAGCAAAACCACTGTGACTTCTCTATAGTAGTATTTTTTTTTTTTTTACTTATTTTCATTATAGATTATTGAGTTACCTTGATCCCTTCAATGAGCAGTTTGAAGGCAGTCATTTTTATTTTAGTGTCTTTTTTTTTTGCCATGAATGCCTAATATTCAGAAAAGTTTATTGATTGGGGTAATTATGTGTTTTGACAGTGTTTGAATGCTTTGCCTTGAAATAAGATACTGTCATAATTTTACATAGGTAAATATTGAATATGTTTTACAGCCTTCAATTTGGAAACCTGCAGAATTATGATTGCCATGTTGGATGTACCCTTGAATCAAAATAGAAAATTGTAGAATATGGAATTTTAAGGCAGTTGTTGTTGTTGTTAAGTACCGTGGTCGATTCTGACCCACAGTGACTCTATATAGGATTTCCAAGGAGCAGCTGGTGAGCTTGAACCACTGACATTGCAGTTCAAACAAATTTGCAGGTTGACGCATTAGCCCATAGCACCACACCAGGACTGTGGTTAGTTGTAAATGGCCATAGTAAGCTTGAGAGCTTAAAATGACTGTGTTAAGTTTCTACTTAAAACCCTTTTAAAAGTATAAAACTATACTTTTAATAGTTTTATATTGTGGTCTGTTTATATCATAAATGTGGCTAATTCTACAGAAAATTCTTGATTTTTTAAATGAATGAAATAGAGTTTGGGCTCAGGTTAATTTTTTTTGTGCATCAAAATTTATTTTTGTTAATAAACTATACAGGAAAATGGAATTTAATGAGTTCAAAGAACTTTAGGCTGCACTTAATGCCTGGAAACAAAACTTCATGACTATTGATCAAGACAGAAGTGGCACAGTAGAGCATCATGAATTGAATGAAGCCATTGCAGCGTGTTTGATCGATTACAGACTGAAGAAGTTGGTAGAATTCTTCTATTTCATCTTCACTGGCTTTAGTGGTTGGTGCATAAACATGCAATCAAGATGTATTGCTCATTATTGGTGACTGGAATGTAAAAGTAGGGAGCAAAGAGGAGGAACCAGTAGTTGGAAAATTTGGACTTGGTGATAGAAATGATGCTGGAGAATGAATGATAGATTTCTGCAAGACAAATGATTTGTTTATTT
>NW_006408617.1:927913-951816 GCF_000296735.1 Chrysochloris asiatica
TAGTAAGCAAAGATTTATTTGTGTTTATAAACTAAGCTTTTTGATTTTTTAAAAAAAATTTAATTAAAAATTGATAGTATGTAATAGTGTTTACATTGTTTACAGTTCATGCACTTTCAATTATTTTCTTAATTGTGGTTACCCTTGTGATTTAAATTACCCCCATTTCTACAACAAAATATATTTGTAAGAAAATTATCTCTTTGAAAGTTAAAATCTGAGCCTAACTTAAGCAGTCTTATTCAATTTCTATTTAAAGGAGTTGAAATTGGTAATATATTTGTTTTATTTTATGAATAAGACATTTTAATTTTATATTGGTGATTTAGGGTCAGTTTTCCTCATGTTTTTGTTTGTTACTAAGCGCTATCGAGTCGATTTTTACTTACACAGACTCTGTATAGGGTTTCTGAGAAGAGACTGATGGGTTTGAACTACTGATTTTGTGGTTAGCACCCCAGTGCTTATTTTACAGCACCACACCAGGACTTCACATGTAAGTATGTATAATTCACTTTATAGCTTTAGTAGCTAATGGATAAAACTTGGCTCTTAATTAAACATAATGTTGGAAAAGTAGCATAATCTTTTGTAGATAGGAAAACCTCTGAAGAGTTCAAATAATCACCAAATGTAGAAAAAAGAGCTGTTTTAGTTTTCTAAATTAAGATCTTCATATACATTTATAAGTATTCCAATTATTTTGCTGCAAATACTGTGGAAAAAATCTTAAGAATTTCATCAGTATCACATTTGGATCACAACTATCTAGTTGTTGTTAAAAGTTAACCAAGTCAGTTCTGACTAATATTAACCCTGTATAGGATTTCTGAGGAATGGCTAGTGAGTTTGAACCATTGACTTTGAGGTTCAAAACTACCTTGAGGTCCAGTGCTTAGCCTATGGTGCCACACAAAATGCATTTGTGTGTTATAATGACATTATGTTGCATGCTTTAGTTCCCTCTTCTCTCAATTTACCACTTTATATTCATTTGCCTTCATCAATTTTCCTGGGTTAAATTTAATTATAACTGAAATTAGAATTTTTTCCTATTGCATTTATTTTCTTTATTTGAATGAATTAGTATCTCGTCAAAGTCTAGAAATATGAGGGGACTTAAAAAGTTTGTGGGAAAGTTGAATGAAAAAGTAATGGACTTTTTTATTTTTGAACATTTTATTTTGCTTTAGTGAAAGCTTACATAGTAAATTAGTTTTTGAATCAATAATTCATACACAGGTTGTTCCATGAAATTGGTTAGAAGGTTACCTTAGGGTGACAGTCTCAGGAGTTCTTCCGGTCACTTTCAGACCAGTAAGTCTGGTCCTTTTCATTCTAACTTTTTATTGTGAATTGGGTCAAGGTTTACAGAGCAGATCATCTGTTCTACATTCAACAAATCATACACTTCATCTCACTGACTGCACTCAATCCCCTTAATGTAACATCACTTACCTTTGTGATTCCTGTTTCCATTCCTTCTTTTTCCTCAACCCTTCTGAACTTTGTCCTTGAGTAAATGCTACCTTTTATTATTATTATTATTATTATTATTATTATTGTGAATTGAGTGAAGGTTTACAGAGCAGATTATCAGTTTTACATTCAACAAATCATATACTTTGCCTCATTGTTGTTAAGTACTGTGGAGTTGATTCTGACTCGTAGTGACCCTGCACAGGGTTTCTGAGGCTGCAGATCATTATGGGAGCAGAAAGCCTCTTCTTTCTCCCATGGAACAGCTGGTAGTTTCAAACTCCTGACTCTGAGGTTAGCAGCCCGATTTGAAACCACTGTGCTACCAGAGCTCCTTTGCTTCATTACATGGTTGCAAGCCCCTCGATGCACCAACAGGTAACAACATTTATCTCTATTCACTTTAACCAGTGCATAACTTCCTGTGTCCAGACACCCACATCTTTCCCCTGCCAACCTCCCTGCCATTGTATATTGCCTGCCCCATCATCCATGTCAATGCATGTCTACCCTCTAGCACATAAATAATTTACTCCTCCCCCATAACCATCATAGATAGTGTCTTTTATCAAGAACCCACCTACCCCCCCTTTTTTTATGTACAAAAAAACCACACAGGAATATATATAATCTTTTAAACAACCAAAGGGCAAATTCTGGAAGCCAGTCTCCTGACCACCAGCACAAAGCCTTTCTCTTTCCATGAGTTTAGAGTCCTCAGCTGCCCAATCTCCCCGTACCATCATCTATGTTTCCATCTCTAGTGTCACTGCTTCTCTGGTTAGGGCCCAACATTCTGCTCATGCTCTTCTCTCTTGATGGTCCTTGGGCTGTAAGACTTACCACTCTCTCCTTTTTGTTGCACAACTTCTACCTTTACAGTTCTGACCATTGCAATTAGTGAACAATAATAACAATTGTTCATCATTGAATCAATTAATCCTATCCCCATCTCCTTTTACCAGACCTATCTAGACAAGATGAAAACTATTCAATGGGGATTCTATGTTCCCCTGCACACTCTGAAACTAAACTCCCACTTGAAAACTTGTAAGCTAGCCACTTCATGCCTTTATAGCCCCCACTCCCCCATTTTAGGTAGCTAATGTCTAAGTTGCCCATCCCTATCAACCCTGCATACAGAGGGGATAGGTTAGATCCTTGATGTGAAGACTGTTTCCCTCCCAGTGGGTGTTTGAGCTACTACATCCATAAGTATGCTGTTGTTGTTGTTGTTAAGTGCCATTGAGTCAGTTCCGACCCATAGCTACCCTATACAGGGTTTCCGAGGCTGTAAATCCTTATGGAAGCAGAAAGTCTCATCTTTCTCCCATGGAGCAGCTGGTAGTTTCGAACTGCTGACCTTAAGTTTCGCAGCCAGATTCATAACTCCAACGCTACCATACTTACCATACAACCATACTTATATCTATAGTTATAAGTCACATTAATCAAATTATAGCAATATACACTTGCTTCCTCAAGTTTTAATCATCAAGCCATCGAAGCTAGGTCAAATGGGTACTATCTGCAAGTCTGAGTATTCTTGTTTGTTGTCCTCCCCCCCACCCCACCCCCACCCCCACTTCATATCAGTTGGACACTTCATTCTCAGCTCTAGCCCTCCATGGCTAGGTCATTTTCCATGGGATCAGGAGTTCCCAAGTCTCCCAAACTTTGGACCAATCAGCCCTTCCTCTTCTCTCTCTCATCTCAAGGTCAACAGGAGTCTATAGAATGTAGTTGAACTCAGCCCATTTCTTCATTGCTGCCTTGCCCAACTTCCACTCACATGTAGATCAACGTGGTTGCCAGCAAGCTTAAATGCCTGCTCATGTGCTCCCTTTGAGTTTCAGTCTTGGAGGGCATTTGTCCTGAAGGGACTTGATAGATTATCTTAATGACTCTTCAGCAAACAACTTGGTTGTTCTTGTAATAGCTAAACAGACTGACTTTTATTTTAAAGTAATAGACTTTTTCCATGAACTTTTTGAAGCCTCTACATATATAATGCCAATATTATCTAGACCAGCATATTTCATTGTAAATTGTATGGTGGTGGTGGTTATGTGCCGTGGAGTCATTTCTGACTTATAGTGACCTTGTACAGGGTTTCCAAGGCTGTAAAGCTTCACGGGAGCAGAAAGCCTCATCTTTCTCCCATGGCACAGCTGGCAGTTTTGAACTGCTGACTTTAAGGTTTGAAGCCTGATTCGTAAGTTGTATACATCTCCTTAAATGCACTGGACTAGTCTATGGAGGTGTAGCAAGTCGAATTTATTAATTTCTAATTATTATTTATACTTATATATTTTTGTAAATTTCAATCTTTATGTTTTTAAATAACTATAGTAACAGGGATACAGGTATAGAATGTAAAACTCAATCAAGACACATACAATGGGAGTCAGTACTTAAAAACTTTTTACTGATAGAAATCCTTTATCAGAAATGTTTGTATCACAAGACTGAAAAACACAAAATCAAGGAGATAATAGAAGGTTGTGGTTAAACAAAACAAACAAAAAAAAAACAGTGTGTGAGAAAATAGAAGAGTTATAGAACACAAAAAAATACAATTATCTTGTTTCTTCCCCTTGCAGGTAGACATGTTGATCCTCAAATTTTCTCTGGCTGTAAAAGAACCTTATTATATATAAAATGGAAAATTTATTTGAAGACAGCAAAGGCCACTTGTAGTCTTTCCTTTGATATTTAGAAAATATCTATCACAAATTATAGAACTAAAATACTGTTACATTAGAATTATGAAATATCCTAGATATTATTGCAAAATAAAAATCTATTTTAAATACCCAAGACGATAATTCTCTTCTTTTTCTTAGCTTTGGCATTATTAAAAAGTTAGAATTGTGGTTTTTATGTACCTGTGTTACTAATAAAGTATTTGATTAGTTTCTGTTTCTGTTTTGTTTCTAATATATATTTTATGGAATGTATTTTAAATGCTAATTTATTTTGCAATTTTATTAAAGAGAATGCAGTGTAGGCATGTTCTTATGTTGGTTAGCTTTAAGTTTAAATTTATAAATCTCTTGTTTTAAGGTTATCGGTTAAGTCCCCAGACATTAACTATTATTGTTAAATGTTATAGCAAGAAAGGCAGAATCTTCTTTGATGATTATGTCAACTTCGTCCATTGACAGGTATTTGCCATTGTAGAATGGAATAACATTTTGTATGTCTTTCTTGAACAGTCTTTCCTTCTCTTCAGCATGTTTATAATGGTATGTATTTTGTTCTTTATTGGCCCCTAAATCTAATCAGAGTTTTTAGGTTTTGAACATTTAGGAATATAATGGAAAATTATTATAGCTCATTTTTTGAAAGTTTTCTAAAACTTCCTTCAAGTGGGCTGTAGTTTAGCTTAAGATTTAATTACTCACTTTTTAGTAACTGGGGACACCAAGTATTTGAGACTATAGATTTTCAGTTATAATAAAGTAATTTTTTGTTTTAAGGTTTTTTTAGGCAAAGAGACCACTTGCAACAAGGGATTGTGAATTTCCTATATGATGATGTGGGTATGCTGTTTCACACCTTTGATATTTATATTGTGTTACATATGTTCATAGTTATTAAAAAAAAATTAGGGCTCCATATTTTATAGACCATATTCCTTTTCTTGTCATCCTGGTATGGCACTGTGGTTTAATGCGCTGGACTACAAAGTCATTTGAATTGCATATTCGGCCGTTCAAGCTCACCAACCTCTCCTTGGAAACCCTGTAGGTCACTAAGGGTCGGAACCAACTCCACGGCACTTAACAACAATGACAACATTCCTTTTTTGAGTCTTGTTATGGCGCTGCTGATTAATGCACTGGACTGCAAGCTCAATTTGAACCACAAGGTCGTTTTGAACCACAAAGTTGGCAGTTCAAGCTCACCAGCTGCTCCTCAGAAACCTTATACAGAGTCACTGTGAATCAGAATCGACTCCACAGCACTTAACAACAACTATTTCTTTTTCATATTTTTTACAGCTGATAAGATTAATTACTAGTATAAATACCAATTTATATTGTTACATATGAAAATAATATTTATATTTTGGGTAGTTTTTAATGGCAAAAACTACAAGTTCTTTTATAAGGAGTGGTTTACTTGCTGTATTATTTCATTTAAGGGAGAGAGGGGATTTTAATTTAGAATATAATGAAGCTATTTTTTTCTTGGAGTCCTGGTGATTTTTTTCTTATTTCAAATGGTTGCTATCTTCTTGATTCCAATTTTAGCTTTTTTTTTTTTTTTTAAAAAAGAATTTATGTTGTTTAGTGCCATTAAGTTGATTCATATAGCAAGCAACCTTGTATAGGATTTCCAAGGAGCTGTTGGTAGGTTCACACTACCGATCTTGTGGCTATTATTGCAGTGCTTATATGTTGTGAGTGCCACACCAGATATTATAGGAAACTTACATTTTACATTTTCATTAATGTTTCAGGTAGTTTTGCTTGTTTGCTATTAAAGGATACTCTCAAATTACCTCACTAGTCTAGTATATTCTAGTTTGAATTACAAGTATTTTGTAGCTGTCTTTCTTAAATAGTCTTCTGAATATATCCCCTGATATGAAAATGCTTCCATTGATCATAATGAATAAAATTAAATGAAAAACCATTTTATTATTGCTAAATGATGATTGCTTGTTTTAGTTTTTGCAGGGCATTATGGCAATTTGAGAAGTCCTGGTGTGGCGCTGTGGGTTAATGCACCAGACTGCAAAGCCAATTGAACTGTAAAGGTCGGTAGTTCAAGCTCTCCAGCTGCTCCTTAACCCTATACAAGGTCGCTATGGGTCGGAATCGACTCGATGGCACTCAACAACAACATGGCAATTTGAATGCCTAGAATTTGAAAGCTAAAGAAATAAGTGACTTCTTCTGCGTGGAAGAGCTGAACTGAACTATTTGAGTTAAAGCGTTTGAGGCTTTTTCCTGTTCCTAAATTTACCGTCTATATGTATTTTTAACCTTAGCACACAGCTCAGGCAATGAAAAAAGACTTTGCTTTGAGGATATTGTTGCTTTTAGAAAAGTATCATTTTACAGATATTTGCAATATGTCAGAAACTTACTGTATAATTAATTGATGTACATATGTCTTACCCTTAACTTTAAAAAATATTTGCAGGGGAATATACTTATGAGATACATTGTATAAAGTCAAACATTGAAAGCCTAGATAAAATTAATTTATATTTATCTGAATCCTATATATTATTCATTCAAATTTTGTTTATAATTGTTGGTGTTTGGGAGCCAGCTAGAAGGGTACCTGGATTTTATGCCGTGTAGATACAGGGTTTGTTCCTTTTTTGTATAATCAAAGAATGAAATTGCAAGAGTCTTTGCTGGTGAAGAAGAAAATCAGCATTCCTAAAAAAAAAACAAACAAACAAAAAAAACTATACTAATTAGCTTTAACCTTTTGCTGTTCAGTTGATTCTGTCTCATAGTAACCCTATAGGGTAGGGTCGAACTGCCCCATAGGGTTTCTAAGGTTGTCCTCTTTATGGAAACATCCTGGCTCAGCCTTCTCAGACAGAGCAGTAGAAGGATTTCTTCTGATTGGCTTTAGGTGAACCACCAATTCATCTGTAGGGAAATAAGACTACAGGAGGCTTTGCTGTTTCTTTTTTGCACCTTTCTATTTAATATGTTTTGTTGTCTTCTGTGTGGAAACATGGACAACTTAAGATGGCATATTTCTCTAATTCTAAATTTTCAGGAAAGGAAGCATATTTTTAATGATTTATTAAGGTTTAAAATTGACCTGTTAAATTGTTTATATGTAATGCCAACTGTTTACAAAACAAAGTAATCAGTCTACCACTCTGTTTCAAGACCAAAGTATTTTCTGCTTTGAAACTTTTGTTGAAATCACGTTTTAATGATGGAAGACATTTTTAATGTAACACAAAAAAATTTTTTTGAGGTAATATGGACTACAAAGTTAGCAGGCTGCATGTCTCTGCTTATGGTTATATGCCATGGAGTTGGTTCTGACTCACAATGAACTTGTATAGGGTTTCTGAGTCTGTAAATCTTTACACGAACAGAAAGCCTTGTTTTCCTCCCATGGAGCAGCTTGTGTATTCGAACTGCTGACCTTTCAATAAGCAACTCCATTTGTAATGTACTCTCCTACCAGATTCATGTAGTTGTACATGCTTTCACCAGATGGGGCATGCACTAAAAATGGGATAGTGGTTTTCCACCAATCCTCAGAGGTAGAAAATGTAAGTGGCCATTAAATATATCACAAATCAAGAAAGTATTAAAAGTTCAAAAAGAAGAAGTTTGACTTATATGAAAACAATTTGCTGGTGGTTTTTATTGACTAGTAAATCAGTAAACGTTTTGAGTGTATTTGTGTGAAGTGGGATACTGAACATGGTAGACATTGTTGTTTGTTGCTGTCAAATTGATTACAATTCATGGTTACCCAGTGTGTTTTCAACTCATAGTGACCCTGTATAGGGCTTCTGATGAGTGGCTGGTGAGCTTAAACTACTCACATTGCTGTTCAAACCAACCTGTGTTCCAGCGCATTAACCCATAGTGCCACACCAGGATTCCAAGTTCCCTCTAGATGGGTTCAAACAGTCAAGCATTTAGTCGTTTGTGTGACCAAGAAGTCCAGGGCAGGCATTACAGAACTTCTGGTGTGGCGCTGCCGGTTAACGCCGTAAACTGCAACATCGGTTTGGGCCGTTATGGCCGGCAATTCCAACTCACCAGCTGCTCCTTGGAAACCTTGTACAGGGTTGCTATGAGTCGGATCCCTACTCGATGGCACTTAGCAACGAATTATTAAATAAACTGTGAAGTAGACTTCAGGTACTGCCTTTTAATGAATTCCATCCCTTTCGTATCAAACATTTTAAGTCTTTCTTATTGAAATTTTAATAAGCCATTCTTTTTTATACTTTATCTGAGTATCTTCTTGCCTAAAGGTGAATACAGATTGACATAATTTTAGTATGACTGGTGATCAAATAGAGATATACTTTTATAAAACTCCAAGTTTCTTAAATGATGGAGGATGCATGGCAGGATGTGGACAGTGGGAGGGCTATTGGATCAGCACTGGACTGCTAACCACAAGGTCAGCAGTGTTCAAACCCACCAGCTGCTCCACGGAAGCCCATATACAGGGTCACTATTAGTCGGAACTCACTCGACAGCACTCAACAACAACATAGAATTTTAAGCCAACTTACACTTTAATAAATTCTGGAGCTAAATAAGGTATATCCATTTTGACATTGGTAATTAAAAATAAGTGGCTGTAAAATTCACTTGGTCAGTTTTATAAGAATATGTGAGTTAAACATTTTCCCTTTGACTCCTTAATTTTTTTCATGAACATGTATTTGATATTGTCAGAAGACATTTACTGAGCCATAAAAAATACCAAATTTTAATTGGAAGTGTTGTAAAAATTATTAAATGTAACCACATTGTATGTCCTTCCTGTTGAATAGGGTGATAATATGATTCATCCACCTGGAGTTCTAACATCCAGGTTAAAAATAATGGAATTACTGTACTATTCTCAGGTTCATTATGATAATCTTCCTTTTTTGGAAGCTCATAGTTGAGAGCACACTTTTTAAAATTACATAGGATGCTACTCAAATACATTTCTGCCAAATGTCCTTGGTGTAAACACTCTTTATACAAATCTCTAACTTAATTCCTTCCAAAAGACGTTCCTATGTACTTCAGTCATAGGAGAAATGTGAAGAAGCAATTTCTATAGCCAAATGTATTTGAGAAACTCTCTCCTTTGCTTGGAGCGTGTTAATGTATATCAGCATACGAAAGCCTGAGGTAAATAAAATTGGGCATAACTTTATTTGTTTCAGAATTTTTCCAGACCTTTTCTCTAATACAACTAATGTTCCATTCTGATCCATCTTAATAGGTAACGCTTTTGCACTTACATTAAATAAACAATAGTATAAAACCATTAGGCATAGAGAATAATCTCACCAGCATTTTTATACTGAAACGCTCTTCATTCTCTTGGTGCTTTTTTTTTTTTTTTTTTAAAGATCCATTAATAAAGTAATGATTAAATTGGTGACAAATGCGAGTAGAATATTAATATAGTGTGGTAGCTTGTACTAGTTAACTTGAGCCTTAGCTTTCTTACACTATTTTAAAGTATGAAATAATGTACACTCTTACTGTACAAGCGCTTTTATTTATACAGTAAACAAGTTTCCATGTCATGTTGAGAATTTTTTAATAAACATTCAAATAGCTTGCTGTAAAGTTTTGTATTATACAAAATCTATTACATAAATGAGATGCTTCAGTTCAAACAACAGTGCAGTGTTTCATCTAAATCTAAAAAAAACTGCCAGATGAATAAATGTCAGGTATTACACTTCTATTTTGAGTGACAGATTACACATTTTAAATTACAACAAGGAGAAATCAATATTATGGACAATCTTAATGTGCTTCACTTAAAATATAATTTAAAGGACTGTGCTCATTTAACCTATTAAATTCTGTATTCAACAAAAAGTAACAGAAAAAAAGGAAGTTAATTTATGTTTACTTTTAGGAAAGGCATTTACCCTGAAAGAAAGTAGAACTTAATTATGTATTTTAAAGTTTGTACAGTTAACCAAAATTCAGTTTGTGATAATTTAAGTAAAATATATATTAATCAAATTCAGTATACTCTCTAGTTGTCCTTACCTATGTGCTATGTATCCCTAAACTGAACAAACATAATAAATACTATTTTCCAGAAATGTGTTTTTCTTTGTCCTGGTATCTTTAACAAACTTGTAAATGATATGTTTTGTCCTATTTCTTTATAGCGGCTTTCTGTTAATAGGGAACATTCGTCAAAATCTGACAAATTACATCTAGAAAATCCAAGACTTCTTCAGATTAACATTGTTTTCTGTTCTGTCAAACTTTAAAATGTAACTATGGATATTTTATTGATTTGAAACATGTCTTAAAAGATTGAAAACTTTTTTTGCCTTAATTTAATCACTTACCTAGCAAATTAATAAATATTTTCAAATAATAATTATTTGAAATAATGCTAAGGTGTAACCTAAGAAGATGTCTAGAATCCATAAATCATATTAGACAAAACAGAGAAAAAAATATTTAGAACTTCTCTGTTATTAGAGCTGTGAGTACAGACAGAATATTAAATGATGATTTATACACTCAGATGATTTGTAGTCGAGAAAAAGATCATGCCATCACATATGTCCATATGTTAAATTTAAAATTTCCCTGTGATTTAGAATACTGAGCACAAAACAACTTCCAGCAAAACAGTGGAAAACATTTGAAAAATGTCTGTCTGATGTTGCATCAGCTCATTATTTGAATGTTGGGAAGCTGTGCTTTTAATCTTTATTCTGCCATATTTTTTTCCTACTTGTTCTAAAAAATATATTTTAGTGACATATAAAGAAAAGAGCCTTATATTAATTTCTGAACATTCCTTTGTTCAAGTAGCTTGGTAATGTGCAGTTTTGTGTATTTTGTGAGCATTTAAAAGTTTTTGTGTGCTTCTATATATATGTATAAATAGTAAGTAGACATTGGCAACATTTCTACAATACTATGATATGCCATACAGTTAGAGAATGAGTCAGTCCTTACCAGTGTGCTTCTAATGTTTTCAGCTGTGCCTTTCTGAAACATCAAAGATGGTGGCAATTTAGAAAGATATATAGGATGTGAGAAGAATTGCCTTATTTACTAGCTAGAGTCAGAGACAACATATTCCAGGAATAATCAGCTCCTCCTCTGATATGTTTTGGGGGAAGAGGACAAACTTTTCCCTTAGGCATGAAAGTATAAATATGTACTTTAAATATACATGCATCCAGTCATTTACATGTCAATTGATTGTATTATTGATCACATTTTTCTTGCTATGATTGCTGAAAGATCAAAGGATAGTATGAACAGTACAAGTATACATATTTCAGAAACATACTAATTTAAAATCCATTTCTTTTAAAAATTAAACGACCCACTGCCATTGAGTTGATTTCCACTCATAGTGACCCTATTGGCCAGAGCAGAACTATCCCATAGGGGTTTTAAGTCTGTAAATCTTTATAGAAACAGATTGCACATCTTTCTCCGGCAGAGTACCTGGTAGGCGTCAACAGCTAGCCTTTTCGTTAGAAGCTAAGCGATTTTAACAACTGTGCTACCAAGGCGCCATTTTGGTGAAAATTATAAAACATTTAAAAATAATGTCTGACTTAACTCTTGGATGCAGATTTAATTTCCCATAGCTATTGAACCCACAATTGCTCTTATAGCAAGGGACTTCCAGTTTTTAATTTTTAGCTTTTTTTATACTTAGGTTGTCATTTTGTAATCATTTTTGTTTTAGATAATCAAATAATTCTTTCAGCTAATCAGTATTTGCTTTGTTTTTTTTGTTTATCATATAAGGAAATGTTCTCTTGCTGTTTTAATGTATTTTTTTTCATTAACAATAATGTATAGGGCATCTAAATCACTAAGGTAAGTAAACAGTCCTTACATGCCACATTACCAAATTTTATTAAAATTTTTTCTTTTCTTTTCTCTAAAGAATAGGTGCTATAGGGTAAGCAGTGGATGACTAACCGCAAGGTCAGTGGTTCAAACCCACCAGCCACTCCTTGGAAACCCTGTATAGGTTCGCTATGAGTAAGAACTGACGGGACCGGCACTTAACAACAACAAAGAATAGATAACACAATTGTAGGGAATTAATTAAAAATGTAGGAAACTTGGAAAAATGAAAATCTTTAGTATTATTTGGTCATTTTCATTGTTAGTAAAGGAAGAAAAAAAAAAAAAGTTGTTTTTCAAGTGTAAGTTAAAGCCTGCTTTGTCATCAGAAGTTTTAAGTAACCAAACAGTAAATGTTGTAGTAAATTTCTATTGTGTTCTTGACTGGCAACAATAAAAAGTGAAATTTTTTATGCTTTCTGAATTTTGTATTCAATTCTTTTTACCATTCAGCCCAGCTTATTAGTATCCTGATGAAACGCAGTAAAATTGTAGCACTGTTACAAGTATGTGATTTCATTAACTACATCAGCACCACCATGCCTATATTTAGTACTGTATCTAGTAAAATGTTGGAAATAGTTGACTTCTCTAATAAAAGTATCCTAACTAGCTACTGAGATTTACTTTCTTTGTTCTCAAAATAATTTCTTTTACAAATTCTTGAGTTTTCATGTATAAATAGATCAGAAATTATATCCTTCATTCTTAAATTATATATACTATATTTTCAATAAACTTGTACACATTTAGCTACCAAAAAATTACAACCATTTTTACATGAAATTTACATTTTTCTTATTTACAGTCATTTGTAGAACATTATTGCAAAACTATTTGTGCAAGTAGATTACACTGTCAATACCACATACCAAGTTTTGAAGAAAATAGTTGCTAAAAAATAAATATTTCTGCACAGAGTTTCAAAAGCATCATGATTTCATGCTGCATTAAATGAATAAATACTAGGAAGTAGTAGGTGTTTTGGTAGATTGTTTCATTTATGTTTAAAGCATCCCAAGGTACTTACTACTTAACCAATGAGAGTGAGTTTCTTATATATAGCAAATGACTGGCATTTTCAAATGATCATATACATTCTTTTTTGAAATATATTATTTTTTAAAATATATTATTCTTTAAACATTCTGATATAACACATTTTTCCATCAAAATAATAAAATGCCAATTTCAGATTTGCAAAAAGGTAAAATTACCTTTTACCTAGTAGGCACCTAGGAGATTAAAACAAAATAAAAAACCAGGGATTTCTGAACATTTTTATCTTACTGTTACCTTATTTGGAAGAACGATACCATATTATTGTAATGCTATTGTAGTTTTAGGAATATTTTGATGAGACAATGTGGAGAAGAAATTGTATATAATATTACAGATCCTTGAATTTTTACTCCTAAATTAGGATGGTGGAAATAATGTTAGAATTTTCTTACATTCTCAGTCACTCAAGTATCATATATTGCTACCAAAGAGGGGAAAAAACTTCTTAAATACTAACAATTGTATGTTGTTGTTTTTGTTTGATTTAAAACAGCAACATTAAAACAATATGGAATTAAAAAAACAACCTAAAACAATAGCCCCATGACTTTTTGATTTGAAGGTACAGTCACAGAGAGAAAGTATAAAGAATATAGGTTAAATGTATAATATTTTCAAATTGATATACCAAATTACGTTACATCTCTCAAAATACAAGTTAAGTCACAGATATCTTGACTACAATTTAGGGACTCATATAATTTTTGACATTAGCTTTTCATGAATGACCACATTAATACTGCCAAGTTTAATAGTAAAAAAAATACTGAGTTCATTAGTGGTTCTTGCTATTCTCATTGAAGCGTTTGCTTATGATTAATTAGTATAACAATGAAACTGATCATTTCAATGTATGGTTCTTTACTGTTAATGTGAATTTCTATAATGTTTTATTCTTCTATTCATAGTAATAACTTGTTCATTTTAAATAATTTTGTGTTAACTCTCTCAGCCTCCACTTAGTAGTTTATGTCAAACAAACTCCATGGTAATTTCATTTTATATTGTCATCTATTGGTAATTCATATCCTTCTGTCAATTTTCTTAAAGCAAAGATATACATACATATTTGTACCACAGGAACACGTGCTAAATTATTCTAAGCTTGGACACTGATCAATCACAGTGCCTAAGACTTTATAAAGCACTTAACAATAAGAATCATTTAATTTTGAAAAGATTAACTTGACTTCTTTCTAGGTTAAGTAGAACCAAAAATCGCTTGGATGAGGATACTTGAGGAAAGAAGAAGTGGGGTGCTATTGCACAATTAGAATACAACTGCAATACAGATGTATAATTTTAAGGATGTTGGACTAAGGCAGTATTTGACAAATATCAGGTTGATATTGTTGTTGTTGTTAAGTGCCATCGAGTCGGGTCCGACCCATATAGCAGGGACTTTTATAGCACTGGCATTCTGCTGCTCTTTATGTTTTCCTGGTAACTGGATCTTTGAGAGGTGTGTGAGAGTCACTTTGTAGACCTTTATCACAGAATGTAAATGGAGTCAGTATTGGGCAGAGGAAAGAGCAATGGCATGGTTTTGGAAGAGCAAACTACAGAATACCATTACCACTATTACCTATTACACAAGTCAAATGATACTTTTACAATATTATGATGCTTATGATTTACAAAGCGCTTCTTCATATATACTTCAGAAGATCCTCAGCATACCCTTGCAAGGTACGTAAAATGTAACCTTTATTTTTATAATTGAGGATACTGGGGATTGCTAAGGTTCTAAATCTCAGGAGTAAGTGGAGAAGGTAAGACTGAAATTCAGGTTTACTATACCAAATCCCTTGTTATTTCCATCATTCCATGTTAAGGCAGCCTAAGTAAGATCTGTGTAATGTATCCTTGCACTGAGAGAGGGAGTCGGCCCAGGCACCTGAAAAGAGCTTTCAAAACTGGAAAATTCCATTTTCATTGAATAATATAAAGTATATTTACTGTAAATATCTTATTTTGAAAATGTATATGGGGGTTTCCAAAAATTCATGGAAAGCAGAATTAAAAGATAATAGAATTTTCCCATGAACTTTTTCAAGCCCCATCATATTTTCAAATACCCACTAGGGGCTTTCACTAGGTTCCTATGTTCTCAGAGTCCTGAATTTGACAAATTAGCTTTGCATACTGGCTGTTTAACATTCGTTCAGAGCAGATATGTTTGTAACAATGAGATCAATTTTCCCTACTCTTATTATAAATAAGATTATTTAAAGCTATAAACCTAATAGTGCAAAGTACAATTAAGAGAGACAACAAAATAATAGTTACACTCAGATTTTTCTGAATCAAAAACTTTAGTCTTGGCAATAGCTATTTATCTGGAGACAGCACATTGTGCACAAAGCTAAATTGTGAAAAACTAGTTGTTTTCTTGATTGTTTTTTATGCCACGTTCCTGGGTGAGAAACAAGGAATCTAGTATATTTTGAGCACCTACTGTGTGCCAGGCACTTATTTATCTCTTTTTGTCTTCAGGCTTCTGTGAGGCAGATGTCATTCTCATTTTCACAAAACTCAGGAAGTATAATTAACTTGCTCAGGATCACACAGATTTTAATGAAAGAACTCATGTTTGAATTCAAGTCAGTCTGATGAGTAGAACCTGTGTTTGCTCTTCACATTGGTAATTCACAGACCTTTAGCAGCATCAGAATCCTATCTATGGACAATACCTGCTGCAAGACAGCTGCTGAGCCCCAACCCCAGAGTTTTTGATTTAACAAGTCTAGGTAGGCCTTCGTATTTTTGCATTTCTGGCAAGTTAACAGGTGATGTTGATGCTTCTAGTTCAGGACCACATTTTGAAGACACCTGTTCTACATCATGCTGTCTTGCAAGCATGAGCAAGTGTCTCTTTGCTTTCATATGACAGAAACATTTGTTTAACTACAAAAATATGATTAGACACCTAGTGACATTTGAATTTCTTTGTAATTTATAACACTTTAAAAATTGTAATAAGAAATCTACTGTAGCATCTTAACTCTTTTTGATCTTAACCATGAGTAGATTGCTATATTAAATCATAACAATGTTGCAATTCATTTTTAGCAACTTTTGTTGTTGTTGTTAAGTGCCGTCGAGTTGGTTCCGACTCATAGTGACCCTGTACAGGGTTTCCAATGAGCAACTGGTGGATTTGAACTGCCTACATTGTCGTTTGCAGTCCAGTGCTGATTCTAGTTCAACTAAATCCTTTTAAAAGAAATATTAAATGCATCTAGAGGAAGGAGTTTATTTTAGAAATGCTAATGATGTGATATATTTTAACCTCAGATAATATGAGTGGGCTTCAAAAAGTTTGTGGAAAAATTCCACTGTCTTTTAATTAAATGTTTCAAAGGACTTTTTGAAGCCTCCTTACATATAATTGGGATTTTAAAATGTCAGTTGAATAAAGACATTTTCCTGTTGGGTATTTTGGACTATTACCAGGGTATGACCAGGCAAAAGACCTTATAAGCAATCCTTATTTATATGCACATATTAAACCTGAGTCCAAATACTTGTATGCCTTGACGTAATTTCCACGTCTTCTGACTAGAAGAGTTGGATCTGATGACCAACTAATATAATGAGCTTATGAAATTATGCTATCTCAAATGTGCCCCCAACTCTCCATGTTAGGCGAATGAGATTATTAATTTACAAAGTCTGCAAGAACATTTCACTCAGCATTTTTTATTCCTAGTTTTCTCATCAACTAATTAAGGTGTTAAGACTCCCCTAGGGGATAAAATGAGATGTGTACATTTCAGCTCTGTACCCAGCAGTCAATGACAGCAGGAAAATATCTAATCCAAAGAAAATTTAGATTTTAGATGGTATTTCATTTAGACCAGGGGACCAGGCAGCACTTTATTTTTAGGAAGAAAGCAAGAGGTGTTAATGCTTCTAATTACCTAGAAGGAAAGCAGTTACTAAACTGCATTTATAATTCGGGACAGTGGTTAGATCTAGTCCTCAGTGGAATCCCAAGATGGAAGGATCAAAGTGATGGAGAAGGTGATTGCTTTTAATCACAAGGTCTCTGACTAGGGCAAAGGGATGCATTTTATACAACAAGATAAATTACCTTGGACATCTAGAGACCAATTTAACCATTGGGTTTTCTGATATTTATGCCTCACTCAACTAAATGGGCAATGGTTTGGGTTTCTGTTTTGTTTTTTGTGTGTTTGAAGCACATTTTTAAGCAGCCTGAGGACACGATATTTAAATGAACTAGAAGGTCAATAGTTCAAATCCATCAGCTGCTCCATGGGGAAAAGATTTGGCAATCTACTCCCACAAAGATGATAATCTGGGAAACTTTCTGGGGCAGATTCATTGATAGGGGTGACTGTGAGTCAGAATCCACTGATGGCACACGGCACCACACCTTCACATTGCTCAGGCACTTTTGAAGCTGGTACTTTGTAGGCAGGGGGCTTTATAATCCTGCCCTGTTCTATGATACATACGTTTTTGATAGCAAGCAATTATTTTGTCAAGGAATTAGAGGAAAAAAGGTTTGTGTTATGCTAGAATATAAACAAGCTTGCACACCATTCCTCATCTTCCCATTCTTTCTTGCTCTCTTGTTACAAAGAAGTATAAATAGAGGCTTCAGGTGGAAGGCTGGATTGTATGCATGTCATACCAAATATTGCAGCTGAAGCAGTCACTCTTCAGACAATCAGTCCTAAATTCCTCACCTGCTAAATCTGTGTGTGTGTATATATAAATGAACAATCTCTGGGGAATTCATTCTGAATCTGCCTGAATCCTTTTGAAATTTGTTGCAGCTGCAAAAATGTTCCCACATATGGAAATAAAATCTCTAAATAGCCCTCTGAATCAGCCATTTATGTGACTCTCTCGAGCTAGATTCAGTTTCTGACACAGTGCTGTTGAAGTGCCTTCGAGTTGCGGCTGGTGGGTTTGAACTGCCAACTTTGTGGTTTGCAGTTCAATGCTTACCCTACAGTGCCAAACCAGGAGACCTGACATAGTGCTACACACCCATTGAATGTCTGTTAATTGAGAAAATAAAAGCAATTGCTAAGTCGATACAACACCAAATGGTTTCTGGATCTGGTTATTTACTACTATAGTGTTATTGAATTGACTATTCACTTTTTGTATGCAAATTTTCACTAATACTTAGCTTTTCAAAAATGAAGCAGGGATAAGAACATGACCATGCCTATAGATGGCCTCCCACAGAGTTATCAATTAATGTGGCCATTTAAAAAGATACAGGGAACAGTTTAAGGTCACTTTACTCATATTTTAAATAGTGCAATAATTTTGTAAATTAAAATAAGCTGAATGGATTTGGAGCTAACTAATTAGTGTCAAAGTTAAAGTCATTAAGATTCTCTTTATACTTTTGAGGGATAGAATTTAATTTACTTTGCACAGATTTAATGTTTCTTTAAAATCATGTGAATTTAAGAATTCATAAAGCCTAAGAAACTTTCAACCAATTAAATATTTTTTGTTTTTCAGAAGGAAAGGATATAATGAGCAGTCCATAATAATTTTTAAATTGTACTAAAACTTTGTGGAAAAATCAAATTGCTTAACTGGAATTCAACTAATCAGAGTCTAATTTTCAATTTTTCCTGTGTCCCCGTTTTAAAGAGAGAAGTATATGCCAAAGTCTAATGATTATTGAAATATATTAAAATATATTCTACTGTATGTTTATGATATTGTGGGGTCAATATACATTTAGCCCTACCTATATATAATAGGCTTGTCTTCATCATTGATTGGCAAGTGTTCAGTGAGCAAAAACACCCTGCTGGTTGGTGAATTGCCTTCCTAGGCAGGTAAATTACATGTTATTTGTCTATAGCTGGGATGAGAACGTCATAAAACAATATATACTTAATGGAAGCTAGTTTTCCTATTCAATTTCACTAAGATTGCACATTCATTGAAAAGAAAATGTGCTTCCATTATTCAGATTGAGTTCAGTATTACTTTAAAATATGAATCAGAACGCTGTGGATATCAGTTTGTCAGCTACATTTTAGCAGTTCTTAAAGGAGCTCCCATCCCTCACCCAGCACCACCCTCAAAAACTAAATTAGAAAAACTTGTTTCTGAGCTTTCAAGGAGATATGCCAGTGGGAAATATTTTAGGTTGTTTATGAATGCAGTTAGTGACAGAATTTTAAATAGCAAGGCCTTTTGTCCTCATTAAGGCTGGCCTATATTCATGTATTTGGAGATAGCTTCCTATGCTGTCAGAGATTTAGAACTCAAACTTTGCTCTTTTTTTCCTGCCCCCCTGTGTGGTGGAATGAGTGTAAATAACTATAAACATATTGTAGAGAAGGGTATCCATTGTCAAACATGACTTAAGAGTCCTTTGAACTTGCATGAGTTGAAGATCATCTGAATTGTATCTGTGAACAGTTTTATCCCTTAGTTTCTTATTTGCTTGGAAGGCATTTTCATAACAAAATACTAGATTAGTAAAAGCAGTAAATAGGAGTCTCCATGCAAGAGAAACTGGAGTTTCCTAACATGCACATGATTTAAAAAATAAAAGTAAAAAATAAGGTGCCTTGAGATGCTGGCAGTTTTAACATTTGGAACAAAAAGTTCTTATGTATATTTACATCCTAACTGCTCAATTTTACCTTACAAGCTTCAATTTAGGAAAATATACAGTACTTTTGCATATAATGGTAACTTGTGAGCCCCTGAGTCAAGTAGAGAGGATTTAAATACAAAAAGGAAAACAGCCATTAAAAGCACTTACATTGTATGTAGAGTGAATAGTACAAAATGATTATTTCCCTGGAAGACCAGGATCAGAAACATGCCTATGAAGACCCACGATTCCAGTAGTGCTTAGGGATGATTCTGGCAAAGAAGGATGCCTTACTGGGTGAAGGTAAGCTTTCCTTTGCCTTGGATGGAGCTCTAAAGAGAGATCACTGTCTTGTTTTAAAAGTGATGTCAAGTTGTCCTCTGAAGCTGTGATCAGATGCATCCCTCTTGAGAGGAATTCTTTGGATTTAAGTTTAGATTTTTCAAGGTCTAGGAATTCAGGACACTGATAGAAACAGAAGAAAATACATATTTATAACTCACTTTGGCAGTCATCTAAATTACTCCTGAAATTTAAATGAACTTGCTTTCACCATTGATATATATTTGATTAGTAGCATTATTAATGAATATAGCTCTCAAAGATGGGTCAAGAAATTGGAGGTAGGATGTCAATTGAGATAATACTAAAAAACAATTTATATAACATTAAACTCCTGGTGTGGCACTGTAGGATCAGCACTGGACTTAGAACCACAAGGTCAGCAGTTCAAATCTACCAGCTGCTCCTAGGAAAATCTATACAGGGTTGTTATGAGTCAGACAACAACAACAAACAATAAATACTCCCAAGAATTTCACAACAAACAGTAAATACTCCCAAGAATCTGTCACAAAGATTCTTTTGCTATAGCATGGCTAATAGTCCCCATTTAAACTAGGTATCCTCTAAGTCCTTTCAGCCCCGTCTCACCCTGCTCCCCCTTCCCCCTCCCACCTCACACTATGGAAAAATAATAAACTTCTTCCAGAAAAACTGCCAAGGTCAGAATGACCTAAGGACACCTGAACAAACAGGATAAAAACTTAGCCCATCCATACCAACAAGATAAGGATTTATTGGTGGGTTTACTCCCACTTCCAAGAGAACGGTCTGCTGGAATTTTCCACCCCAGGTAACAAGACAAGTCTGTTGGTTTTAACCACTCTGTGTTTATGTGTAAAACCCTGTTCCTCTTCTCACTTGGGGGTGAGAATGATTTGGGCTTGAGCTGACACTCTGGCCACCAGCAATACACTTTGCTCTTTAAGATTTTAGGGTTGAGTTCTTTCTGACTCGTGCTGCCGCAACACTTTATTGCTTTATGAGATTTCACATAGTGAATTCTTTAGAGCAACCCTATATGTATCCTAGTAGAATTGTGCTCCACGGTGTTTACATTGGCTGATTTTTAGGAACCAGAATGGCAGGCCTTTCTTCCAAGGAACCACTGGATAGACTTGAACCACAAACTTTCAGTTAGCAACGGAATGCATTAAATGTTTGCACCACCTGGGAACACCTTGGTGATGATGGACAAAACGGGATAAAAGTAAAATCACTCAGCCCAAATAAATCATCTAAATCCACTAAATGTACAGAATGGAGAGCATTTTTCTTTTTGGATGCTTCCTAGCCACAAAATTATTTTTGTTAAGTGCCATCTAGTTGCTTCTGATGCATAGTTACCCAGTATGTGGTTTCTGTGCTAGACTGCAAAGCCATTTGAACTGCAAGGTCGGTGGTTCCAGCTCACCAGCTGCTTCTTGGAAACCCTATACAGGGTCACTATGGGTCGGAACCGACTCAAGAGCACTTAACAACAACAATAGGGTTTCTAAGAAGCAGTGAGTTTGAACTGCCAACCTTGAGGTTTGCAGTCCAGTGCTTATTCTACAGAGTCATTTGGAGACAAATTAGTTTCTACTTTCATATTTTAGTAAGATTGCATTCTCTTCCTCTTGGCACATTATTTCCTGTTATGTAGGCTGTTCTAAGTGTCCAAATATCTGAAAAAAGTTTACAAGCTTGTTCTGTAAATTTTTATTGTCAGGTCCAATTTTACTATAATGTTTAAGACAGCAAGACTAATTCTACCAAGGTAGAATTCCATGGGACTTCTTGTTATTGTTGTTAAGTGTCGTCGAGTCTGCTCTGAGCCATAGCGAACCTGTATAGGGGTTTCTGTGGAGCAACTGGTGAGCTTGAACGGCCCACCTTGTGGTTCAAGCTGACTTTGCAATTCAGTGCATTAGCCCACAGTGCCACACCAGGACTCCAAGGGACTTAGACTTACATTAATATAATTCAACAAGACCCTTAAGAAGTCTTCAAAGGCATGATGAAATATTCTATATTCTGTCTCATGCCATTTAATTCTCCAGGTGAAATAAGGTTAGAGATCCCTGGCAATGGGCCAGACAGATATGTGATTGCCAGTTTTGATTGCATTTGACAGACAGGTCCTCTCTAGACAACTGCATTTCTCTTCCCCTTGATTTCCAGTCCCTTGTCACATTAGAGATTTTTCTCCTAAGTATTTTTGGACCCAGGACAATTTCTTAGCTTTCTAAGAAAAAACAAAGATGCTAGTTTTTAAATAATTCTTCTAGTCCATTGTTCTCACACTTTAAATGAGGAGAAAATCCGGAAAGAGCTTGTTTATAATGCAGATTGCAGGGCACATGTCCAGAGATTCTGAGTAGTAGGAGAGGGGATTCTGATTCAGGTGGTGCTTGGTAGAAATACTTTGATAGAAACTGTTGACTGGAATAGATGATTGGGCAAAATCTATACTCACTTGTGAGGAAGGACTGAAGCTTCTATCCGTTTTAATGGATGCTCCAGGATGACTGGCTCTCACCAGGCGGATGATGGGCCTCTGATACTCGGCTCCTGCTGTAACCATACTGTAGGCTGGGGGGACCACGGTGGTTTGTTTCTGCAGCAACTGTAAGATGGTCTGGATGTCAGTAGTCATTTGGGATTCAAGTCTGCAGAACAGAGAGAAATTGGAAAAGACAGTCCTTAAATTGTCTAGGGTTGCAAAGCATTTGAGAAAACTTGAGTTCTATCAACACGCAGATTTATGGCACTGCTTTAAACAAGTACAGGACACTGAGCATGGAGATTTTTTTTCCAGTCTGCTGCATATTTTCTATGTCTCAATAATAATTCTGGTAAAGATCATGGCACCTTGTTCATTTAGTAAAATGTTGACTGAAAAACAAATTAATAGAATTAATTAAAATTTTAATAACATTTATTGATTTAAGAATGTAAAACACAACAAAAATCTCTTTTTAATCACCAAATTGCTCAGGGAAATTTTTTTTTCTTTAAAAAAATAGGTTTATAGCACATTTTTTTTTTTGCTCATACATTCTATAATAATTTCTTATGTGTTTACAATTTTATCTTTGTTTTACTTTGTTTCTCTCCTATTGTTAAGTGCCATGGAGACTGCTATGATTCGCAGCAACACCGTATAAGGTTTCTGAGGAGCAGCTTGCAGGTTTGAACCACCTCTGTGGTTCAGTCCAGTGCTCACCCTACAGAGCCATACATATCAAGTATTGTATGCTAGTCATTACATACTTTTAAAATGCTGCTAAATGCTAAATTCCTTTACCACGTACTGTGTAGGGCCTTTGGTGTTTAAGAAACAGACCAAACTTAAAAGTTCATTTGCATCTATGACCCTTCTGACTGGCAAACTAGTAATCTGATCACCCCCACCTCACTCCAACCCAAAGTTTACATTTAGCCAACTGGCCTGTTTATATTATTTTCATTTTGAATTAGAATTCCAGAGAAAATATCAAAATACAATTGGTCTGACTCCCCTCCTTTGCATGTGTTAACAGAATAAAAAACAGAGAATTTTGTGGGGTTGTTGTTGTTGTTAAGTGCTGCTAAGTTGGTTCCAACCCATAGCAACCTTGTATAGGAGTTCTAAGAAGTGGCTGGTGAGCTTGAACCAACAACTTTACAGTCCAAACCAACTTTGCAGTTCAGCACAATAACCCACAGCACCACCCCAGGACTCCTTCATTGGCATTTTGTTGTTGTTTTTAGGTGCCATCGAGTTGGTACTGATTCATAGTGACCCTATGTACAACAGAACAAAACACTGCCCAGTGCTGGGCCAATCTCAA
>NW_006408617.1:952716-982491 GCF_000296735.1 Chrysochloris asiatica
GGAATACTCATACTTCGCAATGTTGTCCATAGCTTGTCATGATCCACACAATTAAGAAGCTTTTGTGTAGTCAATAAAGCACAATGTGGACAGGATTCCTCCCTTAGAAAATGCTTCAAACTCTACTTATTTGAACTTGCTGTTTTGCTTCTAAATTAAAAAAAAATGTAAACATTACCAAAGATGGTGTAAAGTAATTAGCACTTCAAATATTTTTTTAAAATATCACAATAGCACATTACCATTATAACTTTTTTATATTTGGTAAATAAAACTATGTATGTTAGTATCTTATTCTAAAAACACCTTGGTGGTGACGTAGGCTAAGCAATGCAAGATAAGCATTGCTCCTCAAGATCAGTGCTTGACACCAAGCAGCGGCTCTGAGGGATCAACTCAATGGCAATGGGTTTGTTTGATTTCGTGTATTACAAACCAATATCTGCTCCCTCCTGACAACATGTCCAAAGTATGAGAGATGAAGTTTGGCCATCCTGGCCTCCAAGGAGAACTCTGGCTGCACTTCTTCCAACACAGATCCATTAGTTCTTTTGGCAGCCCATGGCACTTTCAATATTCTCCTCCAACACCATAACTCAAAAGCATCAATTATTCTACGGTCTTCCTTATTAGGGACCAGTCGCTTGAGAAGGATATCATGTTTGGTAAGGTGGAGGGTCAGAGAGAAAGAGGAAGACTCCTAGAGAGATGGATTGGCCAAGTGGCAGCATCAATGGACTCGAGAGTGGCAAGAGTAGTGAGGTTGGCCCAGGACCCAGCAGTGTTTCATTCTTCTGTGCATAAGGTCACTATGAGTCGGTACTGACTCGATGACACATAACAACAACAAACCAATAGCTATAAATATATATGACTTGCCTTGTAAATGTAAAAAAAAAAAAAAAAAAACACTGAAAAGGGAAAAATTGAGTCATCAACTAGTTATTTATCTATTTGTTACCCAAAGGACTGATCTAATGTTTTTATGGTGCCATCTAGTCCACATCATTGTACAGAAATTTTGCTTTTACTCATAAATGCCTACCTCAAATTTTAAATGCATTCAGTAAGTTTCCATTATCAGATTCATTCAAAATTCATGTCTCTTCTCTGAATCTCCAAAGAAAATTTTACATTCAGACTTCATCATAAATATATCTGTGGCTATATACCCTGATAGCATTATTAAGTCAGTGACTTACTTAGTTTTTTAACTAAGTAAGATGTTGTATATAAGAGATGAAGATGTTGTATATAAGAGAATTTGGGAGTGGGCAACAGAATAAAGCTCCATCAATGAGTGGGATTCAGAACCTTTATACATATATGTTAATATTGTTAAGTGCCGTCAAGTTGTTTCCAATTCATAGCAACCCTGTATAGGGCTTCCAAGGAGCAATTGTTAGGTTTGAACCACTGACCTTATGGTTAGCAGTCCAGTGCTTATCCTATTGCACCACACCAGGACTCCTCATATGTACATGTTGTTGTTAAGTGCCATCAAGTTGGTTCCTACTCATAGCAACTCTGTATAGGATTTCTGAGGAGCATCTGGTGATTATGGCTAATAGACCCAAACATTAGATTTTTTTGAGTCTTATAAAACCTTTGTCAAACAGTCAGCAGTGGTCTCTGAGAAACAAGATTGCTATATGATGGATTCTGTCTATTTTCAGTGTGTGTGAGAGAAGGTGACGTTTTAGCATTCATATACGCATGCACCACATTGCACCATGTTGTTATAGGTGGGCTAACAAACACAGTAACGTCATGTGGCAAGTGAAGAGACCAGTAAAAGGTGAGAACTAAGACCATCTGCCTTAATAAAATTTAGATAAAGTATAGACCACATCGTTCAATACGACTTTGTTGTGTGTTCCAGAATAACTTAGCATGGGAAATATAAGACTAAACCAATAATCTACTTCTTATTGTTGTTAGGTGCTGTTGAGTCAGTTCTGATTCATAGGGACTCCATGGCACTACAGAAGGAAACACTGCCCTGCCCAGCACCATCATTGTTAAGCTTGAGCCTATTACTGCTGCCCACTGTGCCAATCCATCTCATTGGGAGTCTTTCTCTTTTTTGTTGACCCAAAGAGCAATTCATTGAAGACAACAATCTGCTCATCTGAACAAACTTGCTTAATCAAATACATTTTATCGAGACATGCATCCAGATCCTTATCTCACTGAGTCTGCAAATTCTGAATGAACTTGTATATCACAAACTTTATCCAATCCCACCAGTTCTCCAACTTGAAGATTTAGAACCCAAAGTCCAATAGATACCCTATTTCATATTTTCCCATCTAAGTTGGGGCTTAGATTCTATCAAGGTGGTGATCTACCATTGTGTAGTGATTTTGAATAAATTTAGTTTTATTAGTTATTTGACAATATTATGGGTCATTCAACAAAGGGGAGCTTTATCAACGAGGTTGTATTTTCATATTTTATGACTACAGTTGATTGGTTTAAGTAAAATGGATGCTTCTCCTGAGTCTTGAGTATAAATAATCTGCTTTGCTCAAGAGGAATTGCCTAGAATTTAAAGAAATAAACAAACTAGTTTTGTCTTTAAAGCTGAAGGGAACAGTCCAGTTAAATAATTACAAGTTTTTGAGGGACTGAGGAAGGTCAGCAAAGCTACAAAATTGTGTAAAATATGTATTTTTCACTCATTCACAAAGACCCACAGTGTAAGTAGGTGAAGGCAGAACATGAAGATGAATTAATAGAGAGTCTGATTGCAGGCAGCTGAGAGGAGCTGAATGCCTAGGAAGGAAAGATGAAGGAAGCACATAAATAACTAACACAAGGTGAAACAGTGCTTCATACCATTCTAGAGGCATACATATGAATTGCTCTGGGTGTTCTGCTAGGGTTGGAGTCATTACTAACAGCATTTACATTCTCTAGGGCCTACCTACTCAAAGTGTGGTCCCCAGACCAGCAGCATCTGGCATAGCTGGGAGCTTTTTATAAATGTGCAATATCTGCCAACTGCAGACCTATTGACTTAGAATCTGCATTTTAACAAGATTTCCAGTCAATCTGTATGTACATTAAGATTTAGGAAGAACTGCTTTTGTATCATGTGTTAATGATTTACCTAAAAACTAAACTAAGCTTACTGCCATCCAGTTGATTCTGATTCATCGTGACCCGATAGGCTAAAGTAAAACTGCTTCTTAGGGTTCTAAGACTATAAATCTTTATGTGGGAGCTCATTAACTGATGGGTTTGAACCACCTACCTTGTAGTCCTGGGATGGTGTTGTGCGTTAATATGCTGGACTGCAGGTCTGTTTGAACTACAAGGTTGGTGGTTCAAACTCACCAGCCACTCCTTGGAAACCCTATACAGGGTTGCTATGAGTTGGAACCCACTCAACAGCACTTAAAAACAAAAACCTTGTAGTTAGCAGCCAAACACTTAACCCACTGCACCACTACCACAAGGCTCCTTTGCTTTACCTAAATATGTACATATAAATGTAGGCATGGGCTCCTGGTGTGGTGCTGTAGGATCAGCACTAGACTGCGAACAAGGTTGGCAGTTCAAACCCACCAGCTTCTCCTCAGAAACCCCACATAGGGTCACTATGAGTCGGAACCAACTTGACGGCACTTAGCAACAACAACAACAACAGCAACAACAAAATGTAGACAAAAATGTCTATCTTTAATCCTACATATAATTTAGTTGGCCATCAAAGCAAAGATGGTAACATCAGTAAAGCTGATTGAAAATAGTTGTTGTTATGTGCCATCGAGTTGGTTCCAACTCATAGCAACCTTGTATAGGGTTTCCAAGGAGTGACTGGTGAGCTTGAACTGCTGACCAAGGTTCAAAGCGACTTTGCAGTCCAGCACCACAGTGCCACACCAGGACTCCTGATTGAAAATATACTATATATATATATATATAACTTTTGGTGTGGCACTGTGGATCAGCACTGGACTACAAACCACAAGGTCGGCAGTTCAAACCCTCCAGCTGCTCCTCAGAAACCCTATACAGGGTCTCTATGAGTGGAAAAGACTAGATGGCACTTACAACAACAACAGCAGCATTGGTAGGTTCTCATATATATAGAGTCCTGGTGTGACACTGTGGGATAATGCACTGGACGACAAGGAACCGCAAAGTCAGCATTCAAATTCACCAGCCACTCCTTGGAAACCCTATACAGGGTCATTATGAGTCAGAACTGATTTGATGGCACTTAACCATAATAACAAATATATATATACTTATTTTATTATTTTTTCTTATTTCACCGTGTACTAAATATGTGTCTTTGGATGAGACAAATGGTGTAGAAATTCAGGTCTACATTTCAACACTGCTGAAGCTAAAAAGGGTATACATGGCTCTAGAAAGTGTTTCAGGATCCCTACCCACACTGGAAAGTAAAGGTCTGAACTGTTCTATCCTCTTCAAACTTGCTTTTCATATTTTTGCCTTTTAGGGTAAGTGGGGTAGTCTGGGTGTGTTGCTGCAGGATAAGCACTGGACTGCTAACTGCAAGGTTGGGGGTTCAAACTCAGCAGCCACTCCTTGGAAACCCTTTACAGGGTCACTATGAGTCACTCAGAACCAATTCCTCTTAACAACAACAACAGAGAAAGCAGGATCCTGGTGTGGCGCTATAGGATAAGCACTGGGCTGCTCACCAAAAACTTGTGAGCCTATCCACCAGCAGCTGTACAGGAGAAAGATGAGGCTTTTTGCTCTCCTAATGATTTACAGCCTCAGAAACCCTATACAAGGTGACTATGAGTTGGAACCTAGTCAACACAACTAATAACAACCACAACAATCACAGGGTAAAGTGATGAAAGTGTTGCTGGAGATGGTTGTGCAGTAAAATGCAATGTTTGGTATTTTAAATCCCAAACCAGCTAAATCAAGTTAGGCAATAAAACGTTGGTGAAAATATCAGAGATATGCAGAAAAAATTTAATCATAGGTAAAATACTGGTGGTAGCAATTGAAACCATCTTCAGAGAAAAGCACACAGATTTACTGGTACCTGTTAAAAAAAGATTTAATTGCATGTTGGCTATGGAAAAGTTTGATACACTACTAATAATGTATTAATTTAGTAAAACAATACTAATAATGGTATCACTAATAAGTGTTTGTAAAACAAGTGGGCCCTAGATGTACATGTCCTTCCAAGTTTATACTTTCAGCCTCAGGATTAATAACAAACTTCATTTCTATAATTGGTACTCATCTGAGTATATTCTCTGACTTTATACATATTTTCTGATTTGGGCCTTCCTTCAGGATTAAAATAGAGATTTTATGTTTTACTTGTTGCCCTGTACCAACCAATCATTGCTGCTAGGATAAATCATTGGATTCCTGAAAGTGGACAACTTTCACCTCCAAATGTGGCCTAACATCTCATTCTAGCTCCATATGTGTTTTACCAACAAGAGGTAATCACAGTGTGGGGCTGTCCAGTCGCTAATTGGCAAGCCACAGCTGTGGTCAGGTGTACTTGACCAATACAATTCTGTAATAGAGCAGATGTGTGCTGCTGGCATAGGGAATGGTGTTTGTCTGTGGATCCCCTTTTGCAGTCTTCATCTCTGGGCCTTGTTACCACACCATTGGCAGAGAAGGCCGATAATAGGTTTGTGAACATTGTGCAAACGAGGATTCAGATACTCTGGTTCTTCTGCCACATATGGACTTACTTTTAGTGTTTTAATGACCTCCTTTTGTTCCCCTTATATTATTGTATGCTTTAAATTGATTCAGTAAATCCTTTGCTTTGAACATTTTCATTTAGGTTGCACAGCCTTCTGTCTGTGACCACTGGGATCCTGTGTAGTGTAGTTGTGGGCTACATTTTTGGATCAAAGTGAACTCCCTTGTGATTCAAACCAGTGCCATGTACTGTCAAACACCTCATGGGTGGGTTTTTTTTTTTTTTTTTTTTTAAGTTTAGGGTGATGGTTTCCTGAGACATCTCAGTCAACTGACCTAATAAGGTTTTCAGTGTTTCTTTTATACCCTCTAGTTCATTGTATAATACCCGGGGTTTCAAAAGTTTGACAGCAGTCATGCAACATACATTAACTGGTCTGCTATGGCTCTGTGGGATAATGCACTACTTTGAATCACAAAGTCGGTGGTTCAAGCTCACCAGCTGCTCCTCGGAAACCCTACACAGGGTTGCTATGAGTCGGAAATAACTCAACAGCACTTAAAAACAGCAACAACAATTCTGCTGGAGCAGTAGAGTAAGAGGAATCAGGGATTTGAAGAGAAATTGGAATGTAGATCTGCATCTTTTGCAATGAGACCAGAATAAATGGTTGGTACCCAGTTAATTTGATCAAAGACTCTAGAAAAATCCTGATCAAAAGGTGGAAAATGTTGAATGGAATTTTAAGTTCTCATGAAATCCCAACTTTCTGGGAGTCATTCAGGCTGGATGACCATCTGAAACTACTGCCCTGAAACAATACTTAAAAGTTAAGTTAAAACTATCCCCTGAAGTCATTTTTAAACCAAACAAATTATTTAACTTCATTGATCAAGAATGTCTGCCTTGGGTATTGTGCTACTTTAAATAATTATAAGTGGTTAAATTGACAACAGCAACTCTACAGGTTACATGAGAAGCTTTTGTGGAGCTGTGGTAGGATAATTGGGAAAAGGAGAATGAAAATGGCTGCATAACCTGAAGAATGTAATCACTGTCACCGAGTTATAAGTGTAGAAATGATTTCACTGGTGTGCTTTGTTGTATATATTTCACATACAAAAACTAAATATGCACCATGGCCACAACAATGGTATACTTTATATCAGTAAGTCCAAAGATGGCTCAGGACTGGGAAACATTATATTCTGTTGGGAATGGGTACAACGAAGCCAGCTGACTGTAGAACACCTAACACCAGCAACTTAGGCTAGACCCTTCTCGGACTTGTGCTGTGTTTTCCTTTTTCCTGCTCCTACTATTACCTGTTAAGTTGTTCTTGAAGCAAATCTAGTCTTTGCTCTACTTCCCCGTATGTAAGGTCACTTTCAGTTTCGGATATCCCCCAGGCGCCTTGCTGCAGTGCTGAGGGACTAGACTCATCGGGCTGAGTCCGGATATTTTCGCGTTCCCAGCTTCGAGTGTCAGTGATATCTGTGGAAAATAGTAAAACCAACATCAACTTTTCGGGTGCCCCTTAGTATAGGTAACACATAGGTATCTATAAAACAAGTGAGAAGCAATCTTGGAGTACAAGCTGAAGGACCTATAAGCAGAAAGCCAGGATTCTGTACTTTAATATTGAGGCGAAAATTATAAAAGTGCAAAATCATTTTGTTTGTGATTTTGATTTTAAGATTTTAGAACTTTTTTCCACAGAAGAATTTGCTTGTTTCTTGACTCAGATTGAGTCCAAAAGAGAGCCACAGGAAACTGCTATCTTCAGGGCAAGTCCCTTAAGCCAACCAACTGAAATATATAGCCTGGGGTCATAAACCATTAGCTATGAGAAAATTCTAAAAAGTCCTTTAGCCCTCAAACCACTGTTTAATGTTTCATGTTTCTTTGTAGCTCCTTCTATACTGTCCTTAATATTCTCGCATCATTATCTAACAATTTTCCTTATGGCTCTTTTATTTGGAATATGTTTATGTTACTATACCTTAAATATACCGTATATTTTTATACTTCTCTACATTGCTTATCTGTGGAGGTCCACTTCTCAAAATTTCTGACTGTGAGCTATGTACCAGGCATTCTATTGAATGTTGATGAGCTAAAGATAAAGAAGATATAGGCTCCTAAAGAATTCCATGTAGCAAGATTATGATTATTTTTCATATAAAGATCCATTTTATGAGCATCTTTTATTTTAGTTTCTCTGATATTCTATTTTTTCAAGTTACCAATTCATGTGGACAAGTATAGCATCCTACTTTAAATTTCATTTTTGCCATCTACTCTTAATGTTTTTGCTATGCTTTCTCAAATTCAGCATTTTATTCCGAGAGGAGTTTAAAAATAAAGGGTTGGGAAATACAACCTTGAAAACCTGCTAATGGAGTTGAGAGTTCAGTTCAGAAATAAGGAAAATGAAGAAACATCTTTACCTTTACTAATTATGATGGTATAAGGGAAAGACTAAAGCTGGCCTTCATTTTCACATGGAATCCTAATGATATTAGATTTTCTTTTTCTTTTTTTTGACAAGTAGCTATGATTAAATACTGAGAAAAGTTATTATGTAAAGTGATAAAAGTTCTATCTTTGGCAATTTAAGAAAACATCCTCTGATTTGGGGAGGATTGAATATGATTCTAGAAATAAAGAACAAGATGGTAAGACTTCTTGAAATCACTTCCATTTCTAATTTCTCCAAAAATACAGAAAAGCAGTTCAAATATATTCCATTTCTACAAGTTTTGTTGTTAAGTACTGTCGACTTGGTTCTGACTTACAGTGACCCTGTATAAGATTTTCAAGGAGCAGCTGTTGGTTTTAAACTGCTGACCCTTTGGTTCACAATCCAGTGCTTGTCCTACAATGCCATACCAGGAGTTCATTTCTATAAGTAGCATACTCAATTTCTGTATCTTCATGGTTTTTCTCTCATTATCCTTTTATCACTGGATACACAGAAATTTCTCTAATGAGGTGTCTACAATTTCTGCCTGGGTAAGGGAAGGCTGTAACAAAGGAATTAGCACATTCAGGAGGAGAATTGGAAACCATAAGGTCAGGGTTCCTTCTACTACAAGACCTAAAAGACTTCAGAGAGCTCACCATGAATTATACAAGGGTCCTTTGTGATGAAAGCTTCCTTTGTTTTGGGGATCCTAGTGTTGCATTTTGCTTTTTTAAAGTGACAGCATATTGTTTCTTTTGATATGTTATCAAACTTGGCAAAATGAAAATGAACACAGAAAAGGAAGAAAAGTGACATTGTTGGAATTTTACATATTTTCCCAGCAGATTTTCACTGAGAAGTATGATTTGCTACTCAATAATATGTGTACCTATTTAAGAACAATGAATGTTTCAATCTGTTATTCAACTTCTTTTTTCAACTTTGAAACAGCAATGTCAAACAAAAACATTCGGAACACACCTATGAATGATTTGGTGACGCTGATGCTTGTCCCTTGTAGCCTCATTTTAGCCAGCTAATGGGGGAAGCTTTAAAGCAGACAAGAACTGATAAGGTTGAAGTTAAAGATTATGCTAAAAAAAGAAATATGTGAAGAAAGCTTACAGAATTTCTATCTATGCTTAACTGCTCTTTCATCTCCCTCATCATATATAATACATTTATGTTTAAATAAAAATGGTGACTCACATTCAATAAATTATAGATTATATATATTTTTCCAGAGCTCAAAAACTTAATTTTTTAAAAAGCAGGAATGAATAAAGTATAGAGTGCTAGAAAGAGGCTTCCTTGATTATAATTTGCTCTTATTAAAATCTGAAAAATGTGATGAAATTGTTTTACCTGTGATTTGAAAAATAAGGAGTTCAAAGAGAAAATTCTGGTTAGTGGTCCTAATCAAAATGAACATCCTTATAGATACTTTCTAAATATAGCTCAGAAAGAATCTGCACATGGTTGCCTTGGAAAATGTTGCTATAGTTGCAAGACATATTTCTGGAAAATGGATGAACAGAAAGTAAACTTTCACTTTGCTCTGAGTACACAATTTTCTTAGTGTCAATTTTGACCTCAATCTAAGTAGAATCAGAGTTCATTTAACTTTTTGGTTTTCTCTGTAGTTTTGCCTAAAATGTGCTCTTCTTGTGGATTCAACATGGTAAATGCTAGGAATGTGAGTCAGGGAAATTCCCCATTGATAGTAAAACTACAATGTGCAGAGATCTAGTAGTTTACCATGCTAGTAGTTACTGCTATTCCTTACATATTATTTCTGTTCTTGAACATTCCACAGTATTTTACCCTTAAAAATCACTAGGGGATAGAATTTGAAGTCAAGGAAGTTCTAAAATTCTCCGTTGGTTAATCGTATTAATTAACTAGGTTAGCAGCGAAGCGGTAGGACATGAATTCTCTTTACTTAGTTGGCATGCATCCTTAGCTAGGCATTTTCAAGTTCATTATTTATCATTTCAATCAGGATTGCATTATAAATAATTGAAACTAAAAATTGGTCGATAATAAAATTATTTGCTAGCATACTTTGGGGATCTTGTGCTAATTAAAAATAATTGGACAAAGTTGCAAAGAAAAATATAAGATGAAGGGCATGGCATTTCACTGTCAATGAAAGGCATTGCAAAGTAGAATACAATTCTAAACATATATCTTCTGTGACTTGTCACTAGAGAATCTAAAAAGTAAGGAGAATATGCAATAAAAGCACCTTATTATATGCTGACTTTGGAGGTAGCAAAGATGCCAGCAAGCACTTCAGAGCTCCTGATTTTCAGATACAACCTGTTTCTATTCTTAGCACTTCCCAGAGATCCATTTTAATAAATAACTAAAATGGGACATTTGGTAATCGTATTTGATAAGAATATTCCATTCTTGCAATGTGATAAATGAGGTGCTATTTTCATTCACTTCATCAAGATTTTAGATTGTCCAGAGAACATTTTCATATATTCTTAGCTTACTTCAACATGGGGTCATGGCAAAAGGTGATTTGATATGATAGGAAAAGTAATTCTGGATTAATGTAAAATCCTAGATTTAAGAAAGACTTTACTATCAGCTATGTTACTATCAAATAATAGTGATGATGCTAGATAATATTTACTTAATCTGTCCCATATGTTTTGCTAGTCTTTCAGGCCCCAAACGTCCCATTTTAATATAATTTTTGTTCAATTATTTAGATGTTTTGCTCTGCCTTCTTCATTTCTAGATTTTTATATATCCATGGATGTAATGAGACCTAGGGTAGCACTGTAGGACAAACACTGAACTGCTAACTGCAAGGTCAGTAGTTCAAATCCACCAGCCTTTTGGAAACCCTACACAGGGTTACTAAGAGTCAGAACTGACAGACAACAACAATAGGGATATAATAAATAATTCAAGTGTTAGGAGGAAAAACAAACAAACAAAAACCCATGAGAAAATACTAATTGAAGTTAGGGAATTTATTTCATAAAAGGTAATTTACAACTGTTATTTATCACAAATAATTAATTGGTTAGATGATATTATTATTCCTGTTTTAAAGATGTGAAAATTAAGTCTTAGGGGGATCAGTCAAGTCATTTGTACAAAGTCATAAAGAGAGCAAATGACAGAGTTGGGGTTGGAACACAAGTAGTCTGACCCAAACTTATTCTTAGGAACACTCAATGGCAAATCTAGCTAAATCTGTTCATTGGGCTCCACCACCACCATGGAGTCCTGGTGTGGCACTGTGGCTTAATGTGCTGGACTGAAAAGTCAGTTTGAACCACAATGTTGTCAATTCAAGCTCACCAGCTGCTCCTTAGAAACCTTATAGGGTCGCTATGGGTCAGAACTGACTTAATGGCGCTTAGCAACAACATCAACAGCTCCTGTTATGCTGTGTTAATTGTTTTTCCATTGTTTTCCTGAATTTGCCATCCTCTAGCATCAAATCTTTATACATTAATCAAGCATTAACATTCATCTCCTGGGTATATTCTAAAACAAAACCTATTTTGAATATCCTTTTTGGTAGGCATCCTAAATAAATTGTGTTCAAATAAGCTGCAACCTATATTATTTCTCCTCACTTTCTCATAATTCTTAGTTTATTTATTTATTTATTTATTTATTTTTGCATTTATTGTATTTTGCATTTACTGCCTGGCCTTTCATGCTATAAAATTACAGGGATGGAGGTGAGAAGTAGATAGAGAATGTTGTTGTTAAGTGCCATTGAGTTTGGCCTGTTGCATAGTGACACTCCGTATAGGATTTCCAAGGAATGGCTAGTGGGTTAGAACCACCTTGTGGTTAACAGTCCAGTGCTTATCCCACAGTGCCACAGAAGTATAGAATATACATATAAGAATTCAATAATGCTGTAGAGCATGAAATCGAAGGCTCTTTGCCTATGAATGACTCTAGGCTGTTGCTGTTGTTCAGTGCCGTGGAGTCTGCTCTGACTTATAGAGACCCTTTATAGAGTTTCTGAGGAATGGCTAGTGAGCCTGGACCACTGACCTTGCGGTTCAAACCAACCTTGCAGGGCATTAACCCACAGCGCTGTACACTCTTAAAATACTCATGGATCCCATCCCCACTGAAGACACTATAATTGACATTGCCACATTATTATTATTATTATTATTATTTTAAATGTCATTACATTATTTCTGGATAGTTACAAAACCTCTCATGGTTAGAAACAATCACTCATTGTAGAATCTTGTAAACACTTTGATGGCCTGAAGTCTGGACTCTGCAAATATTTTAATAAAATTGTAAAACTGAGTAGATTTTGTTAGAAGTCACCCTCTATGAGTAGCATTGAGGAGTGACAGGTTTCTGACTTACAAGAAACTTGATTACCTTTGCAAGAATGGCTTCTTTTGTCTATGTGGCTTCTTCCTGAGGTGGGCACTGTTTCTTCATAATTGAGTCCAGTTGCTTTCCCTGTTCCCAGAGGAGAATCTACTATTCCTGAGAAGAGTGGCTTTTGTTCATCATCAACGGAGGAGATGAAAGATGACGATCTGCTTTTTTTCTCTTCAAATTGTTTCTTGGAACTCTGATAATGTCTTATGGTATCTATAGAAACTTCAGGATCATTTGTGCTGTTTTCTTTGCCAAAATCTACCAAAGGAAAATAATTTTGTAGAAGACAATCAAATATGTGAATCTATGCATATTACACTATTGAGTTACATATAAAATACTTTTTTATGATCATGTTCTTTGAATAACTTGAACACAAAATTTTCTATAAAAACCACCAGAAAAATTGTTCTTCTTTTTCCAGTTGGAAAGTATTCCAAATAGAGAAGCATTTATTATTGTTATTATTTTAATTCCAGGCACATTGTTGTTGTTTTATGTGCGTGTGCAGTCGGTTCCAATTCATAGTGACCCTATGTACAAGGTTTCCGAGGCTGTAAATCTTTATGGTAGTAGAAAGCCTCATTTCTCTTCTGTGGAACAGCTGGTAGTTCGTACTGCTGACCATGAGATTAGCAGCCTGATTGTAACCACTACACTATCAGAGCTCCTTTTGTTGTTAGGTGCCACTGAGTCGGTACTGACCCATAGTGACCTTATGCACAGCAGAACGAAACACTGCCCGGTCCTGGTCCAATCTCACAATTGTTGCCACACTTGAGTCCATCGATGATGCCACTTGGCCAACCAGAGCTCCTTAGGTTATCTTAAATAGTTTATTTTAAAATAAAAATATCCGTAATAATAAGTTTATAATAATGTTACATCTCGAAAACAAACAAAAAATTATACACTAACTTACAAATTCATTTATACATGTTCAACAGTCATTTATATTTTGAAAATCTCATTTCACTATTTCTAGGAAAATGAAAAAGGCTAAGAAAAAGTTGTTCCTATTCTAAAATATCACCACAGAATAGCTTACCATTTGTCATCTCAATTCCCTATCATAGTTGGTGACTATTCATGCATTGTTGTTGCTGTTAAGTGCCATCGAGTCGATTCTGACCCATAGCAACCCTGTATTGGATTTCCTAGGACCAGCTGATGAGCTTGAGCCACCAACCTTGCAGTTCAAATGACTTTGCAGTCTGACACATTAGCCCACAGCGCAACACCAGGACTCCAAGGTAAAAATCGGAATCCTCTTTATGACAAATGCTGGTATGCCTAATTTCAACATTAATTGAATGCATATAACAGCCTTGAAATTTCAGGCTGTTTGGCTGTATAGCATACTGAGAAGGATATAAAGCTTGTTGTTTTAGTTGTTAGGTGCCATCGAGTCAGCACTGACTGATAGTGACCGTATGTACAACAGAATGAAACACTGCCCGTCCTGGTCCAACCTCACAATTGTTGCTACACTTGAGCCCATTGATGCTGCCACTTTACCAATCCATCTCGCTGGGGGTCTTCCTCTTTTTTTCTGACCCTCCACCTTACCAAACATGATATCCTTCTCCAGCGACTGGTCCCTCCTCACAATATGTCTGAAGTATGAGAGACGAAGTTTGGCCATCCTGGCCTCCAAGGAACACTCTCGCTGCACTTCTTCTAACACGAATCTGTTGGTTCTACGGGCAGCCCATGGCACTTTCAATATTCTCCTCCAACACCATAACTCAAAAGCATCAATTCCTCTACGGTCTTCCTTATTCACTGTCCAGCTTTCATATGCATATGAGGTTATTGAAAATACCATGGCTTGGGTCAGGTACAGGTCCTCAAGCTGGCATCTTTGCTCTTTAACACTTTAAAAATATAAAGCTTATATACAGTAATTAAGGTAGGTTTTACCCAATTACTCTAAAGCCAATAGTGCATATTGACTGTCTTGTACTAAGATGTCAGGATAATTTCAACCTTTAGACATGGTTAAAACCTGTGCTCTTTGACTCTGCTTGGCTGTGCTTACTTGGTTATTCACAGAAGGCCACATTAACTGATTAAAGGCCACTGCAGAGTGCCTTTCAACTATTATGTTAATATGCCTATATGGCATAGAAATAAAACAACTTGATTTCATATTTTTAAATAAAAAATGTAAAATATGAGAAACTAGAAAGTAGCCCAAGGTTAAAATTAATTAAGGTTTCAAAATAAACTTTATATCAAATTCTTATTGAATATTTATTTTTTCTGTCAATTAAAGTTCTATCTAGCAAAAGAAGATTCCTTAATTTGTTTTAAATACCCACACTTGTTCAATAATTTCATTATTTCTGGAAAGACCATAGACCTTCCAGATCTCAACTACTAATCTGTTGTGTAGTTTAGTCAATTCCAGCTAATAATGACACTGTATCGGGTTTCCAAGGAGTGAATGGTGAGTTTGAACCACTAAGCAGTCCAGTGCTTATCCTACAGTAATACACCAGGCCTATTAATTAGTTGATTGTAAATATTGTGACCTCTTCCCACACCAATCTTATTCTTTCCAGCATTGTTGACAATGGTTTCTGTTGAGGTGATTCAAGATTGTGGTGACTCCATGTGTGAAAGAGTAGAACTGTGTACAATAAAGTTTTCAAAGGGCCACACCCACCTTGTCTTTCTCAAATAATACTGCTGCTTTGACCCTGCTAACCCCTCCCCCCTGAATCTGGAGTCCTGGTGTGGTGCTGCAGAACAATGTGCTGGACTACAATGTGAGTGGTTCAAATCCAATGCACGGTCCTCAGAAACCCTGTACAGGGATCGCTACAGGTCGGAACTGACTTGATGGCACTTAACAAAAACAACACCAGGATCCAATCACCTTCGTTGTAGTCAGGTTCCCAAATATAGTGAGAGCTGTTCACACTATAAAATCCGACCTACATAGAAGAGCAAGCACATTAGTCTTTAAGTGCTTGGAATTCAATCATAAATTTATTTCGTTATATTTGTGGTGAAAGGTATACTTTGGGTTGATTACTGGAGTCCTACATAATAAATCCACTCTTAATTAATTGCAATTTCCTTAAATCTTTGGGTAGATTCCTTTATAGAATACCACCACAATTCTTCACCACTCATCAGTCAGTTTCTTGGATTGTGGTAGCTTGAGCATTGCTATGATACTGGAAGCTATGCCACCAGTATTTTAAATACCAGCAGAATCACAATGGTGGAAAGGTTTCAGCTGAGCTTCAAGACTAAGACAGTCTAGGAAGAAAGTGAAGCAATCTATTTCTGAATGGTTAGCCATGGAAAACCTTATGAAGAGCTGTGGAACACTGTCAGATAGCACAAGAATACTGAATATTGAAACATTATGAATATAACCAGAATATTATCAGATATAGTGCCAGAAGATGAGCTCTTCAGGTTGGAAGACACTCAAAATACAATTGGGGAAGAGCTGCCTCCTCAAAGTAGAGTTGGCCGTGATGGAGTAAAGTTTTCAGGACCTTTATCTGTTGATGGAGCATAGCTCAAAATGAGGAGAAACAGCTGTAAGCATCCATAAATAATCAGACCATGGCATGTACCAAATATGAATGTAGGAAAATTGGAATTTGTCAAAAATGAAATGCAATGCATAAAGATCAATATTCTAGATATTAGTAGGATGAAATGGACTGCTATTGGCCAGTTTGATCTGAAAATCATATTATTTACTATGCTAGAAATAACAAATTTATGCACCAACCATTAATGCTAATAATGAAATTAAAGAATGCTATCAAAATTGAAGAATTCTATCAACTTCTTCAGATTGGAATTGTTCAAACATGCAGTCAAGATGTATTCATAATTACTGGTGATCAGAATGCAAAGGTTAGAGAAAGGATTGGTAGTCGGAAAATATGGCCTTGGAGATTGAAATGATGTTGGCGATAACATGATAGAATTTTGTAAGACTAATGACTTCTTCATTGCAAATACCTTCTTACACAACATAAAACATGACTAGACACATGGACTTCAGCAAATGGAATACCTAGAAATTAAACTGATTATGTCTGTGAGAAGAGACAGTCAAAACTGTCATATCATCAGTCAAAACAAGGCCAGGGGCCCAGGGGCAAACTATGGAACAGTCAATCTTTTGTTCATATGCAAGTTCAGACTGAAGCTGAAGAAAATTAAAACAAGTCCACAAGAGTCAAAATATGACCCTGAATGTATCACAACTGAATTTAGAGATCATGTCAAGAATAGATTCATTGCATAAGACACTAATGACTGAACACCGAAAGAGCTGTGGGATGATATCAAGAACATCATACAGGAAGAAAGCAAAAGATCATTAAGAACAGTACCTACTATAAGAAGGAAAAGACCAAAATGAAGGTCAGAAAAGACTATGAAACTTGTTCTCCACCATTGCGCATTGCTGTCATTGTTAGGTGCCATTGAGTTGGTACCGACACATAGTGACCCTATGCACAATTGAACAAAACACTGCCCAGTCCTGGGCCAACCTCACAATCATTCCTACTCTGGAGCCCATCGCTGTCCTCCCTGTACCAATCCATCTCACTGGGGGTCTTCCTTATTTTCTCTAACCCTCCACTTTACCACACATGATACCCTTCTCCAGTGACTGGTCCCTCCTGATAATAGGTCCGAAATATGAAAGATGAAATTTTGCCATCCAGGCTTCTAGTGAGCACTTTGACTGTACTTCTTCCAATACAGATTGGTTTGTTCTTGTGGCAGTTCATGGCACTTTTAATATTCTCCTCCAACACTATGACTCAAATGCATCATTTCTTCTACTATCTTCTTAATTCACTGTCCAACTTTCACATGCATATGAGTTTATTGAAAATACTATATCTTGGGTCAGGCACACATTAATCCTCAAACTGACATCTTTGCTCTTCAACACTTTAAAGAGGTCTTGTGCAGCAGATTAGCACAATGCAGTGCATCATTTGATTGCTTGATTGCTGCCTTCGTGAATGCCTGATCTGAGCAAAAGGAAGTCTTTAACAACTTCAATCTTTTCTCCATTTATCTTGATACTGTTTACTGGTCCAGTTGTGAGGATTTTTGTTTTCTTTACATTGAGGTGTAACCCATACTGAAGGCTGTGGTCTTTGATCTTCATCCATAAGTATTTTAAGTCCTCTTGGCTTTCAGCAAGCAAGGTTGTATTGTCTGCATATCGCAAGTTATTAATGAGTCTTCCTCCAATCCTGATGCCACCTTATTCTTCATATAACCCAACTTCTCACATTATTTGCTCAGCATACAGACTGAATAAGTATGGTGCAAGAATGCAACCCTGGCAAAAGTAAATGGAAGAAATGAGAGGTAAAAGAGCTTCACAGAAAATTTAAAAGGGCAACTCAAGAAGACAAAGTAAAGTATTATAGTGAAATGTGCAAAGGCCTGAAGATAGAAAACCAAAAGGTAAGAATATGCTCAACATTTTTCAAGCTGAAATAACTGGAAAATAATTTAAGCCATGACTTGAAATATTGAAGGACTCCATGAGCAAAATATTGAATGATGTAGAAAGAACAATAAAAAAAAAATAGATAGAAGGTACATACAATCACTGTACCAAAAAGAAAGGGTCATTGTTCAACCATTTCAAGAGGTAGTATGTGATCAAGAACCAATGGTTCTGAAGAAAGAAGTACATGCTGTGCTGAAGGTAGTGGCAAAAAACAAGGCTAACATTGGACAGTAAATAAGGAAGACCATAGAAGAATTGATGCTTTTGAATTATGGTGTTGGAGAAGAATATTGAAAGTGCCATGGGTTGCCAATAGAACCACCAGATCTGTGTTAGAAGAAGTGTAGCCAGAGTGCTCCTTGGAGGCCAGGATGGCCAAACGTCATCTTTCATACTTTGGACCTATTATCAGGAGGGACCAGTCACTAGAGAAGGGAGGGCTAGAGAAAATGAGGAAGACCCTCAGTGAGATGGATTTGTATTGGGGGTGGGGGACAGCGATGGGCTCTAGAGTAGTAATGATTGTGAGGTCGGCCCAGGATAGGGCTGTGCATAAGGTCGCTATAAGTCGGCACCGACTCGATGGCACCTTACAACAACAGGAATCGACAGATGCAAATGAAAATCTTTCAACAAACTGATGCCAGAACTAGAGACACTAACTCGTCTATGCCAAGAAATCTGGAAGGCAGCTACCTGGCCAAACATTTGGAATGGATCCAAATCTGTGCCCATTACAAAGAGAAGTGATCCAGTGGAATATGGAAATCATAGAAAATGATCAATGTTCAACCATTTCAAAAGGTAGCATATGATCAAGAGCCAATGATACTGAAGGAAGAAGTCCAAGGTGCATTAAAGGCATTGGCAAAGAACAAAGCAGCAAGAATTGATGGAATACAAATTAAGATATTTCAACAAAGTGAAGTGACATTGGAGGCACTCATATGCCAAGAAATTTGGAAAACAACTATCTGACCAATGGATTGGAAGAGATCCATATTTGTGACAATTTGTAATGTGAAAATTTGTAATGTGAAAATAATCAGACAATATCATTAATATCAAATGCAAGTAAGATTTTGCTAAATATAATTTTAAAATAACAACAGTGCATTGACAGGGAACTGCAGAAGTTTAAGCTGGATTCAGAAGGGGAACGTGGAATGAGGGATATCATAGCTGACGTCAGATAGATCTTGGTGTGCTGAAGTCATTGTTTGCTGAAAGCAAAGAGGACTTAAAATACTTACTTATGAAGCTCAAATACCACAGTATTCAGTATGGGTTGCACTTTGATGTAACATCATGATCAGTGTAGAAACGCTTGAAGTTGTCAGACTTCATTTTGCTCAGATCAATCATCAACACTCATGGTATTGACAGCAGTCAAGACATCAAATGACGTATTGCCTTAGGTAGATATGCTGCACAAGTTCTCTTTACAATGTTCAAGAGCATAGATAACAGTTTGAAAACCCATATATGCCTGACCCAAACCCTAGTATTTCCAATAGCCTCTTATGCATGTGCAAATTACAAAATGAATAAGGGAGACTGTAGAAGAATTGAAACATTTGAATTATGGTGTTGGAGAATATATTAAATGTAACATGGACTGTCAGAAGAACAAACAAATCTTGGAAGAAGTACAGTCAGAATGTTCCTTAGAAGCCAGGATGATGAGACATCATCTCTTATATTTCAGACATACTATCAGGAGTGACCAGTCCCTGAAGAAGATAGCATGCTTGGTAAAGTGGAGGAGGGTCAGTAAAAAAGAAGTTTTTAAATGAGATGCATTGGCACAGTGGCAGCAGAAATGGGCTCAAGCGTAACAACAATTGTGAGGATGGTTCAGGACCAGGCAGTGTTTCATTCTATTGTGCATGGGTTGCAATGAGTCGGAACCACTTGATAGCACCTGACAAAAACAACACAGTTCTGGCATTTCAAGTTAAATTTGTTGTTGTTGTGAGTTGCTGTTGAGTTGGTTCTGACTCATTGCAACCCATGCACAACAGAATGAAACACTGCCTGGTCCTGCACCATTCTCACAATCATTGTTACATGTGAGCCCATTGCTTCTGCCACTATGCTAATCCATCTCATTGAGGAACTTACTCTTTTTCTTTGACCTTCCATGGAACTGTTTGCTCCTGGTCACATGACCAAAGAACAAGAGACGATATTTTACCATCCTGACTTCCAAGGCGCATTCTGGTTGTACTTCTTCCAAGACAGATTTTTTTGTTCTTCTGGCAGTCCATGGTACTTTTAATATTCTTCTGCTACACCACAACTCAAATGCATCAATTCATCTATAGTCTTCCTTACTCGTTGTCCAAATTTCACATGCATATGAGGGTATTGAAAATGACATGGTTTTTGTCACTTTCACCTTAGTCCTCATTCACTTAATTTTATGGTTGTTTTTGTTGTTAGGTGCCATCGGATTGGCTCCTCTTCATAGTGACCCTATGCATAACAGAATGGAACTCTGCCCAGTCTTGCACCATCTTCTTCCTAGTCTATTTTAATCTGGAAATTCAATGGAAACCTGTCCACCATGCATTACCCTGCTGGTATTTAAAGTACTGGTGGCATAGCTTCCAGGGTCTTAGCAACTTGCAAACAACCACTGTATGACAAACTGACAGATGTGTATTATGGTTAACTTAATTTAGTGTAGGTCAGTTTTAGGCTATACATACTACAAAATGAATAAGGAAGACTGTAGAAGAATTGATACATTCGAATTATGGTGCTGGAGAATATATAAAAAGTAACATGGACTGTCAGAAGAACAAACAAATCTTGGAAGAAGTACAGTCCGAATATACTTCTTCCAAGATTTGTTCTTTATTCTGACACATATATTCCATAGATATGTTTGATATAATAGCCACTCACACATATATTCCATAGATATGTTTGATATGATAAAGAGCCAATGGTACTGAAGGAAGAAGTTCAAGGTGCACTGAAGACATTGGCAAAGAACAAAGCTCCAGGAATTGATAGACTACTAATTGAAATCTTTCAACAAACTGATGCAGCACTGGAGGCACTCACTCATTTGTACTAAGAAATTTGGAAGATATTTAGCTAGCCAACTGATTGAAAGAGATCCATATGTGTGCCCATTCCAAGGAGAGGTGACTCAATGGAATGCAGGAATATTGGGCAATATTAATATCACATGCAGATAAAATTTTGCTGAAGAAAATGAAAACACAACTGCAATAGAATATGGACAGGAAACTGCCAGAAGTTTCAAGCCAGATTCAGAAGAGGACATGAAATGTGTATTCCTTCTGGTGAAGTCCATGTGTATAGTTGTCTTTTATGTTGTTTAAAAAGGTATTGGAATGAAGAAGTAATTGGTCTTGCAAAACCCTATTATGCGATCACCAGCATCGTTTCTATCACCAAGGCTATATTTTCCACCGACTGATTCTTCCTGTTTGTTTCCAACCTGTGCATTCCAATCACCAGTGATTATCACTACATCTTGATTACATGTTTGATCAACTTCAAACTCAAGAAGTTGGTAGAATTCTTCGATTTCATCATCTCTGGCTTTAGTAGTTGGTTGGTAAATTTGAATAATAGCGGCATTAACTGGTCATCCTCGTAGGCATATGGATATTATCCTATTACATAGAGACAGCACTGCACAACAGATTTTGATAGGTTCTTTTTTAAATATTTTATTGTGAATTATGTGATAGTTTACATGGGAGAACATTAGCTTTACATTCATCCTCTCCTATATTGTTTCATTGCCATGATTATAATCCCCTCCATGCATCATCAAACTACCAAAAGGTATACCACACAAGCCTGCCCCTTTGTCGTCAGCACACAGACCCCCTCCCTCTCTGGGTCTAAAGTCCCCAGCCACTCCATCTCTCCACGTCATCGTCTCGTCCTCCATCTCTGGTGTCAATGCTTCTCTGGGTAGGGTCCTGCACTCCACTCTTCTCTCTTGATGGTCCCAGAGACCTCTGCTCCTGGACTGCAAATTCAATCACTCCCATCCTTTTGCTACAAAACATCTATCTTTACATTTCCAACCCTTACAGTCAGTCCTGATAGCAATTATTCATGATTGTAATAGGTTCTTTTTGATGATGAATGAGACATCATTCCTCTTCAATTTGTCATTCCCAGTATAGTAAACCATGTGATTGCAAGATTCAAAATGGCCAATACCAGTCCATTTCAGCTCAGTAATGCCTAGGATAACAATATTTATGTGTTCCTTTTCATTTTTGACATTTTCCAAATTTCCTAGATTCATACTTAGTACATTCTATGTTCCAGTTATTAATGGATCTTTAAAGCTGTTTCTCTAACCAACAAATGAAATTCCCAAAGGTTTTACTCCATTCATTTCATCACCGTCAGCTTTACTTTGAGGAGGCAGCTCTTCCCCAGTTGCATTTTGAATACCTTCCAACTTGAGGGGCTCATCTATATCTGACAATATTCTGGTGCTCTTCATCATGTTTCAATATTCAGTATTCTGGTGCTGACAGTGTTCCACTACTTTTCATAAGATTTTCAGTGACTAAATATTCACAAGTAGTCCATCTCTCCTTCTTCTTAGTCTATCTTTGTCTGGAAGCTCAGCTTATCCTAAACCTTGTGGTTCACAGTCCAGTGCTTATCCTATGGAGCCACAGTGTTACCCTTATTTTGTAAAAATACATCTAACAATCTGTATATTTACTCCTTACTTTAAAAAAGATTTTGAAGAAACATTTTTAAAACTTGCTGGCTTTTGAATAGTAATATGAAATGACAAAGCCAATATTGCAGTTATAAATTGTGTTTTTTTTTTTAAATGCCAGGTGTGATGAGTTCAAGATTTTTCTATTCTGTTTTCTGGAGCATGGATCTTTCTTGTTCAAATATAGTAAGTACATGGTGGTGGTTGTTGGTAAAGTGCTTACGAGTCAGTTCTGATTAATAGCAATCATGTATAGGGTTTTCAAGGAGCAACTGCTGAGCTTAAACCACCAACCTTGTGGCTCAGACTGACCTTGTAGTCCTGTGCATTAACCCACAGCAACACATCAGTGCCTATTTTAATAAAAAATATAAATTATGTAGGTAGGAAAATATGAAAACAGTCTATTTTTTTCTACCCTCAGGATGCATGTCTCCTAATTTTTTTTTTCATCATATGTCTTGCACAATTTAAGTCTAGCAGAAAGAGTATGCTGAGCAGCATCATTTTACTTTGATTTCTATCCCTTTGGTGGTACCAGAGTATTTTGATACATTTTTTTTTTTAATGTGTGTGTGGGTGGGGGCAGTTGCCCTTAATTTTTCATTTTATTTTGACTTTTGGTATTTTCTCTGTTATTTACAATGACATCCACTGTGGTCATTTATCAGTCACAGTGATTGGTCCTATTGAGCTCTGAGAACTGTGTTTTTGTTAGGTTTTAAAATCAAGAGAATAAAATTATTTCTAGATTGGAAAAACAACAACAAAAAAAAAAACAGGTCATCTTTCCTTAAATTTTCTGGCCAGCGAAAATTTTGCTAAGAAATCAGACTCACTGCCAGAGAGGTGATTCTGACTCATCGCAACCCTTCATAGTGTGGTCAAGGCTTTAAATTTTTATGGGAACAGAAAACCTCATCTTTCTCCTACTAAGCGGCTATTGGGTTTGAACTGCCGACCTTATGTTTAGAAGTCCAGTGATTATCTTACAGTGCCACCATTTTCTTTGTGCCCACTTAAATATTCTGAATGTCATTTACTGGAGGTCATTTGTCTACTTTAGTCTTGAATTTTATGTTGCTGGAAAAGGATGTAGGAACAAAGTTTAAAGAAGGAAAGGGTGGAAGTGAGAACTCAAGCACTGGTGCAAACGTCTGATGGGAAATGGGAAGAAGCTAGTAATGCCAAACCTGATCCTTTGGGAGGCTTCCCACAACTTCCAGGCCATGCTTCTCCTTTGGCAATACCTCAAGGTGATCTTCCTTCTTAGTGAAGAAGAATATACCAATGTGCTTTCTCATAGCATCATCAGACACAATGTTTTGTAATTTTTCATTATTTTTGGGGAGTTTCCAAATAGGAACATAAATGTGAGGAAACAGTTCCCTCTTCCAAATTTTCTTTTTCACTAACCAATACTTAGTATAGAAAAAAGAAAGCTAAAGTCTACAAACTTCTTTAGAAACTTTCATTTCACTGTTTAATTATCTAGAAAATGTACAATTTTCTTTTTAAAGGGCAGGTCTATAGATACTAATTATCTTTCAGAAAGAAATGAATGCTATTTGCGTCTTTGTCAACAGATTTTCCTAGTGTGAAAGATTAGCAGAAAAACATTTTATAGTTAAAATAGAAATAAAGTTGAAAAAGTGGAAGGTTAGTACACAATGGGTACTCAATGACCACTTGCCAAATGAATGAGTGCTTGTTTTGGACCAGTTAACATTCTTGCCCTCATTGTATTTTTCTTTGCCAAAAGTATACTGGTTCCCTAAATTGGTCATTAATAAGTACATTGATATTGCATTTTCTTTCTGAGAAAAATCCTTCAAACATATGGTAACCCAACCCATACAAGTAAAATATATATACATGTGTGTATGCATATGTGTGCACATGTGTGTATATTACGTACCATTATACATATTACTGTACTAACACATTATATATATATATATATATATTATCAATTATATGCAACATAAAATATTAAGCAAAATAGTATTTCTATAACTCAATAGATCATTTGGTACACTCTGAAATAAGCACAATTTAACTTTGAAGATTATTTAGAGTATTTTTTCAGTGTGTTCTAGATGACTATACATTTTTCTTTTATATATATACACACATATATATATAAATATACACACACACAGTAAGCTGGTGTGGTGTTATGGGTTAATGCACTAGACTGCAAAGTCGGTTTGAATCACAAGGTTGGTGGTTCAAGCTCACCAGCCGCTCCTTGGAAACCCTATACAGAGTTGCTATGGATCGGAACCGACTCTGTGGCACTTAACAACAACAACAACACACACACACACACATATATATATGGAGCTCTGATAGCATAGTGGTTATGAGGTCGGGCTGCAAATCGCCAAGGTCAGCAGTTGAAAACTACCAATTGTTTTGCGGGAGAAAAATGAGGTTTTCTGCTCCCATAAAGATTTGCAGCCTCGGAAACCCTATGCAGGATCACTATGAGTGGGAACCGACTCTGTGCAGGGTTTCCAAGACTGTAAATCTTTACAGGAGCAAAAAGCCTCATCTTTCTCCTGAAGAACAGCTGGTAGTTTAGAAACTGCTGACCTTGAGGTTAGCAGCCCAACTTGTAACCACTACATTACCAGAGCTCCATATGTATATACATATAAACACAGACACACACACACACAGACACACACACATATGTATATGTATATGTTGTATCTTTTTAAATGCAAGCCTGTAGTTCCATGTGGTCAACTTGACAGTAAGGGGCTAGGGATGGAAGATACAAGACTTTACTCTTGATTAGGTAGAGAGTGTCAATGCAGGACTCAACCTCTACCTGCCCCCAATGCCCATGTACGTAACTATTGGTTTGGTTTTGGCTGCCTCTGCTGAAGAACTCACAGTAGACAGTGCTCTCAGACATCTGCCTTCAAGATACTATTTCATGTGAGCAGTAAAGTAACTCTTAGATAACCAGTGCACTTTATGGTAAGTTTACATTTTGTGTACCTCCATATCACTTAATATCAATGAAAGTTTTCTCGTTTTCCCCTAGATGTTGACTCTATATCAAGAAGTATAGAATGAGTTGATGCTTTTAGAGCATTCGATTGAGGTGGCAGGGACTAAACTGCTTTTAGTTAATTGAACACTCCCTTGTAGCACCCAAGAGTCCTAAAGACTTTGGAAAAGGCACTTAGGCTCTGGATAACTGGAGTTAATTGTGTTTTCACATTTAACAAATCATGCTAACATACAGACACACCAGGAAACTTCAAAACCGTGGCAGACAAATCCCTTACCACGTAGGCTTTATATAAAATGGGTCTCCATAAACTAAGCCTGTGATTAAAGAAAACATTTCAGAACCAATTGAAATGTCTAGAAGCATGAGCACAATATATATCGTGGCATGCTCTTAGGGCCTTATCTGGAGATAAAAACATTAGATTATTTAGCCCGAGAATAAGGAAACTGAACAAGATTGAAAAGAGATTTAATAAATCTCCAACTGTATGGGGAACATTATTATATAGACAACATTGTCAAGCTATTCTTCATTTCCAGCAAAATCAAAATAGGAGATTTACTTGAGGATAAGGGATTTAGATTAACTCTATAGAAGAACAGCTTGACAGTAATGGTTCTGACTTTGGAAAAAGCTACAAAAGGAATAATGAAGGACAGTGCAGAAATAAATTATCACCTCTCTATGAGTGGCTAATTGTTATATAATCAGCTAGAGGATTCAACAATTAGCCCATTTAGCAAATATTTATAGAGTTATTTGTTAAAGGAATCTACAATTTGGTAAAAAAAAAAAATTGGACAAGTATATCAATAACTACAATAGAGAGCAAAATTTGACAAAGTCACAACAGAGGAAAGTGATTCAGGGTTTCTAAGAGGAAGTTGTTGTTGTTGTTGTTGTTAAGTGCCGTCGAGTCAGTTCTGACCCATAGTTCGCAGCCAGATTCGTAAGCACTACTCTATCAGAGCTCCTTTCTAAGAGGAAGAGAACCTGTAAATTTGAGGAGATCAACAAAGGGGTCATGTCAAAGATGTCATTACAGATGGAGATTGATAAAAAAAAAACAAAACTGTCACTTTAGTGGATTAAAAAGTTGTGTGGTTTGTGTGTTTGAGGACAGGGAGGTATATTCAGTGAAGGAAACAACACAAATAAATACACAGCAATAAGTATTATGGAAGATGTCATTGTTGTTAAGTGCCTTCGAGTTTGTTCCTACTCATAGCAATCCTGTAGAGGGTTTCTGAGGAGTGGCTTATGGGCTTGAACCACTGACCTTGCATTATCCAGCAGCACCATTTGTTGTTGTTAGGTGCCATCGAGTCAGCACTGACTCATAGCAACCTTATGCACAGCAGAACGAAACACTGCCCGATCTTGGGCCAACCTCACTACTGTTACCACGCTTGAGTCCATCAATGCTGTGCAGTTTAATTCACTTGAAATGTAGAGTTAGCTGAAGCTAGTAGATGCAAGGTGGGCAGTTCAAAATTCACCAGCCATTCTTAAAAACCCTGTACAGGGTCTCTCTGAATTGACACTCACTTAACAACACAGACCAACACCATGGGAGAGAATACAGAGAAAGGAGAGTAGAGAGCCAGGAAAAGAAACTGAATTACGGAGGTAAAAGGAGGAAAAGAATAAAAAAGAAGATGCTTAAATTTGATTTCATTAATTTACTCTTAACAATTACATGTTGAACACTTGCTATATATGTAACAAGCACTCAAGCTACAGGGGACTAATCTAGAGGCAGACAACATTGATTAGATAGTTATGTAATCACATCTAGAGGTACAACTGGATTGGCCGCTGCAAAGAAGTGGAGCTAATAGGAGGAAGTGCACTAAGAGATAAGATTGAAGTGATAGGTGGGGGTATACGGCAATTAGGACTACCCAGTATGAGGAATGGAAAGCTTTTATAGGATTTTCAGTACATGGGTGACATAAATTCAATTGCACTTAAGAAAAACACCAGAAACCCAGGTAGTGCAGAACAGAAGAGAAGAGGAAAGCTAGGTATTAGGTGTATGACAGCTAAGGCTTATGCCAACTTGATTGGCCAAGATTCTCATTGATTTGCCAGTTCAGATGTAGTTATCTCCCATGATGTGCTTTGATGTGATAAACCAATAAGAGGGTAAAGGGAGGGATGTTGTTGTTGTTGTTAAGTGCCTTCGAGTTGATTTTGATTCATAGCAACACTCTATAGGTTTTCTGAGCCTTTAAATCTTTGCAGGAGCAGAAAGCCTCATCTTTCTCCTGAGGAACAGCAGGTAGGCTCAAACTGCCAATCTTTTGGTTTGCAGTCCCATAATCCCAGCACCAGAAATCCTGGTGTGGTGTTGTGGTATAAAGCACTGAACCGCAAGGGTGGTCTGAACCACAAGGTCAGCAGTTCAAACTCATCAGCTGCTCCTTGGAAACTCTATACCGGGTTGCTGTGAGTCAGAATCATCTTGAAGGCACTCAACAATAATCTCACCACTCTTATAAGATTTATGGGAGATTCCAAGAGTGTGCCATTCAACACCTTTTAACTTAAAAGAAATAAATGGAGAGAGACTTCAGCAGAGAACGAGGGACCTACTACCACCAAGATATATGAGCCAGGAGTGGAGTGTGTCCTTTGAACCTGGAATTTCTGCACTGTGAAGCTCCTAGATCCAGGGGAAGATTGATGCCAAGATGTATGGAGATCTCCAAGGAATACTGGGGCTGAAAGGAGACAAGGACATTTTCCAGAGCCAGTGCTCTTAATTCAAACTTCTAGTCTCTTAAAATGTGAGAGAATAAATTTCTGGTTGTTAAAGCCATTTACTTGTGGTATTTTTGCTATAGGAGCACTAGATATGTAACACAGGTGATGAGTTGGGAGTGTATGTAAATATTTCAGGTGGCAGATTTTGGTAGCTTAGCCCACATTGTGGCTATGGAAATGGAAAGATGAGAACCAAAGGAGAACAAGCTTGAGGAGTATATGGAAGTCCATTAGAGATAGCAATAATAAGACTTATTGCCAGAGGTGATGGAGAGGGCAAGATAAAGATGACTCTTAGACATCTGGCTTGTACAATTGTTTGGATGGTGGTGCTATTTGCAGAGATGTGAAAACTGAAAAGGGGACAGCTTTTCTCAAGGAATTATGAGTTCAATTTAGGAAATGTTGAGTTTGTGTTGCCTTTGAGATTTCAAGTAGATGATTCAATAGTTTCATACATAAAGGAACTGAAGCTCAGGGAGTCTGGGTGGGACTAAGATATAAATTTGCATTCTTCTGCATGCAGGCATAATTAAACCATGTTGTGGTTGTTAAATGCCACCAAATCAATTCTTGTACAGGGTTTCTAAGGAACAGTTGGGTTTGAACCATTGACCTTGTGGTTCACAGTCCAGTAATTATCCTACAGCACCATGCCATAGACATAAACTAAATTCTCAAGGGAAAAAGTATGAGATGGTATGAGTGGGGAAAAGGACTTAAGATGATGTCTTGAGAAACTCTGAACAATTAGTAGACTGGTTTAGAAAAAGAGCCATGGAGTGGCACTGTAGGATAAGCACTGGACTGCAAACTGCATGTTCAAACCCACCAGCTGCTCCTAAGACACCCTATACAGGGTCGCTATGAGTTGTAATGGACTCAATGACACTTAACAACAACAACAAAGGATTCAGAAAATTACTGAGGATAGGAGGAAAATAGGAAGGGCAAAATGTCACGGATGCCACAAGGAAAGTATTCAGGAAGAACAGGGGAATTGGCTTTAAGTGCCAGGTGTTGCTGAGAGGTAAAATCAGGTGAAGACTAGAACGTTAAATCAGCATGGGACAAGCCTGGGGATTTCTTCAAGGAAATCTTTCCATATGCTCAGGCATAATTAAATGTACCTCACCTGAATGTCTATTGTGATGTGTTTACTATTCTTACTGCAGTTACTTAT
>NW_006408617.1:984736-985927 GCF_000296735.1 Chrysochloris asiatica
CAGGCAGTGTTTCGTTCTGCTGTGCATAAGGTCACTATGGGTCGGTACCAACTCGATGGCTCCTAACAACAACAACAACAAGATAGTTCTTAAATAAGATCCCATACAGGTAGTTGTTAAATAAGCATACTGTTCAAGGTAGACCTTCATTACTAGTTAGGATATATTTTTAAGTTTTAATACAACACCAGGGGATTCTTTTGGTTTAAGGTTTAAAGATTATCTCAGGGCAATGGTTTCAGGGTACATCTACAATCCATGGGCTCATGCAAATTTGAAATTCTGTTATACATGTTTCCTTCTTTGATTAGGATTCACCTATGCACACTTTGATAAAAATGTTCAGTAATAGCAGCCAGGTAATGTCTAGTTTTTCTGGTCTCATGACAAAGGAAGCAGCTGTCTATCAAGGTAATTCACCACTCGTTGCATTGTTATTGTTGTTAGGAGCTACCAAGACAGTTCTTACTCCTAGTAACCCTAAGTATGAGAGAATGAAACACTTCCCTGTCCTTTGCCATCCCCATAATTATTGCTGTGTTTCAGCCCATTGCAGTCAATGGGTCATTTCATCTAGTTGAAGATTTTCTTCTTTTTTGCTGACCCTCTATTTTTAACATTTTGGTTTCTAAGGACCCTTTGGGTTATACGTCTTCCAAGACCGATTTGTTTGTTCTTCTGACATTCGTGTATATTTAATATTTTTCACTAAAACTAAAATTCAAAGTTATCAATTCTTCTTCAGTCTTCCTTTTTTATTGGCCACTTTTCACATGCATATAAGAAGACGGAAAAATACCATCACCTGAGCCAGACACACCTTCATCCTCAAAGTAACATCTTCACTTTTTAAAACTTAAACAGGTCTTTTGTGTCAATTTTTCCCAATGCAATATGTTGGTTTATTTCTTGACTACTGCTTCTATGGGTGTTGAATGTGGAGCCAAGTTAAATGAAATCCTTGGTAACTTCAATGTTTTCTCAGGTTACTATGAATGTTCCTTATTGGTCCACTTGTGAAATTTTTTGTTTTCTTTTTCTGTGGTGTAATTCATACTGAAAACTGTCATCTTTGTTCTTCATCAATAAGTGCTTCAAATCTTCTTCACTTCCAGCAAGCAAGGTTGTATTATCTACATATCACAGGTTGTTGTTGCTTTTAAGATTTTATTGTGAATTGAGTGATAGTTT
>NW_006408617.1:986842-988465 GCF_000296735.1 Chrysochloris asiatica
ATCTCCCCTCACTTCATATCAGCTGGATGCTTCACTCTCAGCTGTCGCCCTCCATGGCTATGTCCTTGTCCATGCGCTCAGGAGTCCTCAAATCTCACCACACTTCAGACCAACCGGCCCTTTTTCTTCTCTCTCTCTCTCATTCCAGGTCAACGGGAGTCTGTGGAACATGATTAACTCAGCCCATACCTTCATTTCTGCCTTTCCCACTCTTCCACTCACTAGTAGATCAATGTGGTCACCAGAAAGCTTATATGCCTGATCATGTGCTCCCTTTGAGCTTAAGTCTTGGAGGGGATTTTGTCCTGAAGGGACTTGATTGCTTGCCTCGATGGCTTCCCGGTGAACAACTTGCTTGTTCTTGTAGTAGTCAATCAGACTACCATCTTCATTTTGGATTTTACCTGTTCATCTTTCTTTCAAGAAGTATCTCCTGTTGCTCTAGCTGTTCCAGGCTGCTCTGCATGTCCTTTCCAGTGGGAATGTCCTACCTCAGAGGGTTCTGGATGGGACTCAGGATTCCACCTAAGGTCCTATACACTACAAAGGCTCCACAAGAAGCCTATTTCATTGGGCATTTTCTAGAACCCCTTTTAGGTATTCCAATCAATTATAGGCTGAAGATGGGCTTACAAGCTTTCAGTAATCATATTTCCTGATATTGCTTTCTATCCCTCTCAAGAGTCTATTTTAAAATAGTAGGCAAGGGAAACCAATATTCACAAGGCAGTCGAGCAGCTTAACATTATTTCCCCTCTTCCGACTATGCCTTGATCCCTGTATCACAGAGCCCGTTGTTCTGAGGTTGAGCATGCATCACTATTTCTCTCTGTCCTATTTAGCCCATGCAAACCTGTTTTAGTGTACTCCTATCTACTGTTCTTCCACCCCCCCACCCCTTCTTGTGTATTGTCCTTCCCAACATCCTAATTATGATGTGTCTATCACTTGTCCTGTGCTCTACCTTCCCCTCCCTCTACCCTCCTACCCCCTCTTAGCCCCTAACCAACAAATATATATATATTTACTTTTAGTATGGATATCTTTTCTTAAGATTTTATGCTAATGATAATATGCAATATTTGTCCTTTGTGACTGAATAATTTTACTCATTAATATGGCCTTGGTGATAGAAATGATGCTGGAGATTGCATGATAGAATTCTGCAAAACCAGTGATTTTTTTCATTTCAAATACCTTCTTTAGACAGCATAAGAAACGATTATACAAATGGATCTCATCAGGTGGAATACACAGAAATCAAATTGACTATATCTGTGGAAAGAGACGGTGGCAAAGCTCCATTTCTCAGCCCAAACAAGGTCGGGGCAGATTGTGGAACAGACCATCAATTGCTCATTCAGACCATCAATATGAAAATTCAGACTGAAGCTGAAGAAAATGAAAACAAGTCCACAAGAGTTAAAATATAACCTTGAATATCCCACTTGAATTTAGAGAACATCTGAAAAAACAGATTTGATACATTAAACACTAAAGACTGAAGACTAGAAGAGTTGTGAGATGACATCAAGCACATCATCCAGGAAGAAAGCAAAAAGTCATGAAGAAGACAAGAAAGAAGGAAAAAAATCAAAATGGATGTCAGAAGAGTCACTGATA
>NW_006408617.1:990084-991818 GCF_000296735.1 Chrysochloris asiatica
TGTGTTGGAAGACGTACAGCCAGAGTGCTCCTTGGAGGCAAGGATGGCCAAACTTCATCTCTCATACTTTGGGCATATTGTCAGAAGCGACTAGTGACTGGAGAAGGATACCATATTTGGTAATGTGAAGGGTCAGAGAAAAAGAGGAAGACCCCCAACGAGATGGATTGGCAAAGTGGCAGCATCAATGGGCTCAAGCGTGACAACAATTGTGAGGTTGGCCCAGGACCAAGCAGTGTTTCATTCTGTTGTGCATAGTGTCACTTGAAGTCGGTACCAACTTGATTGCATCTATCAACAACAATTTTATTCAGCATAATGTCCTCTAGGTTCATTCATGTCATTTGGTGGCTAGCAGCTTCCTTACTATTCTTCACAGTAGCATAATATTCCACTGTTTGTATGTACCATCGTTTGTTTATCCATTCATCCATGATGGGCACTTAGGTTGCCTCCATCTTTTTGCTATTGTGAACAGTGCTACTATGAACATATATGTATATATATCATAGGTTCTTAATGAGTCTTCCTCCAATCCTGATGCCCTTATATTCTTAGATTATTTGCTCAGCATACAATTTGAATAAGTATGGTAAAAAGTACAACCCTGTTGCACACCTTTCCTCATTTTAAACCATGCATAGCCCCCTCTACTGTTAGAAAAACTACCTCTAAGTACAGATTCCACATGAGCACAATTAAGTGTTCTGGAATTCCTATTCTTTACAATGTTATGAAAAATTTATTATGACCCACACAATCAAATGCTTTTGTATAGTTAAGGAAACACAGGTAAATATCTTTCTGGTATTCTCTTCATTGAGCTAAGATCCATTCTCTGCATTCAGCTAAGTTCCACACTCTCTTCTAATTCCAGCTTGAATTTCTGCAGTTTTTAAAATCAGTGTACTGCTACAACTGTTTTGGAATTATCTTCAGCACAATTTTACTTCCATATAATACTAATGATGTTGTTGTTGTTAAGTGCCATCAAGTTGATTCTGAACCATAGTGACTCTGTATAGGGTTTCCAAGGTGCAGCTGGTGAGCTTGAACCTTGCAGTTCAAATGACTCTACAGTCTGATGCATTCACCTACAGTGCCACAGCAGGACTCCAATATTAATGACAGTGTTCAATAATTTCCACAATCTGTAGAATCACCTTTTTTGGAATGGGCAAAAATACAGTTGCTGGTGAGGCAGATGTCTTCCAAATGTCTTGACATAGGTGAGTGAGCACCTTCATTACTGCATCCATTTGTTGAAACACAGTTGGTATTCTGTCAATTCCTGGAGTCTTGCTTCTTATCATCCAGCTGGCTATAGCATGAGACATCTCAGAAGCAAAAAGAGGATCTTACTACCAAGGAAGATCTAGATGTGGAGTGTGTGCTTTGGACCATGAAATGCCTGCATATTAAACCTCCTCGACCCAGGGATAGAAAACTGTGACATGACAGAAGCAGGAGAGGAGCAGCAGCAGCAGACCCAAGAGCCAGGGCACAGGACAGAGCAGGGGACTTCCCAGTCCATGGAGCAAGTAACGCTGAGTGCCTTTAGGCAGGAGGCTAACTTATGGAGTGGGGTAACTCCATGCACTTAATTGGGTGGCTAGGTTTGCTGACCCTTGGAGATAGAGTTGAGGACCTAAGGGATGAGGTTTACAGTGGAGTGGAGTGCCTTTGGGCATTTATTGTTGCTCTTAAGTGGCGTCAAGTTGGTTCCAACTCATT
>NW_006408617.1:992313-995192 GCF_000296735.1 Chrysochloris asiatica
TTTTCACATTTCAGTATAATAATTTACTTTGTCTACTTGAACCACCTTTGAAATCTTACATTCACCTCTTATTTTATCAATTTTTTCCCATTGGTTCATCTATTCTATGTTCAAGAATAAGTTTCAGAGTCTCATTAGATATCTATTTTGCTCTTTATTTCTTGTCTTCTTAATGATTATGTCCTTTCTTCATGTATGATGTCATCACACATCTTGTCTGTTCTTCTGTCAGTAGTGTCTAATGTGTAAAATCTGTTCTTGAGATGGTCTCTACATTCGGGTGGGATGTAGAGACTCAAAGTCTTACTTTGGTTCTTATGAACTTGCTTCAATTTTCTTTACATTCAACTTGAACTTGCATATGAGCAATTGATGGTATGCTCTGCAGTTGGCTCCTGGTCTTGTATTGCCTGATGGTATTGAGTTTCTCTATCACCTTTTTCCAAAGAAGTAATTGATTTGATTCTTGAGTATAACATTTGGTGAGGTCCACTTGTATAGTTGTGGTTTTTGTTGCTGGAAAATGTATCTGTAGTGAATAAGTTGTAGGTCTTGTAAACTTCTATCATGTGATATCCAGTATCCTTTCTATCACCAAGGTCATGTTTTCCAACTACCAATCCATATTCTTTGTTTCAAACATTCATAATCCAATTACCAGTAATTACCAGTAATTATTAATGAATCTCAATTGCTTGTTTGATCAATTTCAGACTTTAGAAGTCAATACAAATCTTCAATTCTTAATCTGTACTATTATTAGTTGTGTAAATTTAGTAATAGTAATATTAATAATAGTATTTACTGGTCTTGCTTGTATGCATATGGATGTATGCTGTCACTGACAGAGTTGTATCTTAGCATAACTCATAAAGGGTTCTTTTGAGTGATGAGTGGCATGCCATTGCTGTTCAATTTGTCATTCCTGGTATAGAAGACTATATGATTGTCTGATTCAATATGGCCAGATACCATTTTTATATATTGATAAAAGATATTGATCTTTATGTGTTTCAAATAATTTTTTGAAAACTTCCAATTGTCTTAGATTCACACTTGCACATTCCATGTTCCTATTATTAATAGATGTTTGCAACTATTTATTCTAATTTTGAATCATGCCACATCAGCAAATGAAGGTCCTTGGAGCTTTAGTACATTCATGTTATTAAGGTTGACTCTAATTTGAGGAGACAGTTCTTCCCCAGTCATATTCTGTGTGCCTTCCATCCTGAAAGGCTCATCTTCCGGCACTCTATCAGTCAATACTCCACTGCTATTCATAAAATTGTCACTGACCATTTTTTTACTAGAAGTACATTGCCTGGTCCTTCTTCCTAGGCTGTCTTAGTCTGGAAGTGCTACTGAAACCTGTCTACCATATTTGTTCTTGATAGTATTTGAAGTACTGGTGCCATAGCTTCCACCATCACAGCCACATGTAATCCACCATGGTCTGACAAACTGACAGATGAGAAGTGAACACATTCCATATCCTTCACTTATTCCTGAATTTACTCTCTTTCCTTTATTGTGCCAGATGAATAGAGCCAAAATGTTAGTCACTGGATGACTGTTAGAAAGTTTGTAAGATCCCAGGCACTTCACAGTGAGGTCGGAGGTAGAACAGTAGCCCTAAACACATTACAAAGCCATTAATTGGGATGTACCATGAAACTAAGACTCTAAACCTTCAAACTAAGGAACTAAATCCCACGAGATATTTACTTGTATGTAAACAATCTCAGCAGTTACTCTTTTTTTTTTTTTTTCTTTTTTTGGCATTGCTAGAAATATATCAGTTGTTTACAAGTGTACAACATATTGACAGCAATTACAATTTGGCTATGCAACTGAACTCCTAATCAGTGTGATTTTTTAAAATTACTGTTAATCCTCCTTTAGTACCCCTTTGTCCCTGTAACAACCAATAAACTTTGCTTTCTCTATGTTTTCTTTTTCTTCTCTTTTTATATAAGTTGGACCATACAATATTTGTCCTTTTGTAACTGGCTTCTTTTGCTTAGCATAATGTCTTCAAAGTCTATCCATACTGTAGCATGTGCCCAGACTTCATTTCTCTTTCTGCTGAGTAGTATAGCAGTGTGTGCATGTACCAGCTTTGCTTATCCATTCCTCTACTGATTTGTATTTAAGTTGTTTCTGCCTTTCGGCTGTCGAGAATAGTGTTGTAATAAATATTAGTGGACAAGTCTCTCACTGTGGAAAACATTGTGGTAGTTGCTCAAAAAATGAAAAATAGAACTATCATATGATAAATCAGCATAGACTCACAAAAGTATGGGACTTTAAAAATTTACTGTTTGTTTCTTAGAATATTGAGTGACACTTTGAAAATATGAAATGTTAAGTCAATATTTATTGAATAAATGAGTAAGACATAAAGAACAGTTGTTGGTGTTAAGTGCTGTGCAGTCAGGTCTGACTCAGAGCAACCCTGGTAGGTTTGAACCACCAATCTCATAGTTAGGTGTTGTTATTAAGTGGGTTCTGACTCATAGCAACCCTGTATGGGATTTCCAAGGAGCAGCTGGTGGTTTTGAACCACTGAACTGGAGGTTAGCAGTCCAGTGCTTACCCTACAACACCTCACTGGGACCCCACAGAGTATTAAAGAGGCAGAAAACCTAGAAGGGAAAAGGAATTGGTATTGCAGTACCAAAGGAAGTTTGAGGATACAGCGGTCTAACTAAATGAATCACCTTCATCCATACATACTATACATAGATGTGAAAGAATTGAGCTCTTGACCTGAAACAAAAGTCTTCCCTCCAGAGCACTGTGCACAGAACTTGCAGGCATATTCATTTGTTATTAATTTATCTCCATTCTTTTCACCCTTCTGTTTTATTTCTTTA
>NW_006408617.1:1001537-1007816 GCF_000296735.1 Chrysochloris asiatica
ATTGTGAGGTTAGCCCAGGACCAGGCAGTGTTTCAATCTATTGCACATAGGGTTGCATTGAGTCAGTACTGAGAGATTAGATGGCACCTAACAATAACAACAACATCTCAGCAGGGTACCTGATTAGAATGCCAAACCAGGAATTATGGGGGAGCACCTTCAGATCTGACATGCATACTCACATAGCCTACATTGTTTCCTTTAATAACCACTTGTAGATTTTCCTTAATGAATTTGTTCAATTGCTTACAAATATAGTGTATTTTCAACCTGTACAGTCATGTCTTTTTCTTGTGTGGCCTTTGTTCTTCTGCTTACCTTTCTTCTATTTTGACCTAGCCTGTGCTTATTCCATGCCTGGTTTATGATGAGTCCTGCCCATTCCCTCTGCCTAGCCTTATGCCACTTGCTTTTCAAAGTCTGTCCGATGATAGTGATAATGACAGCAACAAGAGCAGCAAGTGTTCATTGAGGACTAAGTGGCACCAGGCACTGTGTCAAATGTTTCTGTGCATAGCCTAAAACAGCCTCATGAAATAATTACTAAGTAGTATTCAAATTGTATAACTATGGGAAGAGGATTAAAGAGGTAAACTGATAAGTGTCTTGCTAGTTGGGCAAAGTGGAGAAAGGGAGAAAGCAACCAGGCTTAAATCCCAAGCATTTTGACTTCAGAATCAGAATCCTTACACATCTGCTATGTTGAACCTTCTCTCAATATTTTCCCTGAATGAAATGGCCACTTAGATTTTTGTATCTGAAGACTAAGACATGAAAAAATTGTACCTATGCTGTATATGCTTAATAAATAATGATAGATTACTTGATTAATAAGCTTTTAAAGATTCTTAATGGCAGTGTAAAACAGTACTTTCTTATGAAACTTCTTTTCAGATTTATTTTAACTTCTGGTAGACAGACAATTTGTCATTTTAGCTTCTGGTGTCTGAAGACTTAAACAATAACATTTTAGCTAATCAAAGAATACACACACAAGAAATCTTGACTATTCTTATTTTAGCTGATAATTCAAAGAGGAAAAAATCACATACTTTTATACTTGCTAAGAAAAAAAATGACATTATAAAGAAGAGTTTGTAGTTTAAATGAAAAATTATTAGCCTTTCAAAACCAGAATGAATACTGTGAGGATTTTACTTGCTGACTTGCATGGAAATAGGGGTAGAAAAGGAGAATCTCCTGAAATTCTTTATGGGGTTTTGATACTTCAAAATAGATATGATCAAAGAAAAGGCTCTGAACTAAATTCAGCATGGGCTTTGTTTTTTAGTTAGTTCAAATGACTGTAATTGAATAAGGAGTAAGGCTGTTAGTACATAGAGCTTAATAACACTCTAAAATGACTATTTTACAAAGCAAGAAGGTTTGCTACCTTCCTGCAGAAGCTAGTGTTAGCTGAACTGAAAATCAGTAATGCAATGAAGCAAATTCTTTCCTTGGCAATATAACAGAGCAAATCTAAGGAAAACCCCATGGATAGTGTTTATTGGATTGAAAACCAAGTTCTTATCTTTTAGTTTTGGGGAACTTTTCAAAAAGCTTCTCATTATAATAAAATCATCAAAATACCAAGGGAATCACTCATTCATCTTCCTTCACGTGTTTGGATACTGTGCTCTGCCAGACTCTGGTTATACACAATGGTGAACAAAATAGACAACATCTCTGTCATTTTGGAACTAACAGTCGTGTGCTATCATGAATGGAAAAGAACTCAAAAGAAATTGTTCAATTATGTAACCATTTAAATGCAACTAGATTTAATCCACAGCAAAAAAAAAAAAAAAAAAAAAAAAGAAGTACAAATTTGCATTCACCCTGGACACTGGTATTTCCCATAGAGAGTGGGCTCTAAACTTATTGGCAAGTTGCCAGGAAGGGAAACGATTGACCTCTGGTGCTGTCGGATGAGCACTGGACTGCTAACTACCAGGTCAGTGGTTCAAACCCACTGGCTACTTCTTGTGAGAAACCTGAGGTTTTCTGCTCTGGAAAGATTTACAACCTTGGAAACCCTATATAGGGTTGCTATGAGTTGGAATCACCTATATGGCAGTTGGTTTTTTAGTGGGATCTGCTCCCTGGTTCTTCCTAACTGTCCTAATATTCTAAGAAATCCTACAAATCCATGGTGGCTGAAATTCATTTTTTTTAAAAAAAGAGACAAATTAAGTATTGACTTTATTTTGTACCCAAATCTGCTTAATTTATGCATAACTTCAATTTCTTCACCACCTACATCCTTGGGTGTAGTGTTCAAAGTTCTTTTTCTTTATTAGGTAAAGACTCAAATGATGCTTTTGATGGGACACAATCAAGTGTACTACAATTAGATTAAATTCATCAAAACATAACCCCAAATTATGACAGGGCATTATCACATGCTTGCAACAATGCCAAAAACAGAGGTTTTATATTAAAGTATTAGTTGATTAAGAATGAGTTAGATGTCTTCTAACATAAAAAAGAAAATGCTGACTAGTTTCATACATTTGGCTTCAAATGCCTAAGTCATTTCTAAGAACTGAAAGGCATCATGGAAGCATTTGCACACCTGAGAAAAAGTGAGGTAGTAAAGAAAACATATTTTCTGCTGGGTTAATTTGATTTGAATTGCATTTTTAATAAAGCTTTTATATTTTTTCTGAATTAGACAGTACTCGTAAATAGACCTGTCCTTTTTCTATCATTTTAAAAAGATTTTTTATAAAATTTGCATTGCCCCAGCTAATACATGAATTTGTCACTACCCAGTTCTAAAACACTTACCAAGAATAGCTACCACAATGTCATCTTTGAGTATTTCAATGGAGCCCCTGGATAAGAAGTAAAGTGCAGTAAGGACATCCCCACAGTGAACCAGGGTATCCCCTGGAGGTGCATGTGTGGTCTTGAACTTCATTGCCAAAGCTCTAAGGCAACCTTTACTTGCCCCCCGAAAGGCTTTGCAGTTTTGCAGCAAAGTCTGGTTGAGATGTAGACAAATGTCAGCTTGTAAGCATTCTGGAAATCCCTTTAGGACCTGAGGGAAAAAAAAAAAATAAAGAGTTTCATACTACCAAAGCACAGGGTGCCTAAACCAGAAATAAAAGTCTTCTGTGCTTACAAAACCACAAGTGTAGTAATCGTGTCACACAGGAGTTCTCACAATGCTTCTACCTCGCCTACCTTAATGAATACTTGGTTTGCTAAACATGTCAGAATTTTAAACTCAAATACTGTTCTCTGAATTAACTACAGGCATTCAGACTCAACACAAATGCTGTCTTGTTAAAATGTAATGCCTACAACATTTCACACTGCTTCTCATTCCCTGTACCACGTAATGCAGCATCATACTATGCACAGATAGAATGCAATGTGACAATTAATAAGACATAACTAATGAAAGGTGGTACCTCTAGAAAGATAATCTTTTTGAAGGATTCTCAAGTGTCAATTTAGGTTGCTATCTCTGATAGACATATAATTAGTAAAAATGTTGATCCTGAAATAGTCATAGTATTTGTAAATGCCATATACTAGAAAGTGCTCTTAGTTAATAGTACTAAGAATATTTATAATTTGGTATGCACATTATTAATATTAAATTTTTTGATACAGCTCTGAAAATAGAGAAAGAAAAGGCAAACAGCAAACACACTTTAAAAATGTAGTTTCATTTTCTGTAATGGAAATCATGCCAGAATTTACAATGCATACAGAAGGCTTCTAATAGCGCTACTGTTTTGACAATTTATCCTGTGGTTAATTTAAAACTTGTAGAACTGATTTAACAATAACATGTAACAAGAGCTACTTAATTTAACTGAATAAAATTATATGTTATTTTATAAAATCTCCAATATACAATGAACTAAAGACAGTCAACTCTTGCTTTTTTGTACTATCCTTAGCTATTTGGGGTATCAAATGTAGATTTTAAATCTCATGTAGACTCACTTAAATATGAACGGGGTGGTGAAAGGGTCTCTATAGCACCTAAAGTGCAATTTTGGTATTTATACTTTCTTGGGTCAACCTTGCTGTTGCTATATAAAGAAGCTAAAAACAATCATGAACTGGCTGTCAAGGCAATTCAAGTGTATGCAGTCCATAGCAGACCTTCAGATTAGATGATATTTGAGTTAATGTACAACTATTATTATTATAAATGTTAAAGGAAAGAGCCCTGGTGTTACAATGATGAAGTGCTTGGTGCTAACAGAAATGATAACAGTTTTAGCCCACCCAACAGCTTCAAGGTAGAAAAATCTGCTCCCATAAAGATTACCCACCTCCAAAACCTTATTTAACAGTTTTACTCTGTCAAACTGAGTGACTATGAGTCATAATTGACTAGATGTTGTTGTTGTTATGTGCCATGGAGTCGGATCTTACTCATAGCAACCTGATACAGGGTTTCCAAGGCTGTAAATCTTTATGGGAGCAGAAAGTCTCATCTTTCTCCCGCGGAACAGCTGGTAGTTTCGAACTGCTGACCCTGAGGTTCACAGCTTGATTTGTAACCACTACGCTACCAGAGCTCCTTAATTGATTAGATGGCACATAACAATAAATGTTAAAACTGTCACATGGATCCTACTTCTCTAAGGTCACTATGGTTAGATTGTGAATATAATAGAAAAGGACAAAAAATAATTTTTGAGATACAACAGCTCCACTTCTCCTATTTTGTCTTTTCCATTATATAGAGTCTCCTACAGAAATGGGTAGAGAGTATTTTGAATAAAAAGCCAAGGAAACTGAGTTCTGTTCATGAATTTACCACAGGTTGACTCTTGGGCAAATCACTTCACCCAACTGTGTTTCTACACCATAGAACAAGAGTACTTAACCTAAACCTTCTTAATGCCATAATTAGTCATACATTACTAATAAATAGTGTGTTAATTGTCAAAAGATAAGTGCTATGGCTCTGTAGGATAATCCCTGAACTTCAAACCACAAAGTTGGTAGTTTGAGACCACCAGCTGCTCTGTGGGAGAAAGATGAGACTTTCTGTTCCTTAAAAGATTTATAACCTTGGAAATTCTATACAGGGTCACTATGTGTTGGAATTGACTTGATGCACTTAAGAACAGCAACAGGAGAACAAGCAAGATGGTGAATAGGGTAGAAATGCAGTGAGGAGCTCCATCAGCAACAACACAGAATAACAGACCAAGCAGGCTCAGAGGATGGTCCCAGAACTCTGAACCACATATAAAGGAATATTTAGAAAGTTGGAAGGCTTAAAGCCAGTGGAATTTGTAGCAGAAGCAAGCAATCCAGTGCTTCCTAATCCAACGTACTCAGCTGCTCCCTGAGCAACTATCTTGAATGAGATTGAGCTAGGGAAGGATCACAACAGCCATGGATGCCTGACAGAACCATGGAGATAAAGGTGTTGACATTTTATATATATATCTGTTCAATGGTCTCTCACTGTCTGTGAACCTCCATTCTGGTGACTAGAGGGGGTGCCCCACCCCCACTCCCAGAAGGTTCTATTATGCATGTGCACAGAGCTCCTCAAAATTTAAAGGGACAATTTCCACTTAAAACCAAACAGAAGTGCAAATTGGCCACAGCCAGCCCAAAACTATTTATCACTAGGAAAAAGACCTAAATGGCAGATGTAGAGCAGAACAGGCAGACTAAAAAGGAAACAGGCCAAACATTAAATCCTGAGTTACGTCCAGCAACTAAGAGTGGCATCTCGAAATTTCTCAGGAAGAAGAGTGAAAAGGAAAGCCCATCTCCTGATCATATCTACCTGAAGGCAATCAGAAAGCATAAAAACAAACAAACAAACAAACCCACACACCATCTAAGTATTAAGGCTAACTACTGAATATGCCCCCAAAACAGAAACTGATGACAATATCAGCACATGTTCAGAAATGAGATAAAATGTCAGAGACAAATGAGCTAGAGGTAGACCTACACTCCATACTGGAAGAGCAGGATTTGGAAATGCCTGAGAATGAATTCAGAAAAATGATTATAAAATGTATCAAAACACTTAATAATGGAGTTGAGAAAAATAAGAAAGAAGTCAGGAAATAACTACACAAACAATCAAATAAGATAGATACAGCATTGGACACAATTCAAAGCCTATAGAAAGAGGTCCAAATGATTAATAAAATATCAGAAATGGGCAATACACTGAAAGGGCAAAGGAGTAGAATTGAAGAGATGGAAGCCAGAACTAGTAAGCTGAGAGATAAACCTCTCAATACTACTAAGATAGAAGAACAAGCAGAAAAAAGG
>NW_006408617.1:1007916-1012080 GCF_000296735.1 Chrysochloris asiatica
GCAGGGTCTCTATGAGTCGGAACCGACTTCACGGCACATCACAACAACAGCAAAAGTCCTGAATGAAGTTTACTCTTGAAATCAAATGCATAAAGTTCATGTAAAAAAGAAAAGCTAGTAACCACATGTTCTACACTTCATCTTTGGAAATAGAATATTACCTTTCTCTCCTTCACTTTCAAATGATAATTTTCTCCTTCGTAGTTTACAATTCTCTCCTTCAGAATCATTCATGGATTGTGATCGTAGTAACATATCAGCCTTTGTTAATGGAATATGAAAATGAAATTGAAGATTACTCAATTTGAACATAATTTATTAGTAGAAAACTCTTTTACTATTTCATATAATTTCAACCACTTTGAGACTTAATTATTAGACTACAAGCAAATAGCTCCCATACTTTACTTAACAGTTGCCTCTAAATTATAAAACAGACTGATAGAATAATTCTAGTAGTTTCACCATCTGATGGGGAAATCATAGTTGTAGAAGTTATTTATCAAAAATAGCTGGGGATACTGCTGTTAGCATGTAGAGACAAAGTATTTCTTTATGTAGAATGTGCTTTCGGTAACTTGTAAAATAAAAATACAAGTATGTGTCTGTGGTTCCTCAAGTTTTCCTTCTTTCTTTGGAAAAGTAGTTCTCTTTTTATTATTTTGCCTTGATAGTTTTAAATCCCCCAGACTCAGAATTTTGCAGCACTGGACCATGGATAGAATGCAGGCAAGTGAGGCGGAGGCCATGGCTCTGGGTGTGCATGAGCACACCTCTACTCCTCTCTGCACACTGCCTCTCTTTTTACTCGGCAGAGTTGCCCTGTCAGCCTCTGCTGCTGCTATGGTCACTGCTGCTCATTCCCCCATTCTCTAGCAGTGGAAATGAAGAAGACTGGAAGAAAGCTCCCACAGGATTTTAATATGGTTTTTGCACAACACCAAATCACATACTGTCATATTTCACAGAATGTATGTGGAAGTTAATTGACATATACCTGTAATTAAAAAAAGCCATCAAAATCTTTATAGAATCTGTATTATATCAGAGATAAATATGTAAGCTAATTAGCCATGATGTTTAAATTATGTGGTAATGCTGATAGGGTTAAATTTCCTAATAAACATAAGGTTAAATTGGATAAACAGAATTCTTTGAAGCTCTTATTATTCTTGTTTCCAGCTCCTCTTCCTTGCCCTTATGGTTCATTCTGTATTTTATTATTAATTTTGCAAATAATAATGGAAGTGCCTCCTTTATTTAATTGGGTGATGCCTAACTATGTAAAGAAACTATCAGAGGTGGTAGTTTGTTGTATTTGAAGGCAAAATCAAAATGAGGCTGATGACATTAAATTGGGATTTGATGTTACTGAAATCAAAATATTATTTTAAAAAATACACTTAATAATATCATTCCTTAACCACTTGAATGTATCCAACTTTTCCATGAATACATTCTTTTGAAAAGAAACTATTTACCTTGTCCTTCAAGGTGTTAAATGGCACCATGTGGTTGTTAAATGTCAGAGTCGGTTCAGACTCACAGCAACCCTATGTAGGGCTTCCAACTAGCAACTGGTGTTGCAAACCACTGATATTGTGGTTAACAGCCCAGTGCTCATCCTACAATCCCGCTATTGTTGTTGTTGTTAAGTGCCATCCAGTTGGTTCTGACTCACAGCGACCCTTATTAGGGTTTTCGAGAAACACCTGGTGAGTTTGATGCCAATCTTGCAGTTTAGGCCTTATCCTACAGCACCACATTAGAATTCTGTGGTGACTTTGAAAGTTTCTCTTTCTCTTTAATACCCCCACAGTGCCTAAGATTGGCTATTGCTTCAGGAAGAATGAAATCTACTACAATTTACCTGTTGACTTGAGGACATTTATGCCAGAGAGGATATTAATTTGCATTAAAATACACTGGCAAGGTTAGAAATGCAATCTTTGGTTTCAATAAATCATAGATTAGAGTGGGGATGGGGTTGCCGGATTGTGAGGAAGAGTAATGGAGAAATAACTTAGTGATAAATTGTGGGCTATAACATAAATTCAGTACCCAAAGAATAGTTATTGTTGTGCACCATAAAGTTGGTTCTGACTCATAGTGACCCTGTATAGGGTTTCTGAGTGCAGCTAATGGGTTTGATCTGCCAACCTTGTAGTTAGAAGCCCAGTGCTTATCCTACAGAGCCACACTCAAAATCTCTTATTTTCATAGTAAAAGAAAGTGAAGCACAGAAAGACTCTCAATAATTAACATCAGGTTAATTTATATTTGGAAGCTATTTGAAATATTATTTCCATTAAAACATATATTATTAATTCTGTAGTAATAAGCTTGACTCTTAATATTTAAAACATGATTAATTTATATTGTTGTGATTTGGAGATTATGTTAAATATGGGCCAAAATTTGAATGAGATTAATTTTTCCATTATCACTGAGAAGACATTGCCAACCAATGTTCAGTGAATATATCAGTTGAGAAAAAGTAGTTTAACCTCTATATAAGATAGACCCTTAAGTGATCACCACTGTCTCAAATTATCCATTTCTTACAAGTAATTGGCACACTTTATATTAACAAAGACTAAGGAGCTCTGGTGGCGTAGTGGTTATGAATTGGGCTGCTAACCTCAAAGTCAGCAGTTCAAAACTGCCAGCTGTTCTGCAGGAGAAAGTTGAGGATTTCTGCTCCTGTAAAAAGTTACAGCCTCAGAGACCCTGTGCAGCATCACTATGAGTCGGATCCAACTCCACGGTACTTAACAACAACAACCTTCAATCAACTATGTCACTCAAGAGTTCCTACAAGGTCAATCTTAATTAATCTACTTAAAGTTATTCAATATATGTGTTTGAATTCCTTAAAAAGCACTCTATAATTCAGAAATTTTAATATACTAACATGGCCTTTCCTTCTAAATATTCAAAATTTGTAAAGTTTTGCTGCAACATTTCAATTGATCTTACAGAAATTTTTGTGTAGCCCAAGGAATAAAATATAATGCCAAAAATATAAGAATAAACAATCAGTTAACATATACCTTTGCACTCTCATGTCTTAGGTTGAAAGTCAACTCTAGGTTTGTTAGAAAGTGATCAGAAAACTCAGGATACATATCCAAAACCTCTAACAAGTCTTCGCGTTGGATCTTATGCAAGTCACAATATGTGAGAGCTCTTACATCTGCATTAGACTTTCCAGGTTTGGCATAAAGGTGAACCATTTCTCCAAATATATCATTTTTTCCTAAAAAACAAACAAACAAACAAAGGAAGGAATAGGAAGAGGAATTCCAACTTAATATTCCTCTACTGCAGTAAGAAGAAGAAAATAGACCAATCCCTTAATCAGTGATTACAAATGGAAGACCCCATGACTAACAGACACTTTGGGAAGTAAGTTCCAGCATAGGCACTAACTGCCCAGCACCTACTTGCTGAATGCAATCTATCTCTTATCTTCACTGGTCCTGGAATGAACCGTATTCGTTACCTTGTTTTAAGTCCTTTTGCTAAGGGTATAAGATGTGCCATACATCTTCATTATTGTATGCCTGATGTTACTACCAAAGAAACTTGCCATAGAATATTAAAAACAACAACAACAACAACAAAAACACTTTTAGATAGGTGTGATCTAATTTTACTAACAGGGAAATATGAGAGAGGCTAATGTGAGACAGATTTAAGATCTGCCTCTTACATTGTTGTTGTTGTTAAGTGCCGTCGAGTCAGTTCCGACCCATAGCGACCCTGTATAGGGTTTCCGAGGGTTTAAATCTTTAGGGGAGTAGAAAGCCTCATCTTTCTTCCATGGAGCTGCTGGTAGTTTCAAACCACTGACCTTAAGGTTCGCAGCCTGATTCGTAACCACTACGCTACCAGAGCTCCTATCTCTTACATTAGTGAACTGAAATGGACTGGTATTGGCCTTTTGAATCTGACAGCCACATGGTTTCCTATGCCGGGAATGACAAATTGAAGAGGAATGGTGTTGTATTCACTGTCAAAAAGAATGTATCAAGAATAGTCATGAGGTGCAATGCTGTCTGTGATAGGATAAATGATATCCATATGCCTACAGAGAAGAACAGTAGATACCACTATTTACGCCCCAGCCACTAAAGCCAGTGAGGATGAAATAGAAGAATT
>NW_006408617.1:1012180-1080177 GCF_000296735.1 Chrysochloris asiatica
TAGAGCTGAGAGTGAAGCATCCATCTGTTATGAAGTGAGGGGAGATGCACAAGAACACCCAAACTTACAGATAGTACCCATTTGACCTAGCTTCTATGGCTTGATAATCAGAACTCGAATAGAGGAAGATTAAAAAAAAAAAATTTTTTTTTGATAAGGGAAACCTGGGTAAATTGCTACAATTTGATGAACCTGACCTATATAGTGACTCTAAATACCAACAGAGGGAAGAAGTCTTTATATCAAGTATCAATGCTTTCCCCTCTGTACACAGGGTAGATAGAGAAGGGCAAGTTAGACACTGGCTACCTAATATGAGGGGGTAATAAAGGCATGAAGTGACTGGCTTGCAAGGTTTCAAGAGGGAATTTAGTTTAAGAGTGTGTTGGGGAAGAAAGAGTCCCCACTTAATAGTTCTCATATTGTCTAGATAGGTCTAGTTAAAAAAAGATTAGGATAAGATTCTTATGATTCAATAGTGAGTAATTGTTATCATGACGAATTGTGACTGTCACAGTTGTAAAGGTAGAAGTTTTGTAATAAAAATGAGGGAGCAGTTAATTTTACAGTCAGAAACAAATGATGCTAGGACCATCAAAGGAGAAGAGCACAAGGAGAATGAGGGACTTTATCCAGAGAAGCAGTGACACCAAAGATGGAGGCAGAGATGGGGACATGGAGAGGGGGAGAGACTGAGGACTCTAGATTCATGGGAAGAGAGGGATTAAGAGATAGTGGCCAGGGGAGAGACTTTCAGAATGTGCCCTTTGGTGGTGTAAATTATTATATATGCCTGAGTGTTTTTTTTTTTAAAAAGGAACTAAAGTGAATAGAGAGAAACATTGTTAACTGGTGTAACATGGAGGGGATTGTAATCATTGTGATGAAACAAGTTGTATGATTTGTTGAATGTGAAACTGATGGTCTGCCCTGTAAACTTTCAATCAATCCACAATAAAAACTTAAAGACAAAAAAAATGGTTTGAACAAACAGACAAAAAAGAACAGCAACAAACTTGTCAGAAACTGCTCACTCAGATTCGCTCACTCAAACTCCCATTTTTATTCTAAAATTTCAGTGTAATCTGGTTCCATCCAAAAAGAAGTAAGTCTTTCTCTAATATGAATTCAGCCTCTCCTCTGTTAACTTCTACATGACTGAAGTCCTGCTAGATTCCCCAGTTGACTGATATTGCTGTATTATAGTAATTTGCCTAGTCTTTGCCTGTATCTACCTCTGGGGGCTAGAAGTTATTTGCCGTTATTTGTTGATATCTGATATCAACCCAGATCCCTAGTTAGTACCAAATAACCAAGTCACTGATCCCTTTTAATTGTCTAAGCTATTCCATTGAATTCTTTGGTAGGTGATGCCAGACTGGAGTTTGGACAGTTTTTTTTTTTTTTTTTAAATGGGAGCCATTTTATTTGCCGACTATTGGAGAAATGTCAGGGGAAAAAAAAAAAGAAGACTAAAATGGATATCAGAAGAGACACTGAAACTTGCTCTAGAATGTAGGTAGCTAAAACAAAGGGAAGAAATGATTAAAAAAGCTAGTGATGATTTCAAAGAGTAGCTCTTGCTTGGTATGTCTTAAGCTGAAAAAACTGAAGAAAAAAAATCTAAGGAGTTGCAATATTGAAGAATTATATGAGCAACATGAAGTCTTGGTGTGGTGCTATAAGATAAACACGTGACTGCTAATCACAAGATTGTCAGTTCAAAACCACTATCCATTCCTTAGAAACCCTATACTGACTCCCTATGAATCAGAACTGACTCAACAGTACTTAAGAACAAAAACCAACATGAGCAAAATATTGAAGGATGCAAGAAGCATCAAAAGATGATAGAAAAAATACAGAGTCACTCTACCAAAATGAATTGGTCGATGTTCAAGAACCATGGTACTGAAGGAAGAAGTTAAAATTGCACTGTAGGTATTGGCAAAAACAAGGCTCCAGGAATTGATGGAATACCAATTGAATTGTTTCAACAAGTGATGCAGTGCTAGAAGTACTCATTCATTTAGGCCAAGAAATTTGGAAGACCAACTGACTGGAAGAATTTCGTACTCATACCCATGCAAAGGAAAAGTGATCCAACAGAACGCAGAAATTATCAAACAGTATCATTAATATCGGAGTCCTGGTGTGGACTGTGAATTAATGTGCTGGACAGCAAAGTAGGTTTGAACCACAAGGTCACCAGCTGCTCCTCAGAAACCCTATACAGGGTCGCTATGGGTAGGAACAGACTTGAAGGCACTTAACAACAACAATGATTACTGATATCACATGCAAATTAAACTTTGGTGAAAATATTTTTAAAAAACATTTATAGCAGCACACAGAAAAATATCAGAAATTCAAGATGGATTCAGATGAGGAGGTGGAATGATATCAAATAGATCTTGGCTGACAGTAGAGAATAGCAGAAAGATGTTTACTAGTATTTCATTGATAATGCAAAGGCATTTAACTCTGTAGATTACAACAAATTATGGATAACACTGAGAATAATGGGAATTTTGGAATACTTAACTGTGCTCATGTGGAACCTATACATAGACTAATAGGGTGTTCAAACAGAACAAGGGGATACTGAGTGGTTTAGAATCAGGAAGAGTGTGCATCAGGGATGTATCCTTTCATCATATTTACTAATCTGTTTGCTGAGCAAAACTACATGAAGTAGGAGATATCAGGATGGGATTAAGACTCATAAAGAACCCATGATATGCAGATAACATAACTTTTCTTGATAAAGCAAAGATGACTTGAAACACTGATGAAGATGAAAGACTGAAGTTTTTGAATGGATTGCACCTCAACGTAAACAAAACAAAAATCTTTACAAGTGGACCAATAATCAACATTATGATAAATGAAGAAAATATTGAAGTTGTCAAGGATTTTATCTTGGATTAATAATCAACACCAGGGAAGCAATGGTCAAGAAATCATATGACATATTGCATTGGGCAAATTGGCTGCCAAAGACCTCTTTATAGTTAAAAAGCAAAGATGTCACTTTAAGAACTAAGGTTTACCTGATCCAAGCCATCGTATTTTCACTCATATACATATGAAAACTGTAATGAATATGGAAGACTGAAAAATAATTTATGTCTTTGACTTATTGCATTGGGATTTGTTGTTGCTAAGTGCCTTAGAGTCAGATCCGACTCATAATAACCCCATATATGGTTTCGGAGCTTTTAAAAATCTTTGCTGGAGCAGAAAGCCTCATCTTTCTTCCATAGAGCAGCTGGTGAGCTCAAATTTTAGACCTGTGGTTCGCAGTCCAGTGCTTATCGTATGAAGCCACCATGCTCCCATGATATTGTTGTTGTTATTAAATACCATTGAGTCAGCTACAACTCATAGTGGCCCTGTATAGGGTTTCCAAGGAGTTGTTGATGAGTTTGAACTGCTGACCTTGTGGTTCAAACTGACCTGTGGTCCAGTGTTTTATCCCACCGCACCACACCAGGATTCCCCATAATATTGAAATAGAAAATTGAATATGCTATGGACTCCCAGAGTGCAAGAAGATCAAACAAATCTATTTTGACAGCAGTACAGCCAGAATGCAGCTCTGAAGGTAGATGATGAGACATTGTCTCACAACTTTTGACACATCATCAAGAGGGATAAGTCCTTGGAGAAGGCCACCATGCTTGCCAAAGTTGGGGGTCAGCAAAAAGGAAGACACTCAGTGAGATGGATTGACACATTGGCTGCAACAACGGGTTCAAACATTAAACAATTGTGAGGATGGTGCAGGGTAGGGTAACATTGTGTTCTGTTGTCCATAGGGTCCCTACGAATTGGAATTGACTTGACAGCACCTAATAACAATAACAACATAGGACAAAACACACTAGTTCCTTGTCCTCTACACATCATGACTTCATCATTGAGATGAAACAAAGTATATGACTTGTTGAGTGTAAAACTGATGATCTTGTCTGTAAACCTTCACTTAGTTCACAATAAAAAGGTAAAACAAAAAATGACTCATTAAAAACTTTATGGGGCACAGTTCTACTCTGACATACATGGTGTCTATGAGTCATAGTTGAGTAGGCAACAAGTGATTTACTGGTTATAGTAGTTGGAATGATGATAATGAATTTGTAGCAGCAATTTTTAGCATTTATGGATAACATTGCTTACTTAATTGTGCTTATAAGGAATCTGTATATAGACCATGTGGCAATTGTTACAAAGAGCAAGGGGATACTGATGGTTTAAAATCAAGAAAGCTGTGCGCCAGAGGTGTATTTCACCATACTTATTTAATCTGTACTCTAATCAAATAATCTGAGAAGATGGATTATATGAAAAAGAACATGGCATCAAGATTGGCTCACTGGCAACTTACAATATGCAGTTGATACAACCTTGCTTGCTGGAAGCAAAGGGGACTTAAAATACTTACCGATGAAGATCCAAGATCACAGCCTTCACTATGAATTGTACCTCAGTGTAAACAAAACAATGGTCCTTACAACTAAACCAATAAATAACATCATGAAAAATGGAGAAAAGATTAAAATTATTAAAGATTTCATTTTGCTTGGCTCTACTAGCAACGTTCATGGAAGCAGCAGTCAAGAAATCAAATGGCGTATTGCATTAGGTAAATCTGCTGCACAAGACCTCTTTAGAATGTTCAAGAGCTAAGATACCAGTTTGAAGACTAAGGTATTTTCAATAGTCTCATATGCATGTGAAAGTTGGGCAAGGAAAACCGAACAGAACTGATTAATTGAATTATGGTGTTGGAGAAGAATATTGAAAGTACCATGGACTGACAGAAGAAGCAACAAATATGTATTGGAATACACCCAGAATGCTCCTTAGAAGCCAGGATGCTGAGAATTCGTCTCTCATACTTTGGACCAGTCCCTGGAGAAGGACATCATGCTTGGTAAATGGAGGGTCAGCGAAAAAGAAGAAAACACCCAAAGAGATGAATTGGCATTCTTGCAACAACAATGGGATCAAACATAACAACAATTGTGAGGATGTTACAGGACTGAACAATGCTTTATTCTGTTGTGCATCGGGTCACTATGAGTTGTAACTGACTCAATGGCACCTAAGAGCAACAACGTTTTTGACATTTTCCATGAAGTTTCTGTTTCTGAGAATAGCCTGGCTATAGATTAAAAATTGTACATGTGTATGCTTTGAGTTGGATGATGCAGTTGAGGTACAGATAGGAGTTTTCTATTTTTCTGGGTATGTTATATGAGCTATGCAGTCTGATAGACATGAGTTAAAGTTTTTGCTCCATCATTCACTAGTTGTGACTTTGGCTTAGTTACTTCACTTCTCTGAGGTTTTGTTCACTATTTGCTTTTGTGAAATTAAATTAATAATATGTACTTAGTGGGGCTGGGTCACAATTTTGATAGTGTACACAATATATGATAGTGTACTTAAATAATCCCATGTATAGTAGGTATTTAATATAGTTACTTTTATTTTTTTCTGCTTCTTATCACATTTTTATTTGATTCTGATAAAACAGTATATTCTCTTTAAAAAGACATTTAGAGACACAGACTTATTATATTTTCCTATTGGTCTGCCTGATAGGAAATTTGCACTAAGTGCTGTGTTCCGTTGCCATAGGAAAGATTTTAAGGATTCTTTTTTTTTCCATCATCTATCTTTAGTTTTTGTGTTTTAATATTTTGTTTCTGACTTATATTAAATATTCTGGTTTAATTGCACTATGTTCTCACCATGCACTGTGAAAAAGCTTTTTGTGAAAGTTGAAAGCAACTAAAATAAATTTACAAATATAATTTTGGAATTCCATTAGTCTCATAAAATTTTAAGGGTGTTTTGGGAAACTGTTTCAGCATTACACTCTTTTAAGTGTCCTTGTTAAATGTCCACATCTCCTAAAATAGATCCTATTAGAAGTAACATCAATTGGAAAGGATAATATAGCATTGGAGGTGCTATAAAACCTCATGGACAAGTCTTTGTCTTCACAAGGGGAAGATGGGGAGATCTTTTCATGAAGGATTTGTCTAGATTGAGGAATTCTTATGCGGCATTAATCCTTAGCTGCCTTTTTTTTTTTTTTTTTTTTTTTTCCTATGTCAGCCACGTTTGTCAATCAAATAAAAGTCAAAATTCACCTTGGATGCCCCAAATAAATTAGCAACTTTCAATCTGGATAATGTCTACAGAGAGAAACTTTAAAAGGGAGAGAACTGCAGTGGAATAGAGGTGAAAGAACTTTAAAATAAGTAGAATGGGGAAAGGTTTAAGTTAATTTTTATCCAGCATGTCCTTTCTGTTTGGTAGCATCTGTGTCACCTTCCTTTCTTCCTATTTATTGTTCTTGTTTTAAGAGTTGGTTTCTCTGCTGAACTCCCTGACTTGGAACCTCCTTCTTTAGCACTCAGATAGTTGTCATTCAAGTATGCAAGTACAAACCAGTAAAGGATCCTTCATTTCCAAGGAACCATGGTGTCACTGTGATTCCATGGAAATGACTGTTAAACTAGCTGAAAGGTTGGCCGTTCCAACCCAATCTGCTTCACTGCAGGAGAAAGACTTGATCCGCTCCCTGAAAGATTACAGACAAGAAAACCCTGTGGGAGAGAAAGTGAACCTACAGTCTCAAACCCATGATTTTCTACTCCAGTCAGCAGTTTAAGACTTCCTTGTCTTCCTGTGAGATGGCCACTCTGCCCTTTGACCTACGTATTTAAAGAAAACTGAGAGTGACCAGAAAAAAATTTATTTACTTATTGCAATTTTTACCTGGATTCTGATATTTTCAAGTGAAGTTAAATATTTAAAATATGTTAACAATAATCTCTAGTGTTCCTTTTAGAAATTTAAGATACAAGAGTCATAGTTTGCTGTTTCTCTACGTGGATTGTAAAATATTGTCTAATGATTAGTACACTTTCTAGGTTCTGTTTGGAAAAGTACAAACAACTAATTTTTTTACCAAAACTCTCTCAGAAGTCCTTTCATAGTATTTAAAATTTTTGTATTTGTTCTCCAAAAGTAATGAGAAATTGTACTCTCTAACACATACCCCACATCCAGATAGCCCTGGAAAGTCAATCTATGTTGTAATAAATCATTATTTTGATTTGTTTAATTTAGTATAAATGTGGAGTGGAACTTTGTCAAAGGTAGAAAAAAACAGTGAGTATGACAAATGATTACCCTGGGTCAATGTTGTTAGGTGTCTTCAAGTAATTTGTGACTCATAGTGACCCTGTACAGAGCTTTTAAGGAGTGGGTGGTGGGTTTGAACCGCCGACCTTGAAGTTAGCAGTCTGATACTTATCTTATAGCATCACACCAAGACTCGTTTTTGTTAAGTGCTGTCAAGTCAATTCTGACCCATAGCGACCCTATAGAGGGTTTCTCAGGAGTGACTGGTGAGTTTGAACCATGAACCTTGTGATTCAAACCGAACGTGCAATCATAGAGTGCATATCTTATAGCGTCACACCAGGACTCATTAAATATACTAAAATTTTGATAAATTAAGATTTATCAAAACTCAGATTATGATCTTCTATAAGTTCTGGTATGGCATTGTAGGATAAATACAGGACTGCTAACCACAAGGTTAACAGTTCAAACCCACCAGCTGCTCCGCAGAAACCATATATTGAGCTGTTATGAATTGGAACCCACTCACTGGCACTTAATAACAACAACAACATAAGGCACTAAATGGAGCCCTGGTGATGCAGTGGTTAAGTGTTGGGCTTCTAACTGCAAAGCTGGCAATTCAGACCCACCAGATGCTTCATAGGAAAAAGACAAGGCTGTCTACTCCCATAAAGATTTATAATCTCAAAAACTCTAAGGGACAGTTCTTCTATGTCCTATAGGGTTACTCTGAGTCAGATTGGACTCAGTGGCAGTGGGTGAGTTATAAGGCATGATTAATCTCAAGCATTACTACCAAATAGACTATGCAAGTAATGTTTTTAAATCTTAAGTCTCTGCCCTAGAATACTGCCTTCATATTTCCTAGCATTTCTGACCATGATGGAATCCTGGTTTGCCACGTGGACATGACAAATCTTTAACACATTTACAATGCTGAGCCTTGCTTTTTGTCCTAGAAACTAATGTCCTTCTTTAATGGATTCTACAATTTCTAGGTTATTCCTGAACACATTATTTCTATGGTGGAGCCATTAAAAAAATAAGAAATACATATTGTTTGTGTTTCCTTGGTGATTATGTTTACCCACTGATCATGACTCTTTCACACAGGCCTTCATTGCCATGTTGTCATCCTTGGGTAGTGTAGATTGTTAATGTATTTTGCTTCTAATTGAAAGTTTTAGGTTTGAGTATACTCTGGCATACTCTGGAAGAAAGTTCTGGTGATCTATTTCTGAAAAATCAACCATTCATAACTCTGGAACCCAGTTGTACTTGAACACACATGGGGTCCCAGTGAGGTGGAGTTGAGTAGAGGGCAACTGGTTTTACTGGACATAGACATACAAGCCGGCATTGCCCTTCTCTGAAGCTCAAATTGCTTTGTTATATATTTTCCTGACTTTTTTTTCTGGATATCAATCTGGACGGTAAGAATTAGCAATTATTTTGTTGTGTAAGGCTATCATATCTGTCTAGATTTTTTGCAAAGCAGAATATTGTGGAATCTATTACAGTGGGAAACTTAAAGGCATTGGGAAGATTAACTACTTTTCACATGTAACTTTTTTACATTTAGCATTTGTTTTTATCATTTGGGGAAAGAAATATATGGGCAGAACAAAATCCTATGACACATGTAGACATGATTAATGATATCATAAATACTGAACCAGTTTTGTTACAAGTAAAGTTTCCTTAAGCAATGAAAAAGAACCCTCTTTCCTGCACGTTTCCCTTCCTTTCTTTCCAACCCTAGTCCCTAGTTAACAGCAAAACTATGAGATGCTACCTTGCTTTTAGAGAAATACTCAAATTTTAACCTGACCTACATTAAATCAGGGCCAACGATGAGTTGGAGTGTGGCTGATGATGTGTGGCATAAGGAATTTATTGCTTTTATATACATATCTTCATTACCCAGGCTCTGGAGTCTTATTGCTGATTCAACAAAAGCTTGACTTAAAAGAGTTATGCTCTGAAATGAACTCTTTGGGGAAACCTTGACACCTACTATGTTTTCTAAGGACAACAAGAGGCAAAGGGGATTATCCTGAAAAGCAATTTTAGGACTATATTTTTTCTTCTTCAAATTCAAATACATAATTTGGTAGAGGAGTATGAGGTTGAGGAAAATTATTACTATGGATGTACCAGTTGGATGCATTGCAAATAATTAATTCAAAATAGATTGACTAGATCATCTGAGCTTTTCACAAAGTAAAAAACAGGGAATCTTCCATGTGATAATATAAAATTAATGATTTAAAGTACCATTTTGCACTTTATCTCGAACTTCAATCAAATTTTATGGTTTTAGAAACATATTGTCTGTATACCATTTTAGAATAAAAATCTTTTGATTGAATTAACAACTTTTTGTGAGGAATACAGAGTGGTGGTCATCTTCACCTTTCAAATGTGAAAGTTCAAACATTAAGGAATTTTACTTGCAAAAGAACTAAGGTCCAAACTTGGTTTAGGATCCTTTCGTAACCTGTTCATCAAATTAGATTTCTAAAGTTGTGCAAAGTATGGTGAAATACAAAAAGTTTCTCATTCATTTTGTTGAATGGTTTTATAGATAAGTAATAAAAGATATAAACATAACATAAGTGTGCTTTAAAAATATATCAGTTTAAGGTATTTTTTTCTTTAGAAATTTGACAACTAGACATTACTGTAATTGTCTGTAGAAAAGAATTCACTATATCAGCAATTATCTAATGTTTTTCAAAATAATAGAAACTCTGAAAGTAGTAGTTCTTTTTCTTCACCTAGTAGATTCCCCCTTTAGGTAAGCTGTCTTAATTGTTATCCAACACTTTAAATGCTCCAGATTCTGTTGTATACTAAATCTGTATGTTTCTACTAAACTACTTATGTCAACTGTGGTGCATGAATTATTCAATGTCTCTCCGAGCCATGGTCTGTAAACTTCCATAAGACTTTTTCCTAATCGGTCTATGTAAGAGAAAGTGAGGGAAGATGCTGATGATTCATTAGTGAGCGATTGCTAACAGGGCTCATTGTGATCAGTCAATTTAGCCATCCTGCTGGGTATAATATGAGCCATTTCTGAAGTATGAAGTGGGATTTCACTGCCGTCAAAGAAGAGTCAGGAGTGGAGCATATCCTTTGGACCATGAGATATCTGCACATTGAACCTCCTTGACCCAGGGACAGGCAGCTGTGACACTGAAGGAATAACAGAGGAGCAGCAACAGCAGCAGCAGAACCAAGAGTCAAAGTACTAGAAAGAGTGGTGGGTTTCCAAGACAAGTAAAACTGAGCTATTTTGCACAGTGAACTTGCTTGCAGAATGTGGTACCTCCAGGAACTTAATTGGGGGAGCTAGGTTTGCTAGTCAATGGAGCTAGATACAAGTGTTATCAGGTGGAGGACTATGATGGCATAATGTGTCATTTATCAGCAGCCCTCAAAGAGCTTTGTAACATTGCCAAGGCAGGGCAGAGGCCAGGCCAAAGGTCTAAGACCAGACAGAGGACTGTTCATGGACACAACTCAGGAGAAGCTGTCCTGACTGGAAGAGCCATTCCCTGAGCATTTCTGACCCTGAATTGTATCCTGCTAACTACCCTAAGGAGCTCATAACCATGAGTATGGTATCTGAATTCTGTGCAGCAGCCATTGCAATACATTATCAAACCATTGAGTAGAGAGTGCTGAGGGAGGAATGGTTGATATCATTATAATTATTATTATTTTACTAACTGTACTTGTTATTGGAGTTACATAATTCAATAATATTTTGGGTAAAAGAATAAAATTATGTGTAAAGAAAGAGCAAAGTTTTTTCACTTTATGAAAATAAAATTAAATGCTTTGGGAAATCTTTCAAAAGGTATAAGCATCCTTTCAGCTGGAACCACCAACTGGCAGTAATCCACCAATATGATAAACACAAAGGGAAAGAGGTGGGGCACCTGCTCTATGTTCTCCAGGCCTTTCAGAAAACATTGGGTCATTCCTTTGGCCACATACATACAAATTTACAAGAAAGACAATATTGTGGACATCAAGGGCATGGACACAGTTCAAAAAGGCATGCCCCAGAAATGTTACCATGGCAAAACTGGAGGAGTCTACAATGTGACCCAGCATACATTTGATTTTATTGGGAACAAGCAAGTCAAGGTCAAGTTTCTTGCAAAGAGAATGAATGTGTGCATTGAACATATTAAGCACTCTAAGAGCCAAGATAGCTTCCTAAAGTAAGCAAAGGAAAATGGTTAGAAAAAGAAGGAAGCCAAAGAGAAAGGTACCTGGATTCAGCTAAAGCACCAGCCTGCTCTCCCCAGAGAGGAGCACTTTATGAGAACCAATGGAAAGCAGCCTGATCTGCTAGAACATATTCCTGTGAATTAATGGTACAACAGGAGTCAAATTTTAAAAATCTGAGGTACAGAAAAATAAATAAATAAAATAAAGGTGAGATCTTTTAAAGCAAAGGCAACCACAAATTGCTGAATTGCTGTTGAATTAGGTGTGTGGACTCTTAAGCATTTTCAAAGTAAAGATTTTATAGTCTTTATCATAAAAAAAAAAAAAAGAAAGAAAGAACAAACATGACCACACAATCAGAAGTACTTATAAATTAAGAGGCATAGTCTATGATAATCTTTGGATCTAAGAAGAAACAATTAAGGGAAAACTTCAGATCAAAACCTCAGGAATTACAGAAATATATGCATTCAAAGGAACATGTTTTAATGTCTTCATTGTTAAAGAATAGTCAAACAATTAAAGATCTTAATATAAATGTTAAGAACAATAGAACAATCTAAAAAAAGTTAAAAAGTGGGAATTAATAAGGCAGAAGTAGAAAATGAAAATAATTGTAGGAATGAAAAATTAACTCAGAATATCATTCCTTGAAACAAAATCCAATGAAATATATAAAAATTTCAAATACCTGTTTACAAAAAGAAGAGACATAGCAAAATTATACAAGTTTAGGAATGAGAAAGATATATCTGTGACACAGAAGAGATTAAATGACTTATAAGAAAATTCTATATGCAGTTCTACAACTGTGAAAGCCTAGATGAATTTGTTAACTTTTGACAAAATAAAAATTGCCAATGTTGGCCAAAAAAAAAAAAAAAACAGAATCAAAAGCAAAAACAAAAATGGGAGAAAGAGAGAGAGAAAAAAAAAAAAAAAACAGAATAAAATAATTAGACCAGATAGTTTCATAGCTGATTCCTAAATTTAAAGATATATCATAAAGACTTATAAAATGAATGTAAAAATTCTAGGTAATGTGTTGCTATTGTGTGAGCTGTTAAGTCACTTTTTACTTCTAGTTTTTCCCTATGTAACAAAGCAGAACCTTCCCAAAGACTTTTCTAGGGTGTAATCTTTAAGGGTGGAGTCCTGGTTTGGCACTGCAGGATAATGCATTGGATTGTGAGGTCAGTTTGAATCTGAGGTCAGTGGTTTAAACCCACCAGTTGCTCCTTGGAAACTACACAAGGTTGCTATGAGTCATAGCCGGCTCAAAGGCAGTTAACAACAACAACATAATTTCAAAGAAGAAATTCTATCTTTTGCCTATATTTCATGATTACTTATATCCTTTAAATTATTGCAATTTCTTATTCTTGGGAGTCTGATTTAACAATCTAACCTTTTGATTATCTCATAAATACATTTTTTTTATTGAATTAAACAAAAGTTACGTATTTTATATGGAAGAATGAATAATCTCAAGTGGCCAAGAAAAGGGGGGGAAATGGTAAAGATTGATCTATTTTGTCAGAGAGTAGAACAAAATGTTGCTGTTGTTCAATGTCGTCAAGTCAATTCTGACTCATAGTGACCCTGTATAGGGTTTCCAAGGAGCAGCTGGTGAGCTTGAATCACTGACGTAGCAGTTCAAATGACTTTGTAGTCTGATGCATTGGCCCACAGAGCCACGCCAGGACTCCTTAGAAAGCCATAAAGTACAAATCATTATTAGATGCAGAGGTGAGATTCTAGTGCCCATTTCAATGAGAGATGAACCAAAGGAATGTAGAAATCATTGGATAATATCTTTGATATCCCATGAGAGTAAAGTTTTACTAAAGGGAATACAGAAATGACTGCAAGCATACATTGAAGGAGAACTTCCAGAGGTTCAAGCCAGATTCAGAAGAGGTCATTGAACGAGGGATAGATATCAATATTGATGTCTGATGGATCTTGGCTGAAGGCAGAGAATATCAGAAAGATGTTTACCTGTGATTTATTGGCTACACAAAGGCTTTCGATTGTGTGGGTCATGACAAGCTATGGCCAACATTGCAAAATATCAGTATTCTAGAACTCTTAATTATGCTAGTGAGGAATCTGTACATGGACCAAGAGGCAGTTTTTCAAACAGAACACGGGAACACTGAATGGTTTAAAATTAAGAAAGGTGTGCAACAAGGTTGTATTCTTTCATCATACTTATTCAACCTGAATGCTGAGCAAAAAATCTGAGAAGCTGGGTTATATGAAGAAAAACGTGGTATCAGGATTGGAAGAAGACTCATTAAACAACCTGTGATATGCAGATGATACAACCTTGCTTGATGAAAGTGAAGATGACTTAAAATACTTACTGATGAAGACCAAACACCACAGCCTTTGGTATGGATTATATCCCAATGTAAAGAAAAAAAAAGTCCTCACCACTGGACCAATAAACAAAATTCATATCAGTGGAGAAAAGATTGACGTTATCAAGGATTTCATTCTTCTTGGATCAACTACTAACACTTATGGAAGCAGCAGTCAAGAAATCAAATGATGTATTGCATTGGGCAAATCTGCTGCACAACACCTTTTTAAAGCATTGAAGAGCAAAGATGTCATCTTGAGGACTAAGGTGCACCTGACCCAAGCACCTGATATTTTCAATAACCTCATATACATGTGAAAGCTGAACAGTGAATAAGGAAGACTATAGAAGAATTGATGCTTTTGAGTTACGGTGTTGGAGGAGAATATTGAAAGTGCCATGGGCTGACAAAAGAACCAACAGATACGTGTTGGAAGAAGTGCAGTCAGAGTGCTCTTTGGAGACCACAATGGCCAAACTTCGTCTCTCATACTTTGGACATATTGTCAGGAGGGACCAGTCGCTGGAGAAGGATATTATGTTTGGTAAGGTGGAGGGTCAGGGAAAAAGAGGAAGACCCCAGTGAGACGGATTGGCAAAGTGGCAGCATCAATGGGCTCAAGCGTGGCAACAATTGTGAGGTTGGTCCAGATCAGGCAGTTTTGTTCTGTTGTGCATAGGGTCACTATGAGTCAGTCCTGACTTGATGGCACCTAACAACAACAAACTCAATAATATATAACTAACATGGAATTTTAATTAATAGAAAAACAATGAGATAGTTAATGAATTCTAGATTATGGAATTTTATTTCTAATCACAGAACACAATTTATACCTAATTCTTTGAAGCTACTTTATATCTAATTTAGATGTAACATGGAATATTTTAATGATTCTGAAGCTTTTGACTGTGTGGATAATGACAAGCTATGTATAACATTACAAAGAGTAGGTACTCCAGCCATTTCATTTTGCTTATTAGGAATCTGTACGTAGACCAAGAGTGAGTTCTTCAAACAGAACAAGAGGGTATTGAATGATTTAAAACCAGGAATGGTGTGTTCCATGGTTATTTTCTTTCACTATACTATTTAATCTGTATGGTGAGCAAATATTGCATGAAGCTTGATTACATGAAGAAGAACGGAGCATCAAGGCACATGAACAACCTGAGATGTAGATGATACAACATTTCCTGCTTGAAGCAAAGAATATTGAAACACTTACTGATGAAGATCAAATAGTACAGCCTTCAGTATGGATTGTGCCTTAATGTAAAGACAACAAAACTCTTCATAAGTGAACCAATAAATAACATCATGATAAATGGAGACAAGATTCAAGTTGTCAAAGACTTCATTTTGCTTAAATTTATAATTGACTGTCATGTAAACAGCAGTGAAGAAATCAAATGACATATGCATTATGGCATCTGATGCAAAAGACCTCTGTAAAGTGTAAAAGAACAAAGATATCAATTTGAGAACTAAGGTATCCCTGACCCAAGACATGGTATTTTCAATAGCCTCATAAGCATGTGAAATTTGGACAATGAATAATTAAGATAGTAGAAAATATGACCCATTTGAATTATGGTGTTGGAGAAGAATACTGAAAGTATCATGGGCTGACTGACAAGAGAATCAACAAATCTGTTGGAAGAGCACAGGCAGAAATATCGTTAGACCCAAAGATGGTGATACTGCATCTCTCCTACTTTGAACAGGTTATTAGGAGGGACCAGTTCCTGGAAAAGGACATCATAGTGGTAAAGTGGAGGGTCAGCAAAATAGAGGAAGGAACTGGGCAATGGGCTGGCACAGTGGTAGCAACAGTGGGTTCAAACAACAACTATTGTGAAGGTGGATCAGTACTGGGCAGTGTTTTATTCTGTTGTGCACAGGGTTGCTAAGACTCAAGAACTCAACTGATTTGATGGTACCTAACAACAACTCAACAACAAATGGAATACTTTAAAAATGGAACAGGATATATGAGCTCTAAAAAAAGCTGACCAAATGGACCACAGTAAAAATAAAACAAGCAAAACTTTTGTATTTAAAGGATGCTTAAAGCAAAACATGATTACAGCAAAACAAAATCTATGTAAAAACTGAATTATAGATGACAGATAAATTACTATTATTGTCTACAAAGAGTTTTTAAAATATGATTAGACCATGTAACATGAGAGGTTTTGCTAGGGGCTTTTATTCATTCATTCATTCATTCATTTTTTGTGTGAATTATGTGATAGTTTACATGGGTGAACATTAGTTTTACATCCATCCTATAAAACATCATTTCATTGCTATGGTTACAATCCTCTCCATGCATCATCAACCACCCAAAGGGTATACACTATAAGCATGCTCCCAGTCATCAGCACACAGCTCCTCTTCCTCTCTGTGTCTAAAGTCCTCAACAGCTCCATCTCTCCACTTCATCGTCTCTGCCTCCATCTCAGGCATCACTGCCTCCATCTCAGGCATCCCGCTCTCCGATCATCTCCCTTGATGTTCCCACGGCCCTCCGTTCCTGGACTGCAAAGTCAATTACTCCCGTCTTTTTACTACAAAATGTCTACCTTTACATTTCCAACCCTCACAGTCAGTCCTGATAGTAATTATTCACCATTGTACCACATGAGTGCTATCCGCATCTCCTTTCATCAGTCCCACCCAGACAGACTGGATATTACTCAGTGGAAATTCTACCACGTCCTCTAGGCTACCTTTTGAAAGCTTGTAAGCCAGTCACTTCTTGCCTTTGTACACCCCCTGCCCCTGGTTTTCTGTAGCCAATGTCCAAGTTGCCCATCCCTGTCTATCCTGTGTATTGAGGGGGTGGTAATAGTCCTCGCTGTAAAGATTTGTTCCCTCTTTTGAGCTATTTACAAGAGCTTTTAAATTAAAAATCTGAGAGTAATCTCTTCACTTTGAATCTACCCATATTTTAAAAAGTATCAGTAAGGGAAATATACATAAGTATGTTTACTAAAGTATTTTTTGAAGGGGTATGCAATTAGAAGGAGAGAGTAGTCCATTATTATAATTACATACTATGTAAGCTATATGCTATTATATATTAGACAATTTTAGTATACATTACATAGTATAGTAAATTATTATGGAATGCTATGTGTCACTTAAATATGAATTAGATTATATGAGCTGATTTGCAGATATTTCCCCAACATATTATGTGAGAAACAGCCATTGTATATGATTTAAGGTTATTTTTTTGTAAATAATGCATCTATTTAAATATGTGTGACTGTATATATCTGTGTATATTTATATTAGCATAGGAAAAAAATTGGAAGGTCATATGAGTCTGTAATGTGATTCATGTAAAGTGATAAAGTGGTTGGGAAGAATAGGAGTGGAGAAGTTACTTAAAGTGTAAAATTAATTTTTTAAAAAGTTGCACTAAAAAGTGTCTCTCATAAAAACAGCATGTATCTTATGATCTTATTTATGTAAAATACGTGTGTATGTATGTGTGGCATGTGCATCATCAGAGAAGATGGTCCCCAGGTATAAAAGATTGTTATCAAACTCTGAAGTTTGGGTCTATGTCTAGATGGAAGGATCTAAGACAGTTATTGTAAATTTACATACTCTTTGATACTTTTACAATGATACATGCTATTTAAGAGGATAAACTAAAACTGTTTTCATTGTAAAAAGTAATGAAGTGTGTACAGGACAAGGTACAACTGAGAGAAATGTTAACAGTACACAATAATTCAATACTCATACTGATTTGTAAGTATCTTCAGAGAAACTCTCCAATAACCATTCTGGAAGATATATGTTGAATATGGGTAAATGAACTCAAACTGAATTAGCTCTAATTATTCCTAAGCTTCTACAACTAAAGTGGAGAACAAACAAGATGGCGGATTGGGTACACGTGCAGTGAGGCACTCCATCAGCAAGAACACAGAATATCAGGGCAAGAAGGCACAGGGGAAGGTCCCAGAACTCTTGAATCACATATAAAGGAATATTTAGATGGTTGGAAGGCTTATAGCTAGGGGAATTTGTAGCAGAATCAAAAAATGCATTGCATTCTAATCCAAGACACTCAGCTGCTCCCAGAGCCACCATCTTGGGAGAGATCAAGTGGGGGAAGAATCAGAGCAACCAAGGATGCCTGACAGAACTGCAGAGATAAAGGTGTGGACAATTTTTTTTGTATCTGTTCATTGGTCTCTTGCTGGCTGCTCACCTCCATTCAGGTGACTACAGGGGTGCCGGAGTGAGTGGACACTCCACCCCCACCCCTGGAGGGTTGTACTACACACGCACACAGATCTCCTCAAAACTTAAAGTGACAGTTTCCACTTAAAACCAAACAGCAATGCAAAGTGGCCACAGAGGGCTAGAGCTGAGAGTGAAGTAGCCAGGAGATATGAAGTGAGGGGAGATACACAAGAACACCCAAACTTGCAGATAGTACCTATTTGACCTAGCCTTGATGGTTTGACAATCTGAACTCGGCTAGAGGAAGATTACAAAACAAAACAAAACAACTTTTGATAATGGAAACATGGGTAAATTGCTACAACTTGATGAACCTGACCTATACTCATGGAGGTATTAACTCTAAATACCAACAGAGAGGGAAGGAGTCTTCACATCACATATCAATGCTATCTTCTCTGTACACAGAGTAGATAGGGATAGGCAATTTAGACATTGGCTACCTAAAATAAGGGAGCGATAAAGGCACGAAGTGACTGGCTTACAAGGTTTCAAGAAGGAGTAAGTTTAAGAGTGTGGTGGGGGGAGAAAGTCCCCACTGAATAGTTTTCATCTTGTATAGATGGGTATGATGAAAAGAAATGGGGATAATATTCATATGATTCAATAGTGAATAATTGTTACCATGACAAATTGCGACTGTCACAATTGTAATGGTAGAAGTTTTGCAACAAAAACAGGGGAGTGGTTAATCTTAAAGTCTAGAAACAGAGGATACTAGGACCATCAAGGGAGAGCACAAGCAAAATGTGGGACCTTATCCAGAGAAACAGCGATGCCAGAGAGGGAGGCAGAGAAGGGGACATGGAGAGAGGTTGCAGCTGAGGACTCCAGATTCATGGGAAGAGAGGGACTAAGAGGCAGTGGCCAGGAGGCAGACTTTCAGAATGTGCCCTTTGGAGGGGTAAATTATTATATATGCCTGAGTGGGTTTTTGTTTTGTTTTGTTTTGTTTTTTTCAAAGCTAAAGTGGGCAGTTAGGGCTTAATGGTGGATAGGGTAGAGGTGCAGTGAAGTTCGCCACCAGCAATACCACAGGATGTCAGGTGAAGTAGGGTCAGGGCAGAGCTCCAAAATTCTGAACCACATGTTTTTGTTGTTGTTAGGTGCCATTGAGTTGGTACTGACTCATAGCAAAATTATGCACAGAAGAATGAAACACTGCCTGATCCTGGGCCAACCTCACTACTGTTGCCACACTTAAGTCCACTGATGCTGCAACTTGGCCAATCCATTTTGTTGGGTGTCTTCCTCTTTTTCTCTGACCCCCAGCCTTCCCAAACATGATATCCTTCTCCAGTGACAGGTCCCTCCTGACAATATGTCCAAAGTATGAGAGACGAAGTTTGACCATCCTGGTCTCCAAGGAGCACTCTGGCTGCACTTCTTCCAACATGGATCTGTTGGTTCTTTTGGCAGTCCATGGTACTTGCAATATTCTCCTCCAACACCATAACTCAAATGCATCAGTTCTTCTATGGTCTTCCTTAGTTACTGTCCAGTTTTCACATGCATATGTGGTTATTGAATATACCATGGCTTGGGCCAGGCGCACCTTAGTCCTCAAGCTGACATCTTTGCTCTTCAACACTGTAAAAAGGTGTTATGCAGCTGATGGTCTGTCCTGTAAACTTTTACTCAATCCACACACACAAAAAAAACTTGAAAATAAATAAATAACATATTGTTGTTGTTGTTAAGTGCCATCGAGTCGGTTCCAGACTCATAGTGACCCTATGTAGGGTTTCCAAGGAGTAGCTGGTGAGCTTGAACCGCCAACCTCACAGTTCAAATGGCTTTGCAGTATGGCGCATTAACCCACAGCAGCACACCAGATCTCCAAATAAAATATGTTGTTGTTGTTGTTGTTAAGTGCCATCGAGTCGGTTCCGACCCATAGCGACCCTGTACAGGGTTTCCGAGGGTGTAAATCCTTACGGGAGTAGAAAGCCTCATCTTTCTCCCGCGGAGCGACTGGTAGTTTCGAACCGCTGACCTTAAGGTTCGCAGCCCGATTCGTAACCACTACGCTACCAGAGGTAACAACAACAAAAAAGAAAGGCAAAGCAAAAAATCTAATTAGTAGATCAAGATTCAATGAACATCTACATCAATGTATTGTTAAAATCTTTATACAAATATACTTTAAATTTGAAATCTGTTAGGTTCCTTAATGTTCCTTTAATTTTACTTCAAGGTTTGAGTAGATGGCTTATTTCTCGGTAGCTTGAAGCCTTGTCAGTGATAATGTATAAAAAGCATAATAATCTGTAAAAAAAAAAAAATCATGGGAAAATAATTGTGTTCCTAAAAACATTTATAGAACCCAATTCTGTGTGCTAAAATTGGTGAGACTGAAAGGTAAGAGAATAAAGCAATACAATGATTTAAAAGTCTACTTAATACTATTCTTTTTTTTTTTTTTTTTAAGAAAGAGGAGATACAAAAGTGATTAGCCACAAACCTTTTCTCAGTGTGTGTAATGGCATGCCTCCTTTGATTTACTTTTCTTGATTGTGACCAGTATCTACATGTATACCTTATGCCTTTACTCCAAGAAAGTCCCAATTGCTGTTTATTTTGCTCTAGACTAATCTATGCATTTTATTTCCTTTTTACCATTCCAGCTTGTGAAATTTTGGACCACTTACCATTTGCATCATTTAGTATGAATGTTCTGATGTCATATTTCCAATGATTCTTTAGGTATCCAGTTAAAGATATATAAGCTAACTGCTTTATTATAATACACTGACCTTATTTCTGATGGTGCTTATTATTATATATTAAGAATATAACATAAGGCAAAATATCAGAATATAATATAAAATCAAGCAGATAAAATTCAAGAAATGAGTAGCTGAGTGGTTAAACTCTGGACTAAAATCCTTATCTTAGAACACACTTTCAAGTGCCCATTTTCTTAGTATCCTCACAATATCTTTGTTTGTTATTCACAATATAGAACTATGTGATATTTAGAGATGGATCTCTATAATTCAGATAAAAATAATTACACCCTATGTAGTGAGTATTTACTCATCTTCCCATGATGGTAGATATTGCTAACTACTGATATGTTTTGGCTCTGTGTATATTGTAGAGCATTCTGATTTAAGACGATTACCGTTAAAGAGGGCAAATTAGTTATGCCACATATGCATGGGAAAATTAGACAATGAATAAGAAGATGGAAGAAAAATAGATGCTTTTTAATTTCTGTGTTGAAAGAATTACAGCCAAATTACTTCTTAGAAGCTGGACAATTAATAAATAAGAAGAATTGATGCCTTTGAATTATGTTGTTGTTTTTCAGTGTTTTCAAGTCGGTTTCAACTCATAGCAACCCTGTGTAGGGTTTTCGTGGAGCTGCTGCTGATTTGAACTGCCAACCTTGTGGTTCAAACTGACCTTGCAATCCAGTGCTTTATTCTACAGTGCCATACCAGGACAACATTTAAACTATAAAGTTGACAAATAATAGTAAATATACCATGGACTGCCAGCAGAATGACCAAACCTGTGTTGGAAGAAATATAGACAGCTGGCTCCTTAGAAGTAAGTACGATGAGACTTTGTTACATGTACTTTGGATATGTTATCAGGAGGGTGCAGTTTCTTGGGGAGGACACACCATGCTTGATAAAGTAGGAGGTCAGGGACAAAGAAGACCCTCAATGAGATGGACGGACACAATGGCTATAACAATGGATACACACATAGGAGTGATTGTCAGGATGACACAGGGCCAGGCAGGGTTCATGCCATTGTACATTTGTTATTGTTGTTAACTGTCATTGAGTCAATTCTGACTCATAATGATCCTGTTTAAGGTTTCCAAGGACAGGTTGGTGAGCTTGCAGTTCAGTGCATTAACCCACAGGGCCACACCAGGATTCCACTATTGTACATAGATAGGGTTGTTGTAAGTCAGAACCTACTTGGCACCCGACAATTATTTAGCATTGCTCTCAAATGTTAAAAAGTCACTATCAGAGATGATGCACCCATAAGGAAAAAGATCCTTATCAGGCAGTCTGTGAAGTGAATGTAGATTTCTGTTGGGGGCTCCATGTACAAATTAAAGATATACTTGACACAAAAGAGTCAGTGATTATGAATTTTCCCATATAAATTCATCCACTTGGATAACAATTAAAAGAAGTCCAAGAAAGCAAATTTAAATTAAACGAAATTTCTAGAGTTACTGCTATCGAAGCATATATTATAAATTACATTAGGTAAACTACTCCTGCTTATTTTCACCATTTAAAAAAGGGATATAAAATTCTAGTATATTGGGTAAAGGATTTATATATCCCTTTACAGTATAATGTCCCAATCTGTTGGGAACATCTGAGGATAATTCTACTGAAGAAAACTTTTCTTGGACTTTCCTATTGGGGGAAATTATAGACCATTTGAATCTGTTAAACTTGATAAATGCTGAGTTACTCTACTATCTGAATGAAAAGACACTTAAAATAATATTTCCAAAGCATATTTTAAACTGAACTTTGATGATCTCTATACTTTTCTAGTATTGGCTTATTGCCTTGACTATTAAATGATCTCAAACTGAACTAGGTTTGAATTACTCCTGTATGTCTATCACTCCATAGAAAGTACTGGGAAATGCATCACACCTTTCAGCATAAGAAACTGCATTCTAGAGTCTTGTTCAAAAGTACCATTAGTTAAGGAACTACAAAACTATTTGAGATATCATTTCTACCTTCCTATTAAGAGGAACATTCTTATAGGTGGATTAACTAAAACACACAAGCGTGTGCTTTTCTTCAGTGTAATGTTTCTGCAATGATTGTTCATTAGGAGTAAAACCCCAGACCTTGTAGTCATGATTTCACTTGGCTCAGGAACCACAGAAGTAGCCTGGTATCATTTGTAAGCAAGTCCTTTTTTATGATGGTTAAAGGTGAGTATGAAGTGACTGTCATCATTTGTGAAAGATCACTAAGCAGGTACCATTGTGACCTGAAAGTATTAGAGTTCTGTATTAAGACTGAATTGCTCAAAGGTCAGGGGGTTTCAGACGGCCTTTACTGTTCTCTGTGGTATTTTTGAGAGGGTGAGGGCAAATAACTTTGGTGTAAAATAGAAAGGGCAGGTGAACTTTGCTTTTCTTAAACCATCTGTTACACAGTGGTACTGCAGTATATAACTGTGGGTAGCAAAGTTGCGTGTTAGCAATTCTTGCTGCCCAGATTCAGCAGAGCCAGGCAATTTTCACCAACTAATCAACATGCTTGATGGCACTTAACAACAACAACAACAGACAATATGCAGATGAAAACATTTTAAAAAGTATATTAAATAGTACTATTTCAATGCAATTCCTAAATGGTAACTAGGCATTTCTTCACAGGAACCCCAAATTATCACCAGCCTTTGGGTCATTATTTCAATCAAAGTTGTTGCCAATATCTACTGCTGCCCATGGTGGATTGACTTTTAAGATTGTTTGTACCTTAAAGATGTTATCAGTAAGGTTGGTTAATTGACCATAATGCAATTTTGTAAGTTTTGTTATAATATTTCTGATGAGGTTTAATGTCATAAGGACCATTTTTATCTGAGTTCATAATTGAAAGATCTCATCATTTTATTTCACTGTGGTATATGAAAGAGTCCCTGGGTGGTGCAAAAGGGTAAGCACTCAGCTACTAACTTTGTGGGTAACAGTTTGAGTCCTCCAGAGGTGCTTGGAAGAAAGGCTTGGTTGAATTACTTCAAAAAGTCACAGCCACTGAAATCCCATGAAGAGCAATTCTACTCTAAGACATGAGAGTCAACATAAGTCTAAATCAACCTGAGTAACTGTTTGTTAGTTTATGGTGTATCATGACAATCTATAAGTGAAGTAGACCTGAATGCATAGATCTGGTATGGAGGAAACCATTTAAGTAAGTGTTGTTTTTGTTATGTGTTGTCCAATAGGTTCCAATTCATAGCAACCCCGTATAGAGTTTCCAAGGAGTGGCTGGTGAGTTCTTGTAGTTCAAACCAACTTTGCAGTCCAGCGCTTTATCCCACAGTGCCACACCAAGACTCCTAAACAAATGTAGTTGTTAAGTAATCTGAAATCCGTTCTGACTTATAGCAACTGTTTAGGATTTATGAGGCTTTGAATCTTTGCAGGAGCAGAAAGCCTCATCTTTCTCCTGCTGGGTGGTGGTGGGCTAGAACCACTGACTTTGTGGTTTGTAGTTCAGTGATTATTCAATGAGCCACTGCAATCCCAAATAAGTGTAGAAAATGGGAATAATAAAGGTTTCGATGGAGTAGAGTTTAAATCATAGATTTAGGTATTAGGTGAATATTAGTAGGTAGAGACTGCTCTGACTGATAAAGAGGAACCAGAAAACAAGTGAAGAAAAGTAAATCAGATTTTCACTAAAACGATTCTTAGAAATCACATGAGCTCCAAGAAACAAGAATTTCTACTAATTAATAAATCATTTTTATTTGATTTTCCACTTTTATTTGCTTTGTTTGTTAGAGTCCTACTATAACTCTAAATATTTTTAGCTTACTACTTTGGCTTTGAAGAAATTTTCGAAGATTTATGTTCTCCAAATTCTCATACTCTTCCATAGGCTTATATAACATAACTCTTTCTTCCTCAGGAATTAATCTAGTGTCTGCTTAACTAAAGAAACTGGACCATATACCAGAAGTACTTTCACGTTTTATCCTTTAGCCCTCAAAACCAATGTATTCATTCTTCTTTTCTTTCCAGCCTATCTTTCCAAAAATTTGTCTCTTTGAAAGAAAGACCTGGTCAACTACTTCCAAAAGATTACAGCCATTGGAAACCTTTCCATCTTGCTGAAAAATTTAATCATCTTTTGAGGCTCTTGTTCCAACTTCTTTCTATTAAGTGTCTCTAGGAATTAATTCCATTAATGACCCAGGCTTTAAAAAAACACAAACTATAAACATAAATTAGCCATCCTTTTCTAAAATAAAGTTGCTTTTGGATTACCTGCCTTTGAATTATGCTTTGTGCATTCTCACATATGTAACTTTAGTCCCGTCACTGTTTTTACCTGATATGGTCTCCTGTTCTGTGGCATCAAAAATCCTACCCATCATCTTAGTGCAATGCTTTTTGAAATAGCTTCCATATAGAATCTCTGTTCGTAATCAGAAAGGTTCCTATAATGATTGTTTATCATGCCAGAGTATATGAGTTTCGATGCTTCAAAAATATTTGAAACTGACTGGATTCATCAAACTGCAGATAGGTTAAGTGACTTGTCCAAGATTAGTGACAGATTAAGAACTAGTGCTTGGGTCTTCTGAATCCACTTTCTGAAAATTTCCTCCCCCTTTTTTTTTTTTTTTAGAAAAAATGCAGACATTACTAATGAGGGGTTGAATTTTCAGATAAGGAATAAAGACTTTTCTCCCATGCTAGTGTCTAATATTGTTATGATCTGGTTTCTGTCCTAATTGGTTTATTTCCCTCTATCCAAAAAAATTATGAACAATGGTTATTAAGGTCCTTTTCCATAGGCTCCTGTGTGTGATTTGAGGACACTGACTCTACCCAACATGGAAAAGGATGTTTGTTTCATGGTTGTGGTGTAACTAAAATTAATGTTGGTTAAACTTTGATGGTTTCACAAAACGACTTGGACTTGGAGAATTCCTTGACTGAGTTTTAGAGATGGCATCAGTCCTAATCTGAGGAAATGGTGATTGAGATAATTTTTACTATTCCTAAGCCTGAAATCAAACTCAAAATAATGTCTTCTTATCAGCTTGAGGACTAAGGTGAGCCTGACCCAAGCCATGGTATTTTCAATAACCATGTATGCATGCAAAAGCTGGACAGTGCATAAGGAAGACTGTAGAGGAATTGACACATTTGAGTTAAGAATTTGGAGGAGAATATTGAAAGTTCCATGGGCTGCCAAAAGAACCAATAGATCTGTTTTGGAAGAAGTGCAGCCAGAGTGCTCTTTGGAGGGCAGGATGGCCAAACTTCATCTCTTGTATTTTGGACATATTGTCAGGAGGGACCAGTCACTGGAGAAGGATATCATGTTTGGTAAGGTGGAGGGTCAGAGAAAAAGAGGAAGACCTCCCAACGAGATGGATTGGCCAAGTGGCAGCATCGATGGACTCAAGCGTGGCAACAGTAGTGAGGTTGGCCCAGGATTGGGCAGTGTTTCTTTCTGCTGTACATAGGGTCGCTATGGGTCAGTACCGACTCGATGGCACCTAACAACAACAACAACACCAATCACTAGTGTCATTTTTCTTGCTCCTTTCTTTCTGTACTAGGAGCCAGTTAGGACAACTGAAAGGGAGCGCTTAAGTATTCTGAGAAGGCTTTCAGTTCTGGAACATAGCTTTTCCCAAAAAGAAAAAGATGCAAGGAGACATGACTACACTTTTTAGGTCTTTTGAAGTTCTTTGTTGTTGTTGTTATGTGTGTGTGTGTGTGTGAGAGAGAGAGGGAGAGAGAGAGAGACCTATCAAATTATCAAATGTTTTGGGTCATGAAAATAATTTCAAGTTAATAAATAGTATAATTAGAAACCTTATACTTCATATTAAGATTCTAACGATACAAGTGATTTTCTGAAATGCTTCATGAGAAATTATACTTAAGGTTATGCATAAATAAAATAACATGGAATGCTGATGTCAAATACAAGAATTTGATGCATTTATATGTATCACAATATGCACTTATGTTTACCACAAAATTTAAATTACTTTAAACTGTTATTAAAGTACAATTCAGTTAATGATAAACTACGAACACAGAAGGATTTTAACAATGATTTTGGAGGTAAAAGAAAGTCACTTTTTTCTTTTTTTAACCTCGCAGGAGTCTGAGATACAGTGTTTTTCTCCAATCAACTTTGTTTTATATATTATGCTAAATATCATACATTTTCCATTTGTTGAATTTGAATTTCTTGCACATTGATTTTTTACTCACTTTTCAGTCACAAGATGAGAAATGTAGACACTGTGTACAAACAAGAAGTTCATGCAGAGGCAAGCTCTCAAAACCACATGCAAGACTCAATGGCACATGGTTTAGAGCTCACACACTCCAGGATCATGTAATACAGGCATGCAGATGAGAAAAAAGAAAAGAACCTATATCATGACAATAAAGGATGATGAAAGAGTGACATTTTCTTTATGACAGTTATCTAATGCAAACCGTATACCCATAACCTTTACCAGAGTGGGGGTAAGGGCAGAGAAACAAAATATTTATGGGAGTGGGAAACTGTATACAAATATTATTAGAGGACAAGCCATTGTTAAAGTACGAAGTTTCTATTCTGCTCTTGGCCTCTTTCACGTTATCTCCCCCACCTTCTTGCTTTGCGTTTCCTCCACTATATCATGCAAAAGAAAGATCAGATCTAACATTGGAAATCACTTAACAAGCTCTAAACCTAACAGATAACAAGGGTGTTCTTCACAATTTACACGAGAATTAAATTGGATATAAATACCTCCTGTTCTTACCGGTGGGTGTTGTGATTCCATGTATTAAGGTGTGAAGCAGACAGGAGAGAGATAAATCTTTCATAAGTACATTGTAAATAGGCAAGTGGTATATAAACCATATTAATAGGTAATAGAGTCAAACAATGAAAGGTAAATAATTGTCACAAAATACTCCTTTTATCACAAAAAGTTTACAAAACTAGAATTATATGGAGAGGGAAGGTACAATAAATGGTGGTTTTTCTACAGTTATTCAAATAATCTGGAAGTCTGGAACAACAAAATTGGGTGACGTGTTTTGATTTAAAAGTCTTCACATTGCTTCAGCTAACCCAGCATTTAGAGATTCCTGAATAATTTTTGAATGCTGATATCTTTGCTTAACAATAATAGTGATGGATGTCTATAAAAGTGGTCAATTGGTAGGTGCGCTTTCATGTAAGATTAAACGCTTTCTTAGTGAGGTCAACTATTAAATGAATTTTTTAACAGGAATTTTGGGATGATTAAAAACAAGTCATGGGGTTCAGTTATTTTACATGAAATATGCTAGTCAAATAACTTCAAATTGAAATGTTTTATAATGACATGTTTGTACTTAGATTCAGATAAAACACAACTATGATACACTGATCCACATGTAATGTGTTTCAAATTAGGCAATGTTTGCAAAGATTTCTGTACTTTGCATGCTAATTGTGAACACTCGCTTTTTTTTTTTTTTTTTTTGCTGGACTATTGCTAGTCTAACAAAAATATCAATTTAAATTTTAGAGGCTCCCTTATGCAAAAAAAAATGTATTGTGCTGTTGTTGTTTTTAAATGTGAGTGATTTATTTTCTGAAAAATTCTTACAAACAGGGCTCTTGTACAGTGGAGGAGTAGCCAGGTGGGAAATAATTATTTTTAAAGTTTTTATCTCTATGATATGTCATGGAATTAGGATCTGTTAGATAGCTTATCTTTAGCAATCAAGTCTCTATAGCCAAACAACATGGTCAAAAGAATGTGAAAATTTTCCTAAATGGTGAAAAGACCGTCTTTGGACCAGAATAATGTCATTAATTTTGTTGATTTTTGAATGCAATAGAGGAGATACGGGTTATGACAAGTGATTTTTGATGCTAAATTTACTTAAAAGGTGTGAAGGAATCCATATTTCCCCCTTGAAAGAAAGATGCATTAAACCAGATACAATAAAAGGGTAAGGAACATATAGGTAATTGTTCACAATATAGAGAAATCATTCTTAAAAGAAGCATGAAACTTCCTATTATGAAATGATTATGATATACTTAAACTCCCTAGTCTCACCCAGAAATTCTCAAGATGCCTTATGTTCAAAGATTATTAATCTTGATTCTCATTAATAATAATAATCATGGTTTGGGGCATTGTAGTTGTTACTGTTTATTTGCTGAATCTTAATCATATGGGTCCAACTGATCTTTTGGGTGCTGGCAACTAACTAAGCCATGTGATGAAATCTCAAGTTCCAGGTCAGGCAATACTCTCTAACCAGAAACAGGAATCCTACCATACATAGTTATAGCAGTTTGCATCATGTTATAATGCCTTTGCCACACAATATAACTAGATATAGCACCATGCAATGCCATGAATTGAGAATGAGAGACTATCTCCAGGGGAGAAAATAAACACCGAAGAGAGGAAAACAAAAGCAAGGGGTTCAAAGCTGGTGAGACTGGCTTTTCCATTTTGGTTATAATTATAATGCCTGTGGCACATGAATTTTGGAAAACAGGAGTACATACCATGTTCATGTCGATGCCATTTGTGTATGTCCATGCATGCTGGAAATATTCTTCAAGCCGTTGTCTCAGAGGGTTGGGAATTTGGTGAAAGCGAATGAATTCTTTTACTCGCAGCATCTGCATATGGTATCTGGCTGTTCCAGAATATAGTCTTTGGATAATTGCAGATACATTCCCAAAGATGCTTGCATACATTAGTGCTGGAATGGATAAAAAACAAAGCTATGGAGGAACACTGCACTTGGGCGTATTGTATCTTGCTAGAAGCTCAAGGATGTACATTTTGATGGTGCCAATTTACTTGCAATTATTTATCATTTGCCCATGGCAGAGGAAAAGATCAGCTAATAATACTCTTGTAAGTATAATAATTTTAAGATAAATATGGAAACAAATTTAGTCCAAATTTACCATGAATACTAACTTAAAATTAAAGCTTGCATCGTTAATAATATCAAAGGCCAATTTTTGTAGTAGAGTGAAGATATCAATTTTAACAGTGCCTCTCAGTCTCAAATCTAAACTCGCAATAATAAAATCAATTATAATCTTAATATCTTGAATACTTTGGATTTACTTAGAAATTTTAAATTGTTTTAAATAACTCAGTTTTCTTTCAATGTTTATTTGTGTGTGATTTGTAATCAATTGAAATTATTTTTACAGTATTTCTGCAGGAGATACTATATCTATCTCCTGCTTAGAATATGAATATAGTTTTTTTTTTTTTTGTAGGGAAAAATTAAATAAATTTTTGTTCTTTTATCATCAATAGGGGAAATTGCCGCCATTCTTTGCCACATTGTTGTTGTTGTTGTTGTTAAGTGCCTTCGAGTCGGTTCCGACCCATAGCGACCCTGTACAGGGTTTCCGAGGGTGTGAATCTTTACGGGAGTAGAAAGCCTCATCTTTCTCCCGCGGAGCGGCTGGTAGTTTCCAACCACTGACCTTAAGGTTCGCAGCCCGATTCGTAACCACTACGCTACCACTGGCACATCCTTGCTAGGGCTTTCTGGGTTAAATTTTTATGATTCAAATTAACCTCTTGAAGCATCTTCCCTTTTGTTTTTTATATTTGTATTCATTTTCTAATAATTAAAAAATATTTTATTGTGAATTACATGACAGTTTACATGGGAGAACATTAGCTTTCCATTCATCCTATCGTATATGGTTTCATTGCCATGGTTACAACTCCCTCCATGAATCATCAACCAACCAAAGGGTATATAAACCCTACAAGCCTCCCCTCTGGTCCTCAGCACACAGCCCCTTTCCCTCTCTGGGTCTAGAGTCCCCAGCTGTTTCCTATCTCCATGTCATCGTCTCTGCCTCTAATAATTTTTCTAAAAGGAAATGTTATATATTGTTCAAGAAAGTCACATTATGATACATGGCCTGCATATTGGTCTTGGGATGTCTGTGAGAACCTTAGAGAGGAGATATATATTTAAGCCACTGGAACAGTAATAAACCAATCAGGTGGGGGAAATACAGCTACCACAGTTTGATACCCCCAAAATGATTTTTTGTTTCAAACACATTTTAGAAACCATTATCTCTATATACCACTTAATCATTTTGAAAGGTTTTGTCTAGATTCAGGCCAAGTGTTTTAAAATAATATCTTCCAGGGCATTGCTTTCTTTTCCATCTTATTTCAGTCTCTGGGTTAGCATGATTTTTGTTTATTATGCGTTACTGATAGCGTAGTGGTTACGAATCGGGCTGCGAACCACAAGGTCAGCAGTTCGAAACTACCAGCCGTTCCGCGGGAGAAAGATGAGGCTTTCTGCTCCGGTAAAGATTTACAGCCTCGGAAACCCTGTACAAGGTCGCTATGAGTCGGAACCAACTCCACGGCACACAACAACAAATGTTGTTGTAGCTGTTAAGTGCCATTGAGTTGATTCTGACTCATAGAGACCCTGTACAGGATTCCAAGTAGTTGGTAGATTGAACTGCCAACTTGTGGTTCACATTCTATTGCTGATCCTACAGCGTCAACACCAGGGCTCATAATTCATGTGGTACCACAAATAAGAGAATGTCCTAAGGAAATAAAAGCCCGTGATTTTCTTCTGTTTGTTAATGTTGTTAAATGCCATGGAGTCAATTCCGACTCTTAGCGACCCTGTATAAGGGTTTCCGAGGAGCAGCTAGTGAGCTTGAACTGGCGACCTTGCGGTACAAAGCGAGCTTGCAGTTAATTAAGGAGTTGAAAGGTAGGGAGATCTTTTGATGTCGTAAGTGCCATCGAGTCAGTTCTGACTCACAGCGACCCTGTACAGGGTTTCTAAGTAGCAGCTGTATTTGAACCGACCTTGTGATTCAAACCAACCTCCAGGTCAGCGCAAAAATTGGAGTATGAAAGAGAGTATCAGCCAGGTAGATAAACAATTTAGGTTGTGTCTTACACAGGAAGAAGGGGTGAACCTAATTTGAGTAAATGAATGGTTAATTAAGAAGGAAATTAGCAATACTTGCCTGAAACTGATTCCTGTGATTCTAGGAGATTTGTGTGAGAAAATAATTTACTCTTCCTAAGTATAGTGTTGGAATTTTTTTTGTTTTTTGTTTTTGGTACTGCTAGGTCTCCAAAGGCCTCAGGAAATAGTTTAGTTAGTACAGATAAAATTCACATTACTTAATCATAGAACATATAATCAATACTAGGTTTGTTTTCGTTTTTTATTTCCTTACCTAAATCATGTAATTACATGAGGGACAAAGGCCGTGGGTGGGAGGGGTGGGGGAGTGGGGGGGTGAGGATCTTATTTAGTTCTAATAAATACTATGACTTGTTTCCATATAGCCCTCAAAATGAAACGTTTGTTTGGGTTGCAAGCAATTATTTCTTACCCATTGACAAGATGGCAAAATCTACATTATATAGGTTGTTGTTGTTGTCAGGTGCCATCAAGTCAGAACCGACTCATAGCGACCCCATGCACAGCAGAACGAAACAATGTCCGATCCTGGGCCAACCTCACTACCGCTGCCACACCCGAGTCCATCAATGATGCCACCTGGCTGATCCATCTCATTGGGGGTCTTCCTCTCTTTCTCTGACCCTCCACCCTACCCAGCATGACATCCTTCTCCAGCGACTGTTTCCTCCGGACAATATGTCCAAAGTAGGAGAGACGAAGTTTAGCCATCCTGGCCTCCAAGGAGCACTCTGGCTGCACCTCCTCCAAAACAGATTTATTGGTTCTTTTGGCAGTCCATGGCATTTTCAGTACTCTCCTCCAACACCACAACTCAAAGGCATCAATTCTTCTACGATCCTCCTTATTCACTGTCCAGCTTTCGCATCCATATGAGGCTATTGAAAACACAATGGCCTGGGTCAGGCCATTGTGTATATAGGTACATGGTTATATATATAAATGACCAATTATTTATTTTAGGAAATTCTATGATGGTGTCTTTTAAAACTATATCCAAGCCATCCATTTGTTTTCTATTTTTTTAAGGAAGTAAATGGAGCTAAAGACTTCATGAGAGAGAGAAGCAAAGAATGATTATATTCTGTGTACATTATTTAAAGTCCATCAAATGGCATAAAATGCCATTTAAAGGCCAGTTGGAAAACTATATATAGGTATTTCTTTTCTCAGCTCAATGTTTTATTTTTCTTTTCTTAATTTGTTATTATTATGTGCCATCAAGTCAGTACCAACTCATAGTGACCCTGTATTGAGTTTCTGAAGAGCAACTGGTGAGTTTGAACTGCTGACCCTGTGGTTCAAACTGAGCTTGCGGTCTAGGGAGCTTTTATTTCATAAAAAATTCATTCAGTACTATAGAAATAAAACAGCTATATTTCACAACCTTTTTCAGCACCTCATATACATTTTGTATTTCTGTTACAAAAATTTTATAAATATTGTAACTTAAAGATAATTTTTATAAAGGTATAATTTACACAAAATAAAACATACCCATTTAAATGTATAGCTCCTTTAGGCCTGACAAATGTATGCACACATATAAACACAATCAATATATAGAATATCTCCATCACCTCCCTTTTTATAGTAAAAAAAAAAAAACTTTAATTTACTGTATGTAGAAGCACATTCCTCCGCAGATTTGTTTTGATATTTGGTTATCAATTTCTTAGATCTTTCCAACAGCTTATTGCATATTATAAAATGTGTTCTTAAATGAGTAGGTAAAGAAAGACCCTGGAATCTTTGTAGAAGACTTGATTGTTGGGCCTGAAGATTTTGAATTGCTGATACTTCATACTGGAAAAAAATACTGGTGCTTGGAATAAGAGGGCCCTCACTCACCTCTACGAAGTCAACAAATTTGTGCAGCTTGACTGTTCTCTCAGGGTTCTGTGATGACTTCTCTTCTATAAAATCTATTTTGTACTTGTGCTGAAATAATTCTAATGCCACTTTTGCATTAACTTCCAAAGTTTCAAAAGGAAGATCTTTATAAATTAAAGCATGAGCATCTTTTGGGAAGGAATGCAGATTCTCATTTGTTGGCATCCATGCATTGAGTCTCTTGTCCAAAACTGCATCATAGCAGAAAGCTCCAGCAATTACAGGAATTTCTGGAGCTTTGACCAAACTGACCACTACTCATCTTTGAATGCCTGCTCTATTACACAGCCCATCAGCACGGCACAAGAATGCCAATAAACCTTATTCACTTCTCTTGGATCTAGGTCTTTGAAAGTAAGGACTTTAATTTCATAAGACTTGGTCAAAGATCTGTACATGTCCCAAGGCTGTCCGTCAACAAGAGACAAAATGGACTTTCTGCAGTACTACTCACTTAAATGCATAGCACAACTATAAGGAATCAAAATGTCCTTATTCATCACGAAGACAGTGCCAGGGTCCACTTTCCCAGTAAGTTTAACTTCAGTCTTCTCAGTTTGAGGAGCTAATGATAGCTGCCTGTTTTTCTTTTTATTAAAGAGTTCATTTCGCATTTCTGTCAATTCAGTCAGTGACAGCTGAGAAACTGGTAATGTTGCTCTAAATCTCCAGCTGGCCGCTAACCGGAGTGATCCAACAGAGCCGCAGACTCGGGGCCTCCAAGGTTACCGCCTCCATCACTGCAGTTCCTCATGTTCTTTTGCTATCTCTCCTACTCGTCTCTTTTTAGTCATTACAGATTTATTTTCACTTTCTAAGACTTTTGAAGTCATAAAGCATGTACTAGGGAGCACTGTGACTCTGTAGGATAAGCACTGGACTACTAACACAAGTTTAGCATTTTGAGCCCACCAACAACCCCGTGGGAGAAAGATGAGCTTTTCTGCTCCAGCAGGTATTTATAGTCTCAGAAACTCCATACAGGGTTGCTTTGAGCTGGAGCTGACTTAATGGAACTTAACAACAAAGTATGTATTTAGTTGTATCTGACTTATTTTGCTAACCTAATGTTTTTGAAATTCATCCTGTTGTGTAGATCAGTAATTTGCCTTTTATTTCTAACTGAACTCAATTTGAAATAGAAATATAATCAATCATTGGTAATAAATTAAAGATATTTTTGATAGCAGTGAAAGAGAGCTGCAAGGTTCAATTCATCAATTTGCAAGCGCCTATCATTCTAGTTTTATGCCTATGGTTTCCTGAGAGCCTAAAAGACAATTGGTGTCTTTGCTTCACAGAGAAAATAAAGTTTGATAGAATTACAGTGCCCATGTATGTCAATCCATTGTCTCTATAATTCTCTATCATTTTTTCTTTGCCTAATTTTAAATATTTCTAGAGATAGCAATTCTGTATTATTTTAGTCTAATAATTAACAAAAGAGAAATCTACTTACAGCCAATCAACATGACACAAATTGAAAAGATTTTCTCCGAATTGGTGTTAGGAGACACATTCCCAAATCCTACGCTGGTTAAACTGCTGAATGTAAAATACAGTGCTGTGACATATTTGTCTTTTATGGATGGTCCAGAACTCGAGTCACTGTCATTGTAACATTTCCCGATTTGTAGTCCTAGGGAATCCAACCATCCAATTTTGTTAGTCAGGTATGGTCTTTCCACATTGCCAATCGCATACCAAATGCAAGCCAGCCAGTGGGCAATCAGGGCAAATATGCACATTAAGAGCATTAGGACTGCAGCGCCATATTCCGAATACCGATCAAGTTTCCTGGCCACTCGTACAAGACGGAGGAGTCTAGCTGTCTTCAAAAGACCAATTAATGTTGTTGTCTGTGAAAACAAATGTGCACTATTAGAGATAGTTAATAAACAATTCAAGACATGCTCCCGTGAAAGAAAGTAGGCAGTAACAGGTTGAAACAATATGATAGCATTTAAGATAACTATATATTTAAATTAAGTATTAGTTTTATTTCTTTTTAGAGTTTCACTCCCATTTTGGAAAATACTTTTAAAGTGTGTAGCACAAAATTTAAGATCTTGACATGTAAGACTCATAGGACAGAATCTTATTTTCTTTTATGCTCTTATCAAATAACTTGCACATCATTTATTGTTAAATGATGTCAAGTTGGTTCCAACTCATAGTGACCCTGTATGGGGTTTCTGAGGAGCAGCTGGTGGATTTGGACTGCTGACCTCGTGATTCACATGTATTGCTGATCCTACAGTATCACACAGTGATGGTTATTTCTTTCCAGTTAATTCAGACTCTTGTTGACTCTACCTGTGCAGAGTAGAACTCTTCTATAAGCGTTTTGAAGGCTATGACCTTTTGGAAGCACATTGCCAGGACTATCTTTGAAGGTGTTTCTGGGTGGGAAAGAGCCACCAACCTCTTTTGGCTAGCAGTGAAGCGTTTAACTTTTTCACCACCCAATCACTTTCTTGTACATCATAAGTACTGAATAAATTATTCAATCACCCAAGAAATATTCCTGTGGGTTATTGTGTACCTGTGAAGGGCCACATGTTGGAATTACAGTGTTGAACAAAAAGACAATGTTGTTTTTCTAATAGAACGATTCAACAGAGTTGAGAAAAAAAACTTCTCCAATGAAGAGAAACAGGTTCTTTCTCTAGTGGGGGACACAGATGTTTTAAAAATAAATAAACAAGAAGATAATTTTAGATAGTAAAAAGTATAATGATGATATTAAAGCAGAGTAAGATGATATGGGGTGCTTGGGCTATTATTTGGAGATGAGAATCACTTTAGAAAAGGAAGTTAAAGGAAGGTCTGACTGAAGAGCAGACATTTGAGTTGAAAGAGGCTTGCATAAAGACAAGACGCTAGGCAAGCAGATAACTATGGAAACATTTATTCGTAGACTATCTGCATGCATTAGGTCTATATTTAAATGCAATTTTTCCTTTGTAAATATGTTAAATTGATAAATTGTTTCTTGATATCTCAATGATTTATAATTGTATTTTAGCTTTTGATTGTGACATGTATAACTAATTACATGATTATTACTGACCAGGTATCTAATGATAGGACACTTGCATATAATAACAGGATACTTCAATGGCTGTTAGGACTTGAAATCTGATAAGTACAAATTACAAGTTCATTTTTTATGTTTCCTAAATAATGTCAACTATAAGTACTACATAATTCAAAGGACATATAATTATTCCATAGTTACATGGTATTTACCAATCAATTATTGAGTCATTTTATCTGCTCAATGTTTGTGTTTATTTCACAAAGAACATCCAAACGCATTAAGAACACTTGTATCACCCATATTGATTAATACTAAATTAATACTGACTTGATGAAAAAAGAGCACAGAGTAGCAGAAAAACCTTTTAATTAAAATGCTATAATGCTCCATGTTTTGTTTTGTTTTTCCCTCCCTGTGCCACAGTCGTCATAGGGGTAGTGGGAATTCTTCCCACTGAATATTGGAAACCCTCTGGAGGTGGGAGGAGTTTGGGTAGTTGGATTACAAGCTGGGTGGCTAACTACAAGCTCTGTAGTTTGAATCTACCAGTGATTCCACAGGAGAAAGACGAGGCTTTCTGCTCCTGTAAGATTTGTAGCCTTGGTAACCCTATGTTGTTGTTGTGTGCCATGGAGTCGGTTCTGACTCATAGTGACCGTGTACAGGGTTTCCGAGGCTGTAAATCTTTATGGGAGCAGAAAGCCTCATCTTTCTCCCACGGAACATCTGGTAGTTTTGAACTGATGACCCTGAGGTTAGCAGCCCGATTCATAACCACTACGCTACCTGATACATGGTCATTATGAGTCAAAACCGACTCTACAACATACCACCTCCACCACTACCATCAACACCATGATAACTGGACTCTTTTGCTTCTTTTGGGATGTACAGAGAAGTGAGTTTCCAGTGCTGAGTTATTATCATGATAATAATGAAAATGATGTCTTTTGTTTTTGGTTTTTGTCTCTCAAAGAATATGTCTTCTTAAGAAATGAAAGGAAGGTTTAAGCTAGTGTTGGGTGGTGTCCTGGGAGAAAAGTGAACTTTCTTCTATGGTAATCATGAATTATTTTTCTTTAGCAGTTAGGTGGTGGGAGTTTTGTACAAAGCTTGCACTTGAATTCTACTTCTATGCTGCTGTAGGATCTTAAACAAGTTAGTTCATCTTTAAGCTTCAGTTTCATCATCTGTAAAAAGGGAATTATAATGCCTTCCTTACACGTTCTACATAATACTCAAACTTCATTTTTTTGTTTTAATATCCTATACATTTTTGTTCTATCAGGAAGCAGGGGTTGTATATTTGATGTGGATTAATAGATTTCCCACATTTCACAAACGTATGATTTAGATCTCTGGAATCTCTGTTAGAGGCCTTTTAACAATGTCCTTGCAGCCCCATTAGAATGTGGCAGGGACTTTGAAACACAAGAATCTAGATACACTAACTGCTTAATCTAGATATACTAACTGCTCAGACTCTGATAAGTAGAATCATCCTGGTTTAGTATTTTACTACTTTTATGCTTCAAAAGAGTCTTGGTGTGATGCTGCAGGAAAATGCACTGGACTGTAAGGTAGGTTTGAACTGCAGGGTTGGCAGTTCAAGCTCTCCAGCTGCTCCTTGGAAACCCTATCCAGAGTTGCTAGGATTTGCAACTGACTTGGAGGGACTTAACAAAACAACAACATGCTTCAAAGGAGTCATGGTGCGGTGCTATAGGATAAGCACTGGACTCCTAGCCACAAGGTCAATGGTACAAACCCACCAGCCGCTTCTTGGAAGCAGGAAAGGGCATATTACTACTTTCAAGGAAAAAGAACAAAGAGTGGAGTACATTCTTTTGACCCCCAAATCCCTGTATTGAATCTCTTTGATCCAGGACTAGAGCTGTGTGTGACACGAGGGAGGTATCAGAGGAGCAGCAGCAGCAGAACCAAGAACCAGAGCATGAGACAGAGGGGTGGCCTTCCTGGTCCACAGAGCAAGTAAAGCTGAGTGCCTTTGGGCAAGAGTGGGATGCCTCTAGGGCTTAATTGGGGAGTTGGGTTTGCCAACCCACAAAGCTAGAGTGGAATGTCCTCTGGGCATTTTCAGCAGCCCTTTAAGAACTTTGTAAGGAGCCCTGGCAGCATAGCGGTTATGAGTTGAGTTGTTACCCTCAAAGTCAACAGTTCGAGTCTATGGGAGAAAGATGAGGCTTTCTGCTCCCATAAAGATTTACAGCCTCAAAAATCCTATCCACGGTTACTATGGGATGGAACCTTAATCTGTCAATTTCTCTAATAAACTCTACAATCTTGAGTATCACCTCTGAGTTCTTTGACCATTGCAATGAAATATTGAGCCCAGATAAGAAATAGTGAGTGCCATGGGAGGGCCAGCTGATGTCAGAATTAGTAAAAAAGGAAAGAGAGTGAAGGTATGTGTGACTTCCCTCTCATAAGAATGCCTGATGCTGGTGGTGTTTCTCTTCCTCCCATGCCTGAAGTCAGAGGAAGTCAGACACTGCTGTGCAGCATGCCACACCCCTTTCTACCCTCCTTCCAAAGATATATCTGATGCTTACTGTAGGATTATAGAAACATGAAGACTGCTAAACAGATAAATAATTATTACATGTGTTGTTAGGTGCTGTCAAGTTGGTTCCAACTCATAGCGACCCTGTACATGATTTCTGAGGAGTGGCTGGTGGGTTTGAACCACCTACCTCACAATTAGCAGTCCATTGCTTATCCTATAGTGTTACACCAAGACTCTAGTATATATATATAACATATTATTAAGTTAACTTTTCTGGGACAAAAAAGTTTAAGAAATACAGTATAAGATGAATTCTCAACCAAACTGCCATTCTTTTTGCAAAATAACTGCAGAGAAAGAATTATTAAAGCAATTATTTTCTCTTTCAGCAACATCATAAGGATGCATGATTATTGACTTCCACTGCCAAAAGCATTTTTTTGTGAGACTATAACTTGTGTACAAATGTGGCTACTTATGCTAGCTTGACAAGGTAACAAATAGCTTGACTTTATTTCTATTGTTATTGGGTGGCTGTTCACACACCTAAGTATTCTTTGTTAGCCACAGTTGTATACTATGCATTTTGTAAATGGCATTTCGCATTGAGATAGCACTTTTATTCTTCAGGGGCTTTAAATATCTATTAAAATGTAGGGTTTCCAATGTACAGAATAGAGAGTAGGGATTGTACCAGAGTCTTAGAGAGAGTAGATGAAAGAATTATCAATTTTCTCTTGCTGATTTGGTGGGAACTATGCGTTTTCATTGCTTAATTAAGCGAACCTGCAAAGTGAAAAGCAAATTAAACAACTACCTTATAATTTAATTGTGTTAACACATTAGAATGTGTCTGAGTAAAATTACTTTTAGAATGCATGGTATATCCCAGCATTTCTATTTCCACGTAATTGTATGTGATATCTAGATATTAAGAAACACTGTTGGTACTGGGGGTTAGGCCTTGAGCTGCTAACTGTAAGTAAGATTGCTGGCCCAAACCTACCTGCAGCTCTGCAACAGAAAGATAATGCTGTCTGCTCTCATAAAGATTTAGTCTCTGAAGCCTGTAAAAATAGTCTCAATGAGTCAGAATCAACTTGATAGCAGAGGGTTTGGCTTTGTTATTCTAGCTTTTGTTATTGTTGATAAGTGCTGTCACATTTCGACCCTGTACAGGATTTCCGAGGAGCTACTGGTGAGCTTGAAATTCCGACCTTGCACTTCAAACCAACCTTATGGTGGAGTGCTTATTCTACAATGCCACACCTGGACTTCTTTCTAGCTATAATATTGTTGTTGTGTGCTGTTGAGTTGGTTCTGACCCATAGCGACTTTCTTAAAGGGTTTCTAAGGAGCAGTTAGTTAGCTTGAACCTCTGACATTGTGGTTCAAACCGACTATGAAAATATTTGGAAATTTCAGTTTTTGAAATTGTCTATAAACACACCTAAGGAGCTCTGGTAGCATAGTGGTTACGAATCAGGCTGTGAACCTTAAGGTCAGCGGTTCGAAACTACCAGTCGCTCCGCGGGAGAAAGATGAGGCTTTCTACTCCCGTAAGGATTTACACCCTCGGAAACCCTGTACAGGGTCGCTATGGGTCGGAACCGACTCGACGGCACTTAACAACAACAACATAAACACACCTATCCATAAACTCATTCAGAACACTATTTAAAGTAGCTTAGTAGAGATGAAGGATTATCTCTTAAATGTTATAATTTTTTGAAAAAAATATGTGCTTATTATTACTTTTTGTAGCGACTTAAAGAAGCACAAAAGTTCTTTAAGTGGTAAAGTAAGGAGTCCTGGGGTAGCACCACAGGATAAACACCTGACCTCACGGTCCGCTTGAACTGCAAGACTGGCAGTTCAAATTCACCAGCTACTAACTGGAAACACTATATAGGGTTGCTATGAGTTGGAACTGACTCGACAGAACTTAGCAAAAACAATGACATGATTACTATTATGAAAATAAAAATGGAAATAAAAAAAGAATTGAGACATTTTTCAGTAACTGAGGCAATTTATTTTGCCTTGTAGTTCTACCCATAAGCTATAGCTAAATTTCAAACTATAGATTCATTTACATAATGTTGTGTAACAAGCCAAGTCCCTGTTTTATCAGTACTGATGCTGTCTTGGAATTTAATTACTATCTTGTAATTGAATCATATTTTAAACTTTTTTTTTTCAGGATGTTAAAGGAATAGAAGTCTACTTATTGAAGATTTTTTTTTTATTTTAATGGATTTCATAAGAATGACATGTTATGTAAAATGACTTTTCCTCTGGAAATTCAGTTATACCAAATTTCTGTGTGGCTGATGAATATTATTCAATTCCAATAAAAAAAGTTATATTGGATGCTAAAATTCAAAGATACCATCTTATATTGAAGTAGAAGTCATCTTACTTTATTAATGATAACTTTCTTAATGAAATCTTATTTAAAGTTTATATAGTATAAACATTTATAGTTTATTATATGCATTCAGGAGTCTTAGTGTGGCAGTGTGGGCTAACACATCAGACTGCAAAGACATTTGAATTGCAAGGTCAGTGGTTCAAGCTCACTAGCTGCTCCTTGGGAACCCTATACAGGGTTGCTATGGGTCATAATTGACAGCACTTAACAACAACAAAATATGCATTCAAGCCTTAATTTGTGGTATTGAAGGATTCTAGGAGCAAAATGGAATCTTCACGTGGCAGTGTGGGTTAATGTGCTGGATTGCAAAGTTGGTTTGAACATCAAGGTCAGTGGTTCAAGCTCACCAGTCACTCCTTGAAAACCCTATACATGGTCGCTAAGGGTCAGAACCAACTTGATGGCACTTAACAACACGGGTAAAATATTAAATGATACAGAAAACACCAAAAGAAGATGGAAGGAATACGCAGAGTCTCTGTGCAGATAATATACTCTTGCTTGCTGAAAAAAATACTTACTGATGAAGATCAAAGACCATAGCCTTCAGTATGGGTTGCATCTCAATGTAAAGAAACCAAAAATCCTCATCACTAGATCAATAAACAACATCCATATAAATGGAGAAAAGATTGAAGTTGTCAAAGACTTCATTTTGCTCAGATTAAACATCAACACTCATGGGCGCAGCAGTCAAGAAATCAAAGGATATATTGCCTTTGGCAAATCTGCTGCACAAGACCTCTTTAAGAGCAAAGTTCAAGAGCAAAGATGTCAGCTTGAGGTCTAAAGTGTGCCAGACCCAAGACATGGTATTTTCAGTAATCTCATATGCATGCAAAAATTGGACAGTGAATAAGGAAGACCATAGAAGAATTGATGCTTTTGAATTGTTGTGTTTTAGGACCATGGACCACCAAAAGAACAAACAGATCTGTGTTGGAAGAAGTACAACCAGAGTGCTCCTTGGAAGTCAGGATGGGCAGACTTTTTCTCTCATACTTCGGACATATTATCAGGATGGTAAAGTGGCAGGTCAGAGAAAAAGAGAAAGACCCCAGAGAGATGGGTTGTCACAGTGGTAGTACCAATGGGTTCAGGTGTAGCAATGATTGTGAGGTTGGTGCAGTGCCGGGCAGTGTTTTGTTCTGTTGTGCATAAGGTTACCCTGAGTCAATACCAACTCTATGGAACCTAACAACAACAGACCCAGACTTAAGACAACTATGTGGTATCTTTCTCAGTATAGAGTAAGTAGAATTATTTTTGAAGACCTAATATTAGAATCACTGCCAGAGTGGATTCCAGTTTATAGTGACACTTTATAGAGTTCCGGATACTGTAAATCTTTACAAAAGCGACAGATTCATCTCTTTCTCTTGCAGAGCAGCGGATGGGTTTGAATTGCGATATTGCAGTTAGTATTCCAGTGCTTCTCCTACAGAATTACCAGGATTCCTTGAAACAGAATAGGTAATTAAAAAAAAATCAATATCAGACTACTCTCTACAATAAAAACAAAAATTAACTTTTTCTCTGTTTGAGTATAACTAAGGCATTAGGATTAGAGGAAGACATAATAACAACCTACCATATTCAGAGTACACGACCTTGTTCGCTGAAAGGAAAGAGGACTTCAAGCACTTACTAGTGAAGATCAAAAGATACAACCTTCAATATGGATTACACTCACCATAAAGTAAAAAAAAAAATCCCAAAAACGGAACAAGAAAAAACCTCAAGAAAAAAGGAAAAAAAAATGAAGCTATCAAAGATTTAATATTGCTTGAATCTACAATAGACACCGATAGAACCAGGAGTCAGAAGAATCAAACAAAGTATTTCATTGGGCAAATATGTTGCTGAAAACCTCTTTAAAGTGTTAAAAAGTAAAGATATCCCTTTGAATATAAAGTATACCTAAACCAAGCCATGGAGTCTTGGTGTGGCAATGCAGGATAATGTCCTGGGTCACAAGGTCAGTTTGAACCAGAAGATGGGCAGTTCAAACCCACCAGCCACTTCTCAGAAACTCTACAAAGGGTCGCTAGGGGTCAGAAAAAACTTAATAGCACTTAACAACAACAAGAACCCAAGCCATGATATTTTCAATCACCTCATATGTATGTGAAATCAAGACATTGAATAAGGAAGACAGAAGAAGAATTGATGCCTTTGAATGATGGTGTTGGAGAAGAATATGAAGTATACCATGGACTACCAGAAGAACAAGCAAGTCTATTTTGGAAGACGTACCGCCAAAATGCTCCTTAGAAGCAAGACTAGCAATACTTCATCTCATATACTTTGGACACATCATCAGAAAGGAGTAGACTCTGGAGAAGGATATCAGCTTAGTAAATAGGAGGGTCTTTAAAAACAGAAAAAGACTCAATGAGATGGCTTGATGTAGTGACCTTTACAATGGGCTCAAACAGGAACAGCTATGAGGATGGTTAAGAACTGGGGAGTGTTTTGTTCTGCTTTACATTGGGTCACTATGATTTCGCATTGACTCAACAGTATTAATAGCAATCATTTTTAGTTTCATCTATAGGGTTGTCAGAACAAATTATCACTGATGCTTTCTATTTAATTCATCATTTGTCTGATTTTTAAGAAATATTTGGGTAAAATGGGGAAATGGGAATACTCAGTAGATAACACTCTGCATGATTTCATCCTTATGTTTTAGTTTAGGTTTCACTTCAATTTCCTCTTAGCTATGGTACTTGTCTTCTTCACTATTCAATGGATTATTTACACAATAAAATTCAATACCAATTGAAATGATTTTCTAGTATTTTATTCAGCTAATTCGTACTATTTATGTATTTCTAAGGACACATTCACTAATAGAATAAAAGAGCTATATTTTGAGTATGCAAAGAACCTTGGGGAAACACCTAGGTTTTCTTTATTTGTAGCAAACAACACAAATTCTTCCAAATGACTGTTAGAATGAAAGACATTTTATCAGATACTCATTCTGATATTTAAAAACTTTTAGAGTTCAGATTGTTCTGTTTTTATTTTCTCTAAGAAAATTCACTGCCACTCATCTGTAGATTTGTCATCCTGCAGTGGCTTGTGTGTTGCTGGAACCTATGCCACTGGCATTTTAAATACCATCAGTCTCATCCACAGTGGACAGGTTACAGTGGAACATCCAACTACTCCAGACTTGGAACAAGGAGAAGCAGAGTATTTCTGAATGATCAACTATGGAAAAGTTAGTGCATAGCAGTGGAACTTTGTCAGATATAGTGCCAGAAGATGAACCCTTCAGGTTGGAAGGCATTCAAAATATGACTGGGGAAGATTTGCCTCTTCAAAGTAGAATAGACCTTAATGACATGAATGGAGCAAAGCTTTCAGGAACTTCATTTGCTGATGGGGCACAAGTCAAATTAGTGCAAAACAACTGCAAACATCCATTAATAATTAGAATGTGGAATGTGCAAAGCATGAACCTTGGAAAATTAGAAGTTGTCAAAAATGGAATGGAACACATAAAGATCCATATCCTAGCCATTAATGAGCTGAAATGGGCTGGTATTAGAATTTTTGAATCCAGCCATCATCAAGTTTACTATGTTGGAATGACATACTGAAGAGGAATGGCATCATACTCATCATCCATAAGAACATTTTAAAATGAGTCTAGAAGTACAACGTGGTCTAATGATATGATATCCATATATCTACAGGGAAAATCAGTGAAAAGAGGAAGACACCCCACCCTAATGAAATGGATTGGCACAGTGGCAACAGCAATGACCTCAAGCTTAACACCAATTGTGAGAATGACACAGGACCAGGCAGTGTTTCATTCTATTGTGCATAATCGACTCAGTGGCACCTAAGAACAACAACAAGAAAGGCCAATAATACTACTACTATTATTCAAATTTTCACACCAACCAGGTAAGCCAATAATGATTAAAATGAAGAATTCTACCAGCTTCTTGAAACTGATCAGACATGCAATCAGATGTGTTAATAATTACTGGTGACTGGAAGGTGAAGGCTGGAAACAGAAATCAGCAGTTAGAAAATATAACCTTAGTGATAGAAATTATGCTGGAGATTCCATGATAGAATTTTGAATGACCAACCTCTTACTCACTGCCAATACCTTTTTCAAAACAACATAAAAGATGACTATACACATTGACCTCATGAGATGGCATACACAGGCATCAAACGGATTACATCTATGGGAAGAGATGATGGAAAAGTTCAAAATCATCAGCTAAAAAAAGGTTAGGGAAGACTGTGGAACAGCCCATCAATTGCTCATATGCAAGTTCAGGGTGAAGCTGAAGAAAACTGAAATAAATTCACAAGAGTCAAAATATGACCTTGAATATATCCCATCTGACTTTAGAGAACATTTCATGAACAGATTTCATGCATTAGACACTAATGACTGAAGACCAGAAGTGTTGTCAGATGGCATTAAGAACACTGTACAGGAAGAAAGCAAAAGATCATTAAAAAACAGGAAAGAAAGAAAAGACAAAATGGATGTCAGAAGAAACTCTGAAACTTGCCCTCTAGCATTTTTTGTTAAGTACCGTCCAGTTGGTTCCAACCCATAGCGACCCTGTATTAGGGTTTCCAAGGAACAGCTGGTGAGCTTGAACCACTGACCTTGCAGTTCAAACCTTTGCAACCCAGTATAGAAATGCTAAAATGAATGGAAGAAAATTTCAAAGGGAAACTCAAGAATTATAATGAAATGTGCAAAGACCTAGTGTTAGAAAATCAAAAGGGAAGAACATGCTTAACATTTCTCAAGCTGAAAGAACTAAAGAAAAAAATCAAGCCTTGACTTGAAATACTAAAGTACTTCATGGGCAAAGTAGTGAATGATGGAGAAAGCATCAAAATAAAATGGAAGTAATACACAGAGTCATTCGACCAAAAATAAATGGTTGATGTTCAACCATTTCAAGAGTTGGCATATGATGAAAAACTAATGGTACTGAAGGAAGAAATCCAAGTTACACTAAAGATACTTATGAAAAACAAGGATCCAGGAACTGAATACAAATTGAAATCTTTCAATAAACCGATGAAGCACTGGATGCGCTCACTCATCTATGCCAAGAAATTTTGAAGACAAGTAAATGGCCAGACAATTGGAACAGATCCATATTTGTGCCCATACCAAAGAAAAGTGACCCAAAGGAATGCAGAAATCATAGAATAATATCACTAATATTGCATGCAAGGAAAAAAATTTCTTAAGATAATTAAAAAAAAATTTGTAACAGTACATCATCAGAGAACTTCCAGAAATTCAAGCTGGATTCAGAAGAGGACCTGGAACTTAGGATATCACTACTGACATCAGACGTATCTTGGCTGAAAGCAGAAAACACAAGAAAAATGTTTATTTGTGATTCATTGACTATGCAAAGACTTTTGGCTGTTTGAATCCTAACAAGCTATAGATAACATTGCAAAGAATGGGTATCCAGAACACTAAATTGTTCTAATGAGGAACCTGTACCTAGATCAAGAGGCAAAAAATTGAAATAAATTCACAAGAGTCAGAACAAGGGAATATAGAATGTCTAAAATCAGGAAAACTGTACAGCAGGGTTTTATCTGTTCATGATTCTTATTTAATCTGTATGCTGAGCAAGTAATTCAAGAAACTACATTAGAGAAAAAAAAAAATGTGGCTTCAGGATTGGAGGAAGACACATTAACCTGCCATATGAAGATGATACAACCTTTCTTGCTGGATGAAAGCAGAGAATACCAGAAAGATGTTTACCTGTGCTTTATTGATTATGCAAAGGCTTTCCATTGTGTGATTCATGACAAGCTATGGACAGCATTGTGAAATATGAGTATCCGAGAAGCTGGGTTCTATGAAGAAAAATGTGGCATCAGGATTGGAGGAACACTCATTAACAACCTGCAATATGCAGATGATACAACCTTGCTTGCTGTAAATGAAAAGGACTTGGAACATTTACTGATGAAGATCAAAGAGCACAGCCTTCCATATGGATTACATCTCAATGTAAAGAAAACAAAAATCCTCACCACTGGACCAATAAACAACATTCTTTCAACAGAGAAAAGATTGAAGTTGTCAAGGACTTCATTCTTCTTGGATCAACATGGAAGCAGCAGTCAAGAAATCAAACGAAGTATCGATTAGGCAAATCTGCTGCACAAGGTCTTTTTAAAATATTGAAGAGCAAAGATGTCTCTTGAGGAGTAAGGTGTGCCTAACTCAAGCCATGGTATTTTCAATAACCTCATATGCATGCAAAAGCTGGACAGTGAATAAGGAAGACCACAGAAGAATTGACGCTTTTGCGTAATGGTGTTGGAGGAGAATATTGAAATTGCCATGGGCTGCCAAAAGAGCCAACAAATCTGTGTTGAAAGAAGTTTAGCCAGAGTGCTCCTTGGAGGCCAGAATGGCCAAACTTTGTCTCTCATACTTCGGACATATTGTCAGGAGGGACCAGTAGCTGGAGAAGGATATCATGTTTGGTAGGGTGGAGGGTCAGAGAAAAAGAGGAAGACCCCCAGCAAGATGGATTGGCAAAGTTGTAGCATCAATGGGCTCAAGCGTGGCAACAATTGTGAGGTTGGCTCAAGACCGGGCAGTGTTTTATTTCATTGTATATAGGGTTGCTATGAGTCAGTATCGACTTGATGGCACCTAACAACAACTTCGCAACCACGAAGTTCAAGCCGTTGTCTTACCCATAGCATAGACTTTTAAATGGTTTACCTGGCTATCTATTTTGCCAACATCAAACTGTATAAGTTTTCAAAATGTGAGATCATTGTCATTGCTATTCCAAATGTTCCCAATGTGGCAAAAATAAAGTCCAAATCACATGGGTTCACATGATTTAATCCCTCTTTCTGCATCCTCATTCTAGCACTCTACCTTTCACTTACTGGGATTCAATCTGACTGTCAATGGCCTTATTTCTGTTCTCAAGTTGGGTCTTGACTGGTAGTTGTTTCCATCTGAAGTACTCCGCATTCAGGCTTCATGTAGCTGGTTCCTTTTGATCAAGTCTCAACTCAAATTTACCTTTTAAGTGTCCTTTCCTTATATCCACCCCATCCCAGCCATTCTCTGTCAACTTTACCTGATGTGTTTTCATCATAACATTTATCTTTTACTGAAATAATCTTCTCAGTTATTTGACTTGTGAATATTGTTTGCTTTCTGTTGCCAGTATTCCTCAACTCCCAACCTCTTCACCAATCTTAGAGTGTAAGTTTATAGAGACAAATTTTTCTTAATTAGTTCTCAATCTATAAATTCACTTATTATCCTTGATGACTACCTCCTACGCCTGTTTCATCTTGTTAAGTGCCACCGAGTTGGTTCCGACCCACAATGACCCTGTATAGGGTTTCAAAGGAGCGGCTGGTGAGTTTGAACCACCCACCTTGTGCTTCAGACCAACCTTGCAGTTAAGTGCTTATCCCACAGTACCCTCCACACTCATGTAAATTTTTTCCCGGGGTCAGCTTACTATGAAAAGGCCTATTTGAAATAAGGATAATCTAAATGACACATTTTAATGTAATTTCATTATTTTCAAGTTATGGCACTGAGAGTTAGGCATTGGGTTACTAATAACAAGGTCAACAGTTCAAATCCACCAGCTTCTCCATGGAAGAAAGATAAGGTTGTTTGCTCCCACAAAAATTTAGTCTCAAAAGCCCTACATAGCGTTGCTATGAGTCAGACTTGGCTTGATGACAATGAGGGTTTTTTCTTTTTTTAATTTATGGTAAATTAAATGAAATTAACCCAAGTACTGAATTCTAGAATTTCTATCTTAATGACTATAATATATCCAAATTCTCCCTGGTTTGATTGCTATTAATTAAATGTTATAAGTATCTCAGTTTCCCCTAATAATCTTATTTGCATGTTCATTTGTTTACTCATTCTTTCATTTCTCTTGTTCTTAAGTGCCATTGAGTTGGTTCTGACTCATAATGACCCTGTATAGGGTTTCTAGAGGCTGGTGGATTTGAACTTATGACCTTGTGGTTAGCAGTCCAATGCTTATCCTACAGCCCCATACTCAGCTGATGGATAAATTTTAAATTTTGGAAGAGTAAATGAGGTTTTGTTCAATTTTTTATTGATAAGTGTATTTGTTGCATTTACATGGTTCACCACTGTTAGAATATATGAAGATGAGGATTAATGAAAAAGAAAAGTTTCTTTTCACTAAAACGTAAAGTTGTGTTATTGTTGTTGTGTTAAGTGTTGAGGGTTTCCAAGAAGTAGCTGGTGGGTTTGAACTGCTGACCTTGTGGGTCATGGTTCAGTGCTGATCCTACAGAAAGTTAGGAAAATCTAATATTAAAAGTTTAACTAATTTAACAATGGCTGCTTTTTAAAAAGAATTTTGTTAAGAATTTTACGTAGTGTAGTGGTTACAAATTGGGCTGCGAACCTTAAGGTCAGCAGTTTGAAACTACCAGCCATTCCACAGGAGAAAGATGTGGCTTTCTGCTCCCATAAAGATTTACAGCCTGGGAAACCCTGTGCAGGGTCACTATGAGTTGGAACTGACTCCAAGGTACTTAACAACAACAATTCTCAAAACAATACAAAAATCTTAAGGAAAGGTGTTATTATACTAGTACCATTTTACAGATGAGGAAAGTTGGGCTTAATATGTTGTCTAAGGTTTGCAGTAGAGTAACTGTTAAAATCCAAAAACAATGTCTTATTCATCTGTCCTGCTTTTAACTGCCCCAGTTTGACAGGCATGTTCTATAGGAAAAAGTTAACTTCTATACCTATAGTTTACCCTTGACAAAGGAAGGTTCTCTTATCCTGAAGTCTTAATTGACCAGGGAGCAACTGTCTAAAGGGATTTTTGTGATTTGGTTTTCTACTGCAACAAGCAAACAATTGTGATGATGAGGAGTTCTTAGCAGAAAAAGTCACTGAATTCCCAAAAGTCAACACATTCATCTTCACTTTCTCAATTTACTCCTTAGAACCACTTTCACACTTTTCAAAAATATTAACACTGTAGAATCCAGGAAACCTATTTGCAATAAAAATGAACAACAATTGAGTGAGGACACTTAACTTCTTTTGAATTAATATCTTTGAGAATCTAATGTAAAGTAGATGTAATGTAATGGACCTTATACCCTGAAAATGCATAAATATATATATATATATACTTCTCATATTTCCTTAAAACCACTGACTTTATAAGGTATTGAGCACATACAGGAAGAATTTTCCAATCTAATATTATTTAAGAGAAAGAACATTGCTCAAACCATTTTCAAAGTTGCCTTGTTACACATAATTTAGACAAAAACACATTCCTGCTGCTTCAAATCATAATTTTGAATTAAAAATAAATAAAAGGGATTCTTAATATTTGACAGCGTTCAAACCAAGACTTTAATAAGTAAAGCTTTTACACCCTGGGAGTGTGATATGTGCTATGTACAACTTGTTTCAAAGTTTAATTTGTTGGTTAAAGAATCTTTGGCATCTTTTAGCAAAAGAAAGAAAACAGAATTGTGAATGACTTTCAGTGGCAAATGGTTCCATTTATTTTTGTAACATTTCAAATTGAAAACGAATTTCATTTGTGCGATATAGAGAGTTTGTAAAGCAACCTTACTTTATTTCACATTTAAAATAGATGAACTTTCATAATTGCAATCTTTCAGAAAATAAGACTCTTAGCAGCTCTTACCTCATCAGAACCTGATCCAAATATCAGCAAGTCAAAGGGAATTGCAGCAACCATGTCAATCAGGAACCAGCCTTTGAAGTAGTGTATTGCTATTTTGGTCGGATCACTTACCACTTCTTCGTTCTGATTTACATATGTTGTTCTGAAGTTTATTAGAATATCTATGATAAACATAATATCTACAATCAAGTCTACCACATTCAAAGGGCTACATGAATAGCCACATTCTCGTCTTTTCTGTTCTTCTCTGTCATTGAGGAGAAAAGCTGCAGAATAGGGGGTGAATATAGCAGTGTATATGACCAATAGCAGAATAAGCCAATCCCAGACTGCCTTGAAAGGGCTGTAGTGCAATATCGTAAACTTGTTGATGCGTGGCGTCTGTAGTTTATATTCTGGCAGGACATCTGCTCCTAAAGAGAGAACCTAAGTATAAAAAAAAAAAGAAGACCATATGCTACATACATTTTTTTAATTTTTTTTTAGGTTTGTTAGATTAAATAATGACATTAGGGTAATTATGCAGCAAAATTTACTAAAAAGAATTCACGCAGTTTTGAAGTATACATGAAAAGTACCCATACATTTAAGGGGACCCGTATAAATCTCTGGACTCCTGGCGTGGCGCTGTAAGATCAGCATTGTGAATCACAAGCTCGGCAACCCACCAGCTGCTTCTTAGAAACCCTATACAAGGTTGTTAAGAGTCAAAACCCACTCGATGGAATTTAACAACAACATAATCAATCTCTATATGCAATATATTTGGCCCACACAAACATCATTGATTGTTGCTGTTTGTGTTAAGTGCCGTCGAGTTAGTTCTGACTCATAGCGGCCCTGTAGGGTTTCCAACGAGCAGCTGGTGAGCTTGAACTACCACTTTGAGGTTCAAACCGACCTTGCAGTCCAGCGCATTAACTCACAATGCTACACCAGGACTCTTCATTGAAATACAATGACTACTGTCTTGTAGGTGCTGAGGACTAGTTATTTGTTCCTGGCCAGGCTGCTGAAGTATTTATGTGACAGGGAGCTCAGACTTTATCATTTAAGGTCAGCGTTCCTCACACTTAAACAGCGCATATGCTCCCTTTAAACTACCCTAGTGCTGACTTGTTAATACTTGTTGATGTTATTTATAGTGTTAGTTAAATATACACAGATAAAAGCTAGACTGAAACTTGTTTTGCTTATAATAAATAATGTTGTTAAGTGCCATTGAATCAGCCCTGACTCATAGCGATTCTGTATAGGGTTTCTAACATGTATCGGAATTTATTATCAAATAATAAATTAATAAGTAATAAACTTAATAAGTTACAAAAATACACTTATATATGCATATGAGGAAGGCTTCAAAAGTATTGTGGAAAATTTCATTATCATTAAAATTTTGTAGCTCCTTTGTCTTTCCATAGGGCTTGACCACTCCTTTCCTTAGGGTTTACCCTGTGACCTGAATTTTCAATAGAATAGTAAGATTTTTCATGTGGAAGCTCAGTACTTCCAAGAAATCAGTGAAAACTTTTAGTTCTCTTAAAGTTAAATTTTAGAACTGGCACAGCATTGCTTTGTTGTTGTTAAGTACCGTTGAGTTGATTCCGACCCATAGCGACCCTGTATAGGGTTTCGAAGGAGCTGCTGGGGAGCTTGTATATTGGCCAAAGCAGTTCAGAGCAGCCAAGATTAATTAAAAAAAAAAAAAAAAAAAGAATCAGAAATACTCTTCATATCTTAATGAGGAAAGGATGAAATCAGTTGTGGTCCTCTTAGAGATAAGCTATCAGAGGAATTATTGACAGTTACCATTTTCAAGTATGATAATGATACTGTAAATTAAACATTTTCAAAAATGGCCCTTATCGTCTAAGGCTACATAGTGAAAATTGTGTGAAACGTGGGTTTTGCCTTGATATAACCCCGAGTTTGGGGATCAGGGGGAGGAGGTTATATGTCACAACCTTAACTGCATATTGGTAATAATTGAAATTGGGTGAAGGGTAAATTTATTTCTTGTAATATATTTAGACTTTGTCACAATGAAAAGTTAAAAAACGATTCTCCAATCTCAGTCTAGAATGTCTAAGTTATTTAAGGAGATAAAAATGACTACTTGATAGGATAGAAACAACAACAAAACTCAACCTTCATCTACAATCATCGCAGCGACTCTCTCTGATTGGAATTGACTTAGCTCCTGTCTACAAAGCACAATGTTTCTTTTCTCTCTGTACATCTAATTAATATCATGTAAAACTCCATTCTGACACATAAACTGTACACAAACCTAAGTTTATCCAGGCTTGAACCGTTTACCATTACATTTTCATGAAATTTATGGCTAGGACAAATCACATTACAAAAGATTGTTGAAGGATGCACTAAGTCTGCAGATGTCGATTCCTCTGAGTATATTTAGCTGAATTGCCTCATCAGATTTGGCCTTGGATTGAAATACTTTTACTTTGTTAGACTTTCATATTAAAATTTCGATTTCATTTTGCATTGATGAAAGAAGTATATTTTGCATTTTCCCCACCAAACAACCACTAAAAGCAATGTTGTGTTGTTTAAAGTCTTTTCTGTAAAGACTGACATTATACCTTTCTTTGAGAATTCATTTCTAGAAAAAAATTAATAGTTTTTGAAGAACTAAAGGGATTTTTCTTATGCTTTGCTTTTTGAAACACTGACAAGAGTGAGTTCATTAGTCCTAATTTTTTTTTTTTTCCTTGAAGGAAACAATATTAGTTTTGCATTTCAGGAAACATTTCTATTTTCACTTACATTATTTTAATTGTTCATATAATTTAATCATGCCCATGCTTTGGAAATGTACTAAGGTAAGTCAAAAAGTACAGCTACAAAATCATAGAAACTTTTAGTAAGCAAAAATATTGCAATGTGAAGCTATTGTTTCTCAACATATCCTCCATCTAGGTCTTACACTTAAAGAAGTATTTCCATCTTTCTAACCCTTCCAATTTGGACTTCTGGTGTGGCACTGTGGGTCAGCACTGGACTGTGAACCACAAGGTTGGCAGTTCAAACCCACCAGCTGCTCTGGGAAACCCTATTCAGGCTCGCTATAAATCAGAACTAACTTGATGGCACTTAACAATAATCCTTCCCTTGGCGTTCTGGTGTGGTGACGTAGGATAAGTACTCAACTGCTAATCACAAGATTAAACCAATCAGTCAATCCTTGTTAATCTTATACAGGGTTGCTATGAGTTGGAACCAACTAAATGGTACTTAACAACAACCACAATAAGCCTTCCCTTAAGAATTTTGTATATTATGATTTACACTATGTCAAAATGGCAGTTTTGGCATCACTGTGGGATTCTAACTGTATTCCTTAAAAAAAAATTTTTTTTTTTTCATTCTGGGAGCAAAAGTCTGTAGAGGCAAGATCAAGGCTGTATGTTGAATGGAGTAAGGTTTTCAAATTGAATTATTGTAGGGCAGCCTATGTTACCCTTGAAGAATGAGAAAGATCATTTGATGGAAATAATTTTTTGGTGCAACTTTCCTGCCTGTTTCTCACCAATTTTGTTTTCAAGTTTCTTAAAACTTCTTCATACTCTGTCCCTGTGATTGTTCTGTATCCTTTGAGCAGGTCTATCAAGATCATCCCTTTAGGATCCCCCAAACAGTTGCCATTTCCTTCTGAGTTGATTTCTCTGCCATGAATTTAACTGACTCGGCATATCCCACTGTTCTGATTGGTCCTAACACTTGGACTCATATTGGTAAATCAGATTTATCTCTGGTTATGATTCATTTCATAAAGTCATCAGCTTTGATGTTGCTCAAAATACTTACAGAAAGATTAGCTCTTTGTGCTAGCTAAGTTTTGTGCAACAATTCTTTTAGTATCCTTTCGTTTTATGGAAGGCATCCTACCAAGAGTTGATATTCTTAAGTGCCATCAAGTCATTTTCAACTCAGAGCACCCTGTATAGGGTTTCTGAGGAACGGCTGGTAGGTTTGAACTACTGACCTTGAAGTTAGCAGTCCAGTGCTTGTCCTACAGCACCACACCAAGATTCTGAACAAGACTTGTTGCTGTTATGTGCTGTCGACTGTTTTGACTTATAGCGACCCTGTATAGGGTTTCCAAGGAGCAGGTGGTGGGTTTGAACCATTGACCTTGAGGTTGGCAGTACAGTGCTTATCCTACAGCACCACACCAGGCCTCCTGGAACAAGACTGAGACACATATGTTACTGAGAACTTGTCTGCAGTCATCCACTGATCAGTGAGACATGTTTAAACAGTTTCTGTTGAGAATAAAACCCATGTATGTATGAAGTGGAACCCTAGTAGCAATATTTTTGGACTTATCCTCATATTGATGGAAATGGAATACTAAGTAGGTAAAAATTTGTTTAAACCACATTAATCAGATTCTAAACAGCCAGTGATCAAAAAGAAAGAAAGCTGTTGCAAAGTCCACTGCATTCCCTTAAGAGAGCCAACTTCTCCCACACATCTAAGAAATAACATACTTTTGGAAGATAAAACATAATTAATTGAACTATTATAAAGATTTTCTGTTAAGAGAGAAAGAAAAACAAAAGAACAACAACAACAAAAAAAAACCCTCACTGTTTAAAAAAGAGAGACTCCATAATCTTCAGTACATTTCTATTTTCTTGTTCCTCAAACCACTAATTAAACATACAGTTTAATATAGCCTAAAATATGGTTTTCTTTACCAAATACAGTTATTCTTCTCACTAGCACATTGCTATTTGTTTAACTTCTAACAGTTAAGTCTTACATTAAACTAAAATCTTTATACGAAACGGCACTATTTACTCAATGAAGATCTACTGTGAAAAAATTGTGCGAACACCAGGATTAATAACTACTCTTCTCTTTTGAAAAGTGCAATAGGGAATGATTAAGCCTTCCAAAAGATTATACAGTACTTTTGGCAGCCATTAAACACCATGCTGAGGTGTTGGTAGAGACTGTTCATCTGTTATTTATCCTTTACTTGGGACTTGCACTTAACTAATAGGCTAGCTGTATTTTTATCTATCAGAAAGAGTTGTTGTTGTTAAGTGCCGTCAAGTCGATTCCGACCTATAGTGACCCTGTATAGGGTTTCCAAGGAGCAGCTGGAGAGCTTGAACCACAAACTTTGCAGTTCAAACGACTTTGCTGTTTGACACATTAACCCAGAGTACCACACCAGGACTCCAGAAAGAGTAGTCAGTAACCAATGAATTAGATAGATTATAGCATCAGGAAAGTTTAAACTCCTCTGGCTTTTCAGAAAATGCTTTGAGAAATACAATAAAAATTGAGTAATTATCATTGAATCTAGCAGTCCTACACAATGAATAAAATCTGTCCCACAGGATTTTTTACAGTAAATCAAATATTAAAATTGGATAATAGTAAAATAAGTATCATGAAAAATTCACTGCAGCATTCTGTATTTAAATAATTTTTCAAGACTTAAATAGACCTTTGGTTGCATTTGTATATATTGTTGGATTGAATGGTGATGACAATGGTTTTGCAAAATAAGTGCAATTTTCTAGGTTCAATTAAATTTCAGGTTTAATGTTTTGTTTTGTATGTACCACCTATGCTAATATGAAAAATAATCTGCTTCTTAAAATATATGACTCTTAAAATATGAAAGAAATAGATTGAATAGTGTCTTAAACATTTAACATATTAATACATTGCTTTATATATATGAACACATTTCTTCCAGATTCATATCTTGATTTCCAAGCCAATGATTAGTTGAACATTGATATGAGGTGATTGTGGTACCACCTGGTAGCTGACATCAGATGTTCTGCGTCCTAAATTTTGCTTGTCTGTCTCTTTCCTCTTTCCTTCCCCATGGAAACTTTGCAACCATTCTTCTCTGTGTTTCCTTACCGTTACCTTTATGTTACAGTGATCTCACTTAAGAAACAATGGAATTGAGGAGGAAGATCACTTGGAGACTAGTTAGTTATTTAATTTGATGCCATAGAGTCTGCACCGACTCATAGTGATCCTAAGCACAACAGAACGAAACACTGCCTGGTCCTGTGCCAACCTCACAATGGTTGCTAAACCTGAGCCCATTACTGTCACGACTGTGCTAATCCATCTCATTGGGGGTTTTCCTCTTTTTCATCAACCCTCCACATTACTAAACATTCTATCCTTTTCTAGGGACTGGTCCCTCTTGATAATATGTCTGAAATATGAAAGACAACGTCTGGCCATCCTGGCTTCCAAGAAGCATTCTGGCTATACTTCTTCCAACAGATTTGTTTGTTCTTTTGGCAGTCCATGGTGCTTTTAAAATTCTACTCCAACACTGTAACTCAAATGCATCAATTCTTATATGGAATGCAGAAAAGATCGAACAATATCATTAACATCACATGCAAGTAAAATCTTGCTAACGATAATACAAAAACAGCTGCAACCATACATTGACAGAGAACTTCCAGAACAAGGAAACTTAGCAGACTAGTTCATAAGACGTCTTCCACAAATGTTTGTCAAAAACACACATGATTGAGGAACAGGTTTAGAGATGGAAAAAAGAAGTAAAGTTTGGCTAGGACAAGTTGAGGAAGAGGTGGGAAGTGACACAGAGGAGAAGTTATCTGGTAGACAGTCTGCGATAGAGCTCCAAAGGGGGTTGGAGTTAGAAATTTCACCCTCTAACAGCAGTGAATGAAGTTCTGGTAAGTGGATTAATTTGCCAAGAGAGTATAATGAGAGAAGGGGATAACTGAAATGAGGGATGAAGAAAATGTCTAGCCAGTATTTCTGGGGCTTAGCACAGTACCTGGTATAGTCGTTGTTAGTAGACGCTTTGTACAATGAAATACTACCTGCCCTGCAACATCCTCACAGTTGTTGTTATGTTTGAGTCCATTGTTGTAGCCAATGTAGCCAATGTGTTAGTCCATCTAATTAAGGATCTTCCTCTTTTTCACTGATCCTTTACCAATCATGATGTCCTTTTCCAGAAACTAGTCCCGTCTGATGATGTGTCCAAAATGCATGAAATGAAGTCTTGCCATCCTTGCTTCTAAGGAGTATTCTGACTGTATTTCTTCCAAGATTGATTTATCCCTTCTGATTGTTGTTGTTGTTAAGTGCTGTTGAGTCCATTCTGACCCATAGCAACCCTGTTTAGGATATCCTAGGAACAGCTGGTGAGCTTGAACCACCAACCTTGCAGTTCAAATGACTTTGCAGTCTGAAGCATTAGGCCACAATGCCACGCCAGGACTCCCACAGTATATTTAATATTCTTTACCAATGTCATAATTCAAAGTTGTCAATTATTTTTATTTTTTAATTATTCATTGTCCAGCTTTCACTTGCATGTGAAGTTATGGTATCATGCCCACCTTAGTCCTCAAAGTGACCTCTTTGTTCTGTATACAAAGTGGGCACCTAATATAGTTGTTGTATGATCATGCATATAGGTTAAAGAAAAAGAGACAATGGAAATGACCAGAATTAATCATAGAAATTATAATCCTACTGTGCAGAAATGGCTGTTTTATGCCAAAATTTGTTTTTCCTTTTCATGGAATAGAGTTATTTCTGGAATGTGTCTATCTGGTTAGGAACTATACTTCCTAGCCATCTTTGCATCTAGGCATGACCACAAATCTGTTGAGTGGCACTTTGGCCAAAGATTTAAAGAAACACATTTTTTTTTTTAATGTTCTTTTTTTGCCCATTTTCTTAGTGTAGATATTTTCCAGCCTCTGGGCCTTAATGCCTAAGGGATGATGTTGTTTTTGCTAAATGCCATTGAGTTTAACAGGGACCCTATACAGGATTTTCAAGGAGTAGCTGGTGGGTTTGAATCACTGAACTTGTGGTTAGCAGTTCAGTGCTTATCCTATAGTGTCATGCTAGCATTCAAAATGGAGAAAACCAGGGTCAACAAATAATCAAGAGAAAAAATGCCCCTTGTTGAACAGGAGTAATTCGTGAGCAAGAAATAAACTATTGGGAAAAGCCATTAAAATATGGACAAGTTTAGTTCCAGCAGCTTTCATTACCCTATCCAAGACAAAGTTCTTTGATGAGCCAAAGACCCCAAACAAGAAAGGAAAGAAAGCATCGAGTCCCCGATGCATACTATTCCTTCCACTAATCTTTCTTGAGGTTTGGTGGTGGTGGCAGTTGGTGGTTGTACACCATGGAGTCAGTTTTGACTCAGTGCCCCTGCATAGGGTTTCTGAGACTGTAAATCTTTACGGGAGAAGAAATTGTCTTCTTTCTTGTGCAGAACGGCTGGTAGTTTTGGATGGCTGACCTTGAGGTTAGCAGTCCAACTTGTAACCACTACACTGTCAGAGCTTTTCTTGAGGTTTAGTTTAATTAAATCACATAATCCACTTTAGCCCAGGGCTGTGAAGTGGATTCTGACTTGTAGCAGCCCTACAGGATAAAGCAGAAGTGCTCAATAGGGTTTCCTAGACTGTATTTCTTTACACGGACAAGTAATCTCACCTTTTCCCCATTTTGCTGCTGATGGGTTTGAACTATGCAGTTAGCAGTCTAACGCTCCAAGGCTCCTAATTAAGCCACATTATCAGGTGATAATGATATGTATATTATATACACACACATATATATGTTAAGTGCCGTTGAGTCAATTCTGACCCATAGTGACCCTGTATAGGGCTTCTGAGGAGTAGCTGGTGAGCTTGAACCGCCGACCTTGCAGTTCAAACGGCTTTGCAGTCTGGCGCTTAACCCACAGTGCCATATATATTAATACATAACAAAGCATCAAGCCACCTTTTGTTGTTTCTAGGTGCCATGAGCCAGTTCTGACTCATAGAGACCCCATGTGATGGAACAGGACTCTTGATAGGATTTTCTAGGAGTAGACCACCAGGTCTTTTTCCTTCAGAGATGCTGGGTACATTCAAATAGCCAACCTTTCATTTAGCAGCTTATTGCTTAACCACTGAACCACCAGGGATCTTTAAAGAAACTGCTAAATCCTGAAAAATAGTGTAGCAATAAAAGAACAATCTTTGCAAGGTGGTGTGAAAGGGGTAAATGTACAGAGAAACAGATGTTAAGTTCTTTCTGTCTAGGCACACTGCCAGAATCATTACCATTAAACCAAAGAAGCCTAAGAGGGATGCTGTTTGCGGATGATATGCTTTCTCCAACACCTTAGAGAAGGTTGACTTCACTGCTGAATTTGCCACCAGTAATGCCTGGGAAGGAACCTGAGCTGCTCTCCTTAGTGCCTTCTGTCAGTTTCCTTTGTTCCTTGCTCTTTTTGCCCCTTGAAATATGGTGGATGGGATGACACTATGATTCCCTAGAGAGTGCCTTTTCAGCTCATCAGTGCTATCACTTAGAGAAAGAGAGTAGTGTCTTATGTCAGATGCTGGAGCTGGTATTGACTTTTGACATTATATTCTCTCACCAGCTCTTTTAATAAGCACCATAATCTCTATTTTCAAAGACTAGGAAACTGATTCTGAGAGACTGAATAATTTACCTAAATTCTCAGCCAACAATGTCATTAAGTAGACAATTTATTTAACACTTATTGATTGCTTATTATATACTGAAAGCTTTGTGGGCATTATCCCATTCCATGTCACCAAAACTTTACAGTCTTGGCACTATTATTATCCTACATTGCAGATATGAAAACTGAAGTTAGTTAACACTCTAAGGCCCCTCTGATTCTAAGTCCTGTGCTCTTATCCACAACACCATACTAATATTCATCTTCCTTTTTTGTGAAGGTATAACCCATATTTTCTACTACACATGCTATTTCCGGTGACAGATGAAAGGGGTTTATAAACATCATTGTGGATGTTTTCAGAGTTATCAGAAAATAAGGCTTTTTTTAAAAAAAGAAAGTCCTAATCACCTATGACAAAATGATAGATAAAGAGACGGATCAAAACTGTTTGCTTGCCAAAGTGTTAAAAATTTGTTTGGATGAACATCCATGTGCAGGACATAGGAAGGAAAAGGCAGAAATGGTAGAGCCTACATGAGTACCAGATAAGAAAAATGAAGACATAATTTCCATTAATTAAGAATCCACAATGTGAGATCCCAATTCTAGAAAAGCAGAGATTGTGGAAGATGAGGTGGTATGGAGAGACAGAGCAGATTCAGGCTGTTGGCCCATGGACTGAGACAGGTTTTGTGCCTGCAGGTAGGAGGCTGGCTGGCAGAATGTGCCCTTTATACATTTAAATGAATGAATATATATATATATATATATAGTTTTGTAAGTATAAATCAAATAGTTTTGCTTTGCTCATTTGTGAAAGATAAGATTTAAATGAGGAACCACAGGGAGGAAGCAGGATAACTGTTGTTGCAGGGAGAGGATAATAATTGAGATGAAACAAAGTATATGATTTGTTGAATGTAAAGCCAATGATCTTATCTGTAAACCTTCACACAATTCACAATAAAAAGTTTTTTTTAAAAAAGAAGAATCCACAATCTGTGTAATATTGTTGAGTCTACTAGGATCTGGACTGAGACAGGGCGATGTTGTATATCTCTGCTCTATTACAGCCACTTTAAAATCTCCAAAAGTATCAGGTTTGTTAGAAGTCAAATGAAGACAATATCAATTTCCTAGGCAATTGTAGGGGCACTGGTATGGCATCATATGATAAGCACTGAAACGCAAGGCTGGAGGTTCAAACTGACCAAGCGGCTCCTTGGAAACCATATACAGGGTAGCCATGAATCAGAATAGACTCCATGGCATTTAACAACAAGGCAATTATGAATCAAGTAATATAACAGAAGTGCCACATATAGTCCCTCTTCTACCATAAGCACCCAATATCTAGTAAATTACTAGTATAATTAAAGTTTTAAGCTTTCTAGTTTGAACATCTGCAAATTAGATTATAAATAACTTTTACTGTCAATTAAAATTATTGGCTGAAACCAACTCTTTGGGATGACCCTGGGAGCAGGCCACACATGCCAAGATAGAGGCAGCAGAAAACAGATGATTAGGTCCAGTGGTTTTGCCTGTTTGCTGGTAAAATAAAACTTTTCTTTGTTGTTGAACTTCTCAGTTTTGCTATATTATTCTGTGTCTATGTGTAAAGTGGTAATTTAGGGAACCAACTATTTCATTAAAATCCTCAAATACTTTGAAAGGACCCAGTTTAAACAAGTGATGAGATATTTTCTCATAAAGCAACTGTCCTGGAACTAGGGAAGGTTTAGTTGGTCTGGTTGGAATCCCTAACATAAAGAAAATCAAACATCTGGTAGGTGGTTGGAGAAAATAGTGCAATTTCACATCAATTTTACATCTTACAGGACAGAGATTTAAAGAAAAGAAATGGGAAATAAGATCCATGAGAATTTTAAGATGAGGGAGAACATAGGTGAGAAAGGAAATGATGACTACACCACGATGTGTGGTCCTGGGATGTGTGGGTGGGTTTTTGCGAACTCTCTAAAATATCTTAGAGAGTTTTGTGAACTCTAAGAGATCTGATGGCATGTGGTGCTGTATGTTTTTCAGGGAATATGTGTTCATGTCCTTCATCAGATTCCAAAGCCATCTCTGATCTGCAAGAAGTTAAGCACCTTGATTTAGAGGCATGGACTTCTATGGATCTCTGAATCCTTTACACCTGTCTTAGTTATCTGGCGCTATTACAATGGAAATACCATATGGCTTTACAAAACAAAAATTTATTTTCTCACAGTTCAGGGGCTAGAAGTCTGAATTTAGATAGTTGGCTCTGGAGAAGGGTTCTTGTCTCCATTCAGCATCTGTGGATGCAGCAGTTCTTGAAGAATTCCCTGTGTCATAACATTAATTGTTCTCTGGATTTACAGGCTTCACAGTGCAAGAACTCCAGGTCCAGAAAGGATGCACTCCACTCCTGGCACTTCCATTTTGGTGGTAGTAGGTCCCTCCTTCTCAACTCACTTCTCTTTCCTTTGATATAATGTAAGACAAAAGGTGTTGCAGGCGACACCCTTGGGAAACTCCTTGACATTGGATCAGGGTTATGAAGGATTAAGAGTATTGCTTTGTTGTTTCTGTTAGGTACCATCGCTTCGGTACAGACTCATAGTGACCCTATGCACAACAGACAGAAACACTGCCAGTTCCTGTGCCAACTTCCAGTCGTTGCTACAATTCAGCCCATTGCTGCTGCCACTGTGCCAATCCATTTCATTGGGGGTCTTCCTCTTTTTCTCTGGTCCTACATTTTATCAATACTTTCTAAAGTACTGAAGAACAGAGATGTCAGCTTGAGGACTAAGGTGCACCTGACCCAAGCCATTGTGTTTTCAATAGCCTCATATGGATGCGAAAGCTGGACAGTGAATAAGGAAGATCGTAGAAGAACTGTTGCCTTTGAGTTGTGGTGTTGGAGGAGAATACTGAAAGTGCCATGGACTGCCAAAAGAACCAATAGATCTGTTTTGGAAGAAGCGCAGCCGGAGTGCTCCTTGGAAGCCAGGATGGCTAAGCTTCGTCTCTCCTACTTTGGACATATTGTCCGGAGGAAACAATCGTTGGAGAAGAATGTCATGCTGAAAAAGAGGAAGACCCCCAACGAGATGGATTGGCCAGGTGGCATCATTGATGGACTCAAGTGTGGCAGCGGTAGTGAGGTTGGCCCAGGATCGGACATTGTTTCGTTCTTCTGTGTATGGGGTCGCTATGAGTCGGTTCCTACTCGATGGCACCTGACAACAACAACAACATTTTATCAAACATGGTATCTTTCTCCAGAGACTGGTCCCTTCCAACAATATGTCCCAAGTATGTAAACCATATGATTGTCAGATTCAAATAGACACGTAAACCATAAGATTGTCAGATTCAAATTGACCAAGGCCAGTCCATTTCAGCTCACTAATGCCTAGGATATGGATGTTTATACATTCATTTCATTTTTGAAATTTTCCTAGATTCATACTTCATACATTCTATGTTTGATTATTGATGGATTTTTACAGCTGTTTCTCTTCACTTCGAGTTTTGCCCCACCAGCATATGGAGGTCCCAAAGGCTTTACTACAATCATATTATCACTGTCAACTCTACTTTGAGTAGGCAGCTGTTTCCCAGTTGCATTTTGAGTACCTTCCAAACTGACAGGCTCATCTTTCAGAACTATATCTGATAATATTCTAGTGCTCTTCATCAAGTTTCAATATTCAATATTCTAGGGTTGACAGTGTTCCAATGTTATTATAAAGTTTACAATAACTAAACATGCTGAAATAGTCTGTCTCTCTTTCTTCCTAGTCTGTCTTTGTCTGGATATTCAGATGAATGCTATCCACCCTGGGTGACCCTGCTGATATTTTAAATTCCCATGGCATACCTTCCAACATTGCAGCAATATGCAAGCCACCACAATATGACAAACTGACGGAAGAATGGTAGTTCTGTATCTAGAATTGCAGAGTATCGCAGTCCACCTTTAATCCTTTTTGTTAGTTTATCACATCATTAAGGATTACTACATAGCTGCCACATTATATCATTACACAACTTCCAAAGCATGGCCCAACCAAGCTAACACACATTTGTGGAGACACAGTTCAAACCATTACATCCTACCCTTTGATATATCTTCCTCTTAAATTCATGTCTTTGCCACATCCAAAACACTTTTACTGCAGTATAGTATCCCAAAATTCTTCCAAGCCCAAATTGCTACCTGGAACAAAATTCCTTAGCTGTAAACTTGGAATACAAGCTATTGTTTCCAAATACAGTGATGCAACAGGTAAAAGGTAGACATTTCCATTACAATGGGAACACTTGGAGGGAAAGAAGGGATACCAGGCACCAAGCAAATTAAAAACCCACATCAGTTAAAGTTAGTTATCAAAACTTGAAATACTCTTCTGTTCTCTGACAGCATCTAGACAAGTGGTGGGGAACCTTTTTTTTTGCCAAAATTTGTAACATTATTTGTAGGCTATACAAAAAAAAACAAACTATCAACTTAAAAGTTAGCCAGCTATATTTAGTTTCCTACCCCTGATGCAGACAATGGCACTGCTCTCCATACCTTGGGCTATGGCCATACACTCTGAATTCTGGGTAGAGACCCTCAACACTGGGCTCCAGCTCTGTCTTCCAGGCCAACTGGGATGGTAACTATGTTCATTGGGAAGCCCCATTCTCCTCATCAGTATGAGTGGCGACACCACCCCTTTGGGTCCAGCAAGCCCCATTCTTCTTTCCTCTGAGGTATGGCAGCCTTGCCCCCTCAGCTTTGAGCAGAGGTGCCATCTTTATGGCAGCCCCACACTCAAGAACTATGTTGATGAAGAATATCTGACTCTGAAATTGAGAAAGCTGTGAACCCCACTCTTATAAACCCCAAAGGTTATGGTTCTACTCTTTAAGAGTCCAGATGTCATGGCCCTACCTTTTGAGACTGAGGCATCTCTGCTTCTCATGCTCTTTGTCTATACAGCTTCAGCTTCTGCTTCCTTGATCTCCAGAAGTGGCCAGCCTGCTCTGCTCCAGCAATTGTTACAAAGCTCTTTTAGCTCCATTGATAAGTGTCCAGAGGCACCCAATTCTACCACAAGCCTTGCCCTGAGGTGCTTGGCTCTTTTGCACTGTAGGTCAGAGAGCCAAGTCCACCAACAAGCGTCTAGAGCCTATAGCTCCAGGGAGCCTGCACGAAGACATTTAGTTCTGTAGCTCTGTGGGTCAGCTTCTGTGCTGCCTCGTGTCAGTCTCCTGGTTCTGCTGCTGCTGCAGTTTCTCTGCCACTGCTTCTCACCATCTGTGCTGTCTCTGGTGTTACAGCTCTCTTCACCTTCTTCTGAGTGCTCATCAGAATTGCCTTTGGCTTTCATAATTCCACCAACAGTCTTTTCTAGGCAATCTAGACGTTTGTATTGGGCAGATTAGTACTTTTCCAGTCTCTGCTCATTGTCCAACACCAAACGAACTTTTCGAATTTTAGGTATCTGTTAGATCAGTACCCTATTCTCCTGTTACCAAATTCTTAGTTATCTAGTGCAGCTATAATAGAAATACCAAAAGTGGATTGCTTCAACAAACTCATTGGAAACTCTATACAGGGTCACTATGAGTCAGAACCAACTCAACTACACTTAACAACAACAACATAATTTCAAATTGGAGACCTGCTATGGCACTGTAGAATAAGGAATGGACTGCAAGGCTGTTTGAACTGCAAGGCTAGAAACTCTAAATAGGGCCACTATGAGTCACAACTGACTCTATGGCACTTAACAACAATAACAAGTTCAAACACAGAGCGCTTGCTCTGGAGAAAAGTCCTTATCTCTTTCAACATCTACAGGCCCAGCATTCCTAATAATCTCCAAGTGTTGTAGCTTATTAACCTTTCCCCAATTCCAGGAGCGTCACAGTACAGGGACCCCAGGTCTGAAGGATGTATTCCATTCCTGGTTCTTCTTTCTTGGTTGTAGTAGGTCCCTCCTCTGCTCACTTCTGTCTCCTTTTATCTTCTGTAAGATAAAAGGTGTTGTAGGCCATACCCTTGGGAAACTCCCTGACATCACATCAGGGTTAAAATGGAATTAAGGGTATTGCAGCCTATACTTAATTCTCTTATTGGTTTATCACATCAGATCACATCATGGGGGATCATTACATAACTGCTGCATCACATCATTACATAACTGCTAAATCAGCAGGGACCAATCCCTGGAAAAGCACATCATACTCAGTAAAATGGAGGGTCAGCAAAAGGAAAAAGGAAGACCCCTAATGAAATGGACTGGCACAGTGGCAGCAGCAATGGGCTCAAGTGTGACAATGATCGTGAGGTTGGTGCAGGACTGAGCTATGTTTCAGTCTACTGTGTCTATGATCAGTATAAGTCGGAATCGACTGGACAGCACCTAATAAGAAATCACCAAGAATCATAGTTTAACCCAACTCACACATGTTTTTGGGGGGACACAATTCAATCGATGACAAGAAGTACAAACACATTTATAATCACCAAGAGTATGTGTATGTGGAAGACAGAGAGAGAGAAAGAGAAGGACATATTTAGAGAAAAGAAGCATGGGGTGCTTAGAGAAATATTTAGAGAAAAGAATAAACAAACAAATGGGGTAGCACTAGTAGAAAATGTGCCTTAAATAACAGTGAAGTCATGGATGGCATCTTGATTAAAGCAAAGGAGAGTTATTTCCCATTAGTGCCAGAGATTTTTCTGAATATTTACAAGGTGAATTGTCTGCAAATTCTCAGGCCAATGCTTTGCTTTTTAATAACATGGCATTGAGAACAGTTTCCCAGTCCTCCTAAATCTCCAAATGAGAAATGTCTTCTTGTCAGGGAAGGCATAAATTCAGTTACTAAGTCAATTTAGCCAGTGTGACATTTCTAGAAAATTTGCAGTTAATAAGTCTTACTTGTTTGGGTCATGTCTGATGCTTACGAGTCAGTTAAAATCCATTGCCATGAGTTGAAATCTACTTAATGATAGTGGGTTTGTTTTTTAATTGTTTTTTGTTTATCTGTTCTTCCAA
>NW_006408617.1:1080547-1082572 GCF_000296735.1 Chrysochloris asiatica
GTTCCGACCCACAGCGACCCTGAACACGGTTTCTAAGGTCGTAAATCTTTACAGGAGCATACAGCCTCATCTTTCTCCCATGGAGCAGCTGGTAGTTTCGAACTGCTGACCTTGCGGTTCGCAGCCCGATTCATTAGGAGTTCATATATCTGACACTCAGCACTAAGGGCACTCAAGCCATTTACTTTAGCAACAGTTTCTTCACACACCATCATTTGCCTCCTAGACTTGTTTTTTTTTTGAAGGGCTGGAGAACTACATTAGGCGTCCAGAGGAGCGATGAATAGAAAATGCCAGAATGTCTATATAGCATAAGCTTTAGAAGTAAAAAAAACAAAACAAAACAAAAAACCGTTTTCCACAGGATCAGGTATTATGTTAATCTACCTGTTTTTGGTTTTTTTTTTTTTCCTATTTCTTCCTCTGTTCTTCCTCCCTCCAAATCTTTCTTCTTTCCTTCCAAAATGGAAGGTTCCACAGAAGTCAAAGTTATACAAAATGAAACTATTAGTTAAATTATAAAGAGCTTATCATACTAAACTGCCCAAAAGCCTTGACCATATTTGATACGGCACTGTAGGATTAGCACTAGACTGCTAGCCACAAGGTTGGTGATCCAAACCCACCAGTCACTCCTTGGACACCATATACAGTGTTGCTATGAGTAGGTACCAACTCAATGGCACATAACAACAACATATATATTTGCATTGCAAAGCCCTCAACATCTATTAAGGAGTCCAGGTGTCACAGTGGACTAAGCATTAGACTGGTAACTACAAGATTGGTGCAAACCCACCAACCTCTCCAGAGGAGGCTCTTTGCTCCTATAAATCCTATTTGGGGTTGCCATGAGTTGGAATCTACTCAGTGGTAGTGGGTTTGTTTTTAATTCTTGTTTGTTCTTCCAAGCGAGAGAGAGGGAAAAAAAAAAAAAAAAGACAAAAAAGAAACCAAATCTTTTACTGAAGGCCGTGATAAATCTTGGAATTAAATCTGAGACTGGCATTATTATAATTGAGAAACAGTTGTACTTAAAATTTAGTTGAGAGTGTCAATGAAATAAGTTTTCATTCTTCGATAATCACCTATTAATCAAAATATTTTAGTAGTTAATCTCTTTCAAAGTCATGCAGAGGAAGACTGAAGTAATTCATTAAAGAAATTCAACTTTGTTCTTCTAAGTAACTCTAAAACCAATAGGCATATGAATCATCTGAAACAAATGAAAAAAACCAAATATGGTATTTTTAATGAAGACTTGATGTGGAAGCATAATTTTGTACCAGATATTCACTAGATTCCTATTTTGTGTGCCACCTTACAGAGATGACTTCCTAAGAAGTAATTTTTCTTGATTTTTTTACTCTAAATGGTTCTGTTTTTCATTTTCAGTAATACCTTATGAGAAATTTTATTTAGCTTTAACACACAAAAAAGTCAAAACTACTAAGATTTGAATCTTATCTATGTTTCCTGGGGGAGACATGAATCTGATAACACTTATTTGAAACAAAATGCATTATGCAAGTAACAAAGAACAAATGAAAATCAAGCCATTGTATGCTATTGATGACAAGTATCACTTCCTCTATAATTGCTAGTCTAATAAATGTGCAATAAAATGAATACAGCCACACTTCAATCTATTTGATTTCTTATTCTTGTAACTTGAACATCTTTCTGATCAATAGACTATGCAGTTTACTGAAACATAGCTAAAAACTTTTGCATTTACTCTCTTACAAGAGTTATATACAAATAACAATAAGCATATATGGTTTTTTTAAAAAATCTTTTATAAAATCTTAAATGGGAAATAGGAGCTATGTTTTCTAGTACAATTCATTTCCTTCTTACTAAATATTTTTCCTTAATGAGGAATCAGTTTAAATTATATATGTGTATGTGTTTCACTATATCTTTAGCAAAGTGTTACTTGTGTGTTATATTGATAACATTGTCTGATGATTTCCTTTGGATCTCCACCCTTTGAAATGGGCAAGAATAGAATCTCTTCCAATT
>NW_006408617.1:1083262-1103228 GCF_000296735.1 Chrysochloris asiatica
TGCCACACCAGGAGTTATATATATATTGTTGTTGTTAACTTCTGTTGCATTTGTTCTGACTCATAGCAACCCTGTATAGGACTTCTGAGGAGTGGCTGGTGAGCTTGAACCACCAACCTTGAGGCTCAAACCAACTTTGCAGTCCAGTGCATTAACCTGCACCACCACACTAGGACTCCATAGATATATATATTTTAGGATTTCTGGTGTGATGCTGTGGGATAAGCACTGGTCTATGAACCACTAAGTCAGCAGTTCAAACCCACCAGCTGCTCCTTGGAAACCCTGTACAGAGTTACTATTAGTTGGAATCAACTAGATGACACTCAACAACAACATATATACCAATGGTTGTATGAGGGCTACAATATGAAAATAGAAAAAAGAGATACTACATGTTAAATGTGCTTCTCATTGCTGTTAAATTCCGTAGTGACCCTGTATAGTGTTTCCAAGGAGCAGCTGGTGGGTTTGAACTACCGACCTTGTAGTTTGCATTCCAATGCTAATCCCACGGCATCATACCAGGGAACTCTTATCTGGTATATGGCATCATAAAAGATGATTTAGAAGATACCAAAAACAAATTCTGTGATTTACTATACTTATAGATTCTCTAGTAAAACAAATGCCAGATCAAACTGTCATCTCGAATAGTGTTGCTTCTCTGATTATTGTTATTAAGTGCCATTGAGTCAATTTTGACCTATAGTGATCCTGTATAGGGTTTCCAAGAAGCAGCTGGTGAGCTTGAACCTCTGACTTTGCAGTTCAAATGGCTTTGCATTCTGGCACATTAACCCACAGCACCACACCAGGAATCCTGCTAACTGGTTTTAATTTCTCATTGAATTTGAAGAAGGGTAATGGGCTTGAACTGATTGAGGCTAAACCAAAGCACTAAAAATTACCTAATAGTACATTTTGGAACAATTTAACTAGGCACTTACATTTATAGATAAGTTGGTGTGTAATTAGAAGAGCTGATTCAGATGTATTAAATGTCAAATGGAGAGTAATAGCAAAGGAAAAGAGGGAGGAGGGAGGGAAGGTAGGAAGGACAGAAGGAAGCAAGGAGCCATTAAAAAAAAAAAGAAAATTAAATGTATTGTTTTAGTCTGCCTCGCTATCCCTGCTCTTGAGGGAAAGGAGTAGATTCCCATAACCAAATGCTATCTCCAAGCAATTCTGTTTTACTTCAAAATGTATTTTTATTTCTTCTTATGATAGTGGCTGGCTCTGTTCTGGGAATTCACAGCTATTAAAAGAATACGCATGCAGCCTGAAAGAGTCCACACTGAATGAGGACTGGAAAGATGGGTCAATTGCTAGTCATTAGGGAAGGATTTCATTAACAGAAGAAGGTGTCATCATGTCACAGAAAATCTGGGAGCAATTCTGGCAACAAAGTTTGTGAAATCACTATGTCAATGAATTCTAAATCGACTATGCTCAATGATTTGGTGAAATCTTCATTTAAGTGCCATGAGCTGGCTTTCAGCTGCTCAGTTGTGTTGTGGTTTGTTCAAACCCACCAGCTGCTCCTTGGTCCCTTCTAACGGTGGGCTTTGAGGATCCACATTGGCAAGAGTAGGCTCTGCAATGGTTCTGTTAAACTATGCTTAGCTAGGAATCTTGGCATCTGTTTATCTTAACTTAGAGGAGTCAGACTGCTGGTCACCTGATGCACTCAAAGTTCCAAATGTTGTTGTTCAGTGCTGTCTAGTCAGTTCCAACACACAGTGACCCTATAGAGGGTTTCCCAGGAACGACTGGTGGGTTGGGACCGCTGACCTTGCGGTTAGCAGTCCAGTGTTTATCCTACAGTGCCACACCAGAACTCCAAGCTTCAATTAGAGAAGAGAAATTCAGTAGCTGCTATATCAAAGTATTAAAATAATTGGAGCACCAAAATGTAAATTAAAATGCCAACACAGTCTGGCTTTACACCTTTGTATGAAGGATTATTAAGCTATCAAGTCAACATAAGCGAAATTTGCACATCATCTAATTTTAAATATTTACCCCAAATTATGCATGATTACCAATAAAATACTTTTTTGTAGAAGAGATTAGTTTACCTGCCCTATTTAAGTATTTGGAGCACTGGTGTGGTGCTGTGGGTTAATGTGCCAGACTGCAAAGCCATTTGAACTTCAAGGTTGGAGGCTCAAGCTTACCAGCCGCTCCTCAGAAACCATATCCAGGGTCGCTATGGGTTGGAACCAACTCAATGGCACTTAACAACAACAACAACAACAACAATTTAAGTATTTATGGTGTGGCATTGTCAGTTAATGCGCTGGACTTCAAAGTTGGTTTGAACCACAAAGTTGACAGTTCAAGCTCACCAGTTGCTCCTCGGAAACTTTATACAGGGTTGTTATGGGTCAGAACCGACTTAATGGCACTTAATAACAATAACAACAACATTTATGTATCTTGGACAAGCTATTTTTTATTTATAATATTGTATTTGAAAAGTTAGCCCCAAACTCATTGCCTTGGGTGGATTCTGACTCATAGTGACCTGCTATAAGATTTCTAAGACTGTAAATTTTTTGTGGGAGCAGATAGCCTCATCTTTCTCCCATGGAGTTGCTTGTAGTTTTGAACCACTGACCTTATAGTTAGAAGTCCAGTGTCTATCTAAGGTGTCAAATAATGGCTGAATATCATTCTAAACTTTTATGTTCTGTGTGTGTGCAAAAGCAAAGTTCTATTGAGACAATGTGCTGCATGGCACTTTGTTATATTTTATATTAGAGCTAAAACTTCAGGGAACACTGATTGAGTAATGGAAATATTTTGGCCCTAAATCAGAGGTGGTTTCTGTGTTCAAGGTGCTGTTAAATTGACCTGGGGTGTGAATTAACAATTTTCACAATATGTGATGACATCCAACCATGCAGGATCAATCAACTATGCAGTCATTAGGGGTATTTGACAAGTGTTCTGTTACAGTAAATCTTAAAGGGTAAGTTGTGTTTTTTTAGCCCAACTGGAAATTTGGAAATGAGATCATCTTCAGGAAGAAGTCACAAGACTAGTTAAGCTTGAAGATGAGTTCATTGAATAGTTAAGTGGGACCAGGGTCATGGATTTCAAACTTTTTTTACGCATAATGAGTACTTAGGAAGTTTGTTCAATGCTGCTTTCTTGCCCTCTGCCCCCTGAGTTTAAGGCAAGATCCCCAGGAATCAAAGTTTTAATAAGCATCTAAAGTAAATCCAATACAATGAGCCTCTTGTGTACGAGGGGGCTTCAAAAAAAAAAAAATCTTGTTAAAAAATGCACTATCTTTTCATTCAATTTTTCCATGAACTTTTTTAAGCCCCCTCATATATATTTGTGAGTATTTTTGTGGGACTGTGTTTGTGTGTATTTGACAGTGGGCTATAAAAGAAAGGGGGTTGGTCAGGGTGTGGGCTGAGAAGTGTGTGGGAGTAGATTGCATGGAGTCCTAAATGCCTGACTGTGGAGTTTGGCTTGTGAAGTGATACAATTATTTTGTGATGTTATAGATTTCAAGATTCCAAATAACAGGCTGAATTGCTAAGGGAAGTCAGTGAAGGAAATATTGACTTTTATCTAAAATTGTGTTTTCACTTCAAGTGAAAAGTATTTTCTTTGATCTAAATAACTCTTGCTTTGGCTGTGGTTTCTTCAAGACACAGTGGAAATAGCTTTACGGAACTAAGATATAGGGGTGAGGGGTGAGTAAATAGGGGTGAGAAGCAGCATTAGGAAACATAGAAGGATGAAAGAAATTGAATCAGAAATGCTCATGTCTTGCATTCACTAATGCAGTCAACCCGACATTTATTGATGACCTACTATGTGCCAAGCACTAAGTTAAGTTCTGTGGATGGAGCATGGAAGAACCACGTTTTCTCTCCAGGAACTCTCATTTTAATAAAGACCAGGGAGCAAAAAACATTTAGAATATCATGTGAGGCATGGGAGTTCAGAGATCTGTGTATGTATGTGTCTGTGAAACCTTTCTGGAGGAGAACTGAACTCCCTAAACTGAGTTTTTAAGGCTAAATTAAAGTTCTTCATATAAATAATCATAGCAACAGACTTTTCAAACAAAGGAAGCATCTTTGTAAGAAATCATCATTGGCTCAGCACTGTAGAATGGTGTGTGCACAATACAGTGAAGATGGTTCCAGATAAGCTGGAGAAGTTATAAGAGTAGCCCATCCTTACTTACCAAGGTTATGGGGATCAAGGTAACTCTGTAGGATAAGACTGGACTGCAAACCACAAGATCAGCAGTTCAAACCCGCTTGAACTGTTTCGGATTTTTCCCAAAATAAAGATGAGGTTTTCCACTTCTAAAAAGATTTCCAGCCTTGAAAACCCTATCCAGGGTCACTATGAGTCAGAACTGACTCGACAGTACCTAACAACAACATCAAGGTTATAATCATGTGCAAGACACTGCCAAGAGCTTCACAGGGATTATGTCATTTAATTTTCACAATCATTTTACCAAGTAGGTATTATTATCATTTCAGGTTTCAGTGAGGAAAGTGAAGCCCAACAAGATTAATAAACTTGTCCAGGGTCATGTAAGTGATAATTGATGGATTAGAACCCAGGAAGCCTGGATTTAGAACCTATTCTCTTAAAGACCTTTCTAAACTGCCTCTGGTAGCGTAGTGGTTATGAATCGGGCTGCGAACTGCAAGGTTTGAAACTACCAGCTGGTCCATGGGAGAAAGATGAGGCTTTCTGTTCCCGTAAAGATTTATAGTCTTGGAAACCCTGTACAGGGTCGCTATGAGTCGGAACTGACTCCATGGCATATTACAATAACAACAACAACAAACTGCCTCTATACACTGTGTATGAGTCTTAGTGTATAGTGGGTTAATTGTTGAGTTGCTAACTGAAAGGTCATAGTTTCAAAGCCACCATTAGGAGAAAGGAGACACTGTGGCTTGCATAAAGATTCACAGCCCCAGAAATCCTAGGGAGCAGCTCTATTCTGTTCTATAGGGTTGTTATGAGTCAGATTTTACTCAAGGGCAGTGGGTTTTGGGTCATTTTAAGAAATGTTGATATTCTCCTGGGAATAATTGTTATTTTTGTGTGCTTTTGAGTCAGATATGATTAATAGTTACCCTGTATAAAGGTTTATGATGCTGTAAATCTTTAGGGGAACAGAAAGCCTCATCTTTCTCCCACAGTGGATTTGAACCACTGACTCTGGTTAACAACCCAACTCAATGTGTAATTAACTCACTATGTCACCAGGAAGAATGAGCAGTTGTTAAGTGATGTAATCACATCTGCAGTTTGAAAAAACCACGGTGACATATCATAGTTTGACTGGAGAGGATCAAAATTGGAGGCAATGAGGGTAGCGATGGTTGTTATGATTCCATAGGAAACTTCTGCAGTCTTGAATTAAGATAGTCCTTTATTGTGATAGGCAGCCTCTAAGGCGCTCCACCTTAGAATTTTGCTTCTTAGTGTTATAGTCCTTGTGCAATTCTCTCCACTTGCATGTAGGCTAGACTTATTGACTTGCTTCTATGGAATAGAATATGACAGAAGTGATGGGATGTCACTTCTGTCGTATGGACTGTAACTTCTGTTTATAGTGCACTGCTGGAGGGAAAGCCAACTGTCAGGGTATGAGACATCTCCGTGGGGTGACTCAGTGGAACAAGCCTGGAAACACATCCTTCCCAGTTAAGCCTTGAGGAGATGTAACTATGACCAGCACCTAGACTGAAGCCTTGTGAAGGATCCTGAGTCTGAGCCACTGAACTATGCTGCCTCTGGATTCTCAACCCACAGAAATTGTGAGCTAACAAATGTTTGATGTTTTCAGACATTAAAGTATGGGGGTAATTTTTAAGTGACAATAAAAGATTAATATCAATACCTTTCATCCTAATGGTCTTATATATTAAAGTCTTTGGCTCAGCTTGGTGTGTATGTGGAGGGGAGCTTCAAAAAGTTCACAGAAAAATTTAATTAAAGATGGTGGAATTTTCCCACAAACTTTTTGAGAACACCTCATGTGACAGGGTTACACTGTTTAATAATGCCATTTGTGTATAAAACATAGCATTCAGAAGGAGTTTTCCAGACAGACACCACTAACTCTGTTGTTACTGCCATCAAGTTGGTTCACATTCAGAGCACCTTTTTGTAGCATTTCCAAGGAGTGGTTGGTGGGTTTGAACTGAAGACCTGGAGGTTAGCAGTCCAATGCTCCACACCATTAACTCTAACTGACAGAAATTCCCTAATGCATTAAAAGTGCCATATTGCAATCTGCCTTTTATTTACTTTTCTCACAAAATAATTTTTTTGGTATTTTTAAGATAAGAACCCTTATTCTAGCTAACATGGCCTGAGGCTAGTGAATTGGGTCTGCTTTTTCAGACTACACCAGAATGTTCCTCACTCTAGACACTATGTTAGATCTTTACCACATATTTTGATATATGTAAAAATGCCCCACAAGTTTGGTACTGTTGGATTGTCACTGGACTGCTAACTATAGAGTTGGTGGTTCAAACCCACCAACTGCTCCTTAAAAATCCTACAGAATCACTATGAGTCAGAACCAATTTGATGGCACTAACAACAATTGTAGTTGCTACTGTAATGCATACAGCTGTTGCTAAGTGCCATCGAGTCAGTTCTGACCCACAGTGACTCTGTATAGGGTTTCCAAGCAGCTGGTGAGCTTCAACCACTGATCTTGAAGTTCAAACGACTTTGCAGTCTGGCGCATAAACCCACAGTGTGACACCAGGTAACATATACAGTATAGCCACATAAATGATTGCTGAGACATATAGCAAATGCTTTTGATAATGATGAGATTATTATCCACTACTATAGGCAAATTTTACGATTGTATAGGATATTTATACCTTTTAAATAACTACCTTTCATTATATAATCTCCCTGAAACAGTTGACAAAAAAAGAGGACACATTTAAAATGGAGTCCTTGAAGGCCCCCACCCACCCACGATGTGTACTTTCTCAGCCACATGAGTCATGGGCTGTGTGCATACAGTTGGCTCAGATGAGCTGGCACCCTTGAAACTGCAGCAGCTGCACTACACAATTACCAGGCTCTGACTGAGAAAATTTCCCATGGGGGACAAAGAGCCAGCTGGGCATTGTTGGTGCTTGCCTGGTGGACATTTGTTAGTTTGTATGAACGCTGAAATTCCCAGAGCAGCAATCAGTGGGTGAGATAATTCATCCCAGAATACATTAACCCAGAAAACTGCAAGTGGAGAAGACCCTTATGTGGGGGAACTCTTTGTCTTCAACAAACCAAGTTGGCAAGCCTTGTCCCAAACATTTAGAAGCCAGATGAAGCTCCTGAAACCTGGCATCTCATTAAAGGAGGCTGGCACCCTTTAATGAATCTCCACCAACCCTCTGCTTTCTCCGTCTAAACTGCTGTAATAATGTTCTTAAACTTTCCTGTCAAAATTACATTGAAACTTTATGCACAGAGCAAACTTCTACTGTTAATCTTCCAAGACATATTCATTATACCAGAGGCTGTATCAAAATATTAATGTTTGCTTGGCATTACTGTCAGATAAGAATGCCTCACAGCTTCAAAAGACATTCAGTAATTCAGAAAAACTCATTATCTTGAAACTATCATTTACCTTGTTATGATGACAGATGCAGCAATGAGGTGATTTTTACAGCAAATTTTACATTATCTTTGTAATATATATTTAAAATAAAAAGTTATGAATCTTAAACTAATGAAGGGTTTTCTTGCTAGTTCATTTTAATTTACTTTCATTTTACTAAACTATATATCATTTGCTCTGTGTTTAAGACTGTAGATTCATTAATAGACTTTACTAATATACTTTTAAACTTTTTAAAATATAGTTAATCTTGAGGAAATTGATGAACCTTGATATTATCTCTAGATAGTCTTGGAAACCCTGTACAGGGTCGCTATGGGTCGGAACCGACTCGACGGCACTTAACAACAACAACAACAACAATATACTTTTAAACTTTTTAAAATATAGTTAATCTTGAGGAAATTGATGAACCTTGATATTATCTCTAGTAAATGATGATGGCAGGAAAAATCCATGCACCATTTCCTTATGAGTTGAAGAATGAATATGCTTACAGAGAATATTTGTTAATTTGAAGCTTCAAAACACTAAAATCCAGTTGTTACCTGTACCAAAATGTAGCTTCACAGATGTTAAAAGTGGTTGGGCATATGCCACATTTGCAATAAAAGCTTTTATTAAAGTAATAAAAATGTGCACTGGTCAAGAAGAGAAGATATAATCCTGGAAAGTAGATTTACATATGTTTTCAATTACATCTGTAATGAGAAACTAGGACATTTAAGGTGTAGGTTAGGCGCACAACCCTGACACTCCTTGTTGTCAAGTACCGTCGAGTCAGTTCTGACTCAAAGCAACCTGGTATAGGTTTTCTGAGGAATGATTGGTAGATCTGAACTGCCAACTTTGTGGTTGGCAGTACACTGCTTATCCTACAGTACCACATCAGGTCTCAGATACACCTTATCATCTATTAAAACTGATTTTTAAAGATAAATTTCCTAACTACAATAAGAAGGAAAAGAAGAAGTGTTATATTCTTGCTTGCTCTTGAGAAAATTACAGACAACATGCTGAAACTTTAGGGGCTTAAGGTCATTCCTGCCGTTCTGTGGAGTTTCCCATCATGGTCTCTTCTCCTGCACAGAGGATCTTACCTACTTCTCACAGGGACTCTTTAGGCAGGAGACTGAGGCCTGGAACACATCACAAGTGTTCAGAGTTTAACATGCCTTTGGAGAGTAAAGGAGCAGGGCCAGCAAGAACCAAAGCCAAGCCCCCCTGGGATCTGTTGAGTACAATGCTGCCTGGCAGCTTTCCAACAATACTTTCTTATTTCTTTGGCTCCCATTCCAGTTCTAGCTCCCCAGCAAGAAGGTTTGAGAAAAAAGTCAAGAGTCTTCCCTGCAGGCTTCAGAGATAGGATAGGGAAGGGGATTTTAAATAGAGGCAATCTTACTTTTCTTTGTAGCATGGAGGCCTAATGAAAAGGAGGCTTGTCATTTCTAACTTCACAGGGAATAATACTGGTGCACACTATAAAGCAAAGATATTGTTTTAATGCGTCCTTATTTTTAGTCTTTTTATAAAACGACTGGATGAAATACTATTGAGCTTTTTAAAGTTAGATTCCATAGGAGAATTTTGGCTCTACAAAATTTCTTTGTAGCCTGTTCTTCCAGTCCATCCATCCATCAGACATGTTTGAGCACCTGCAATGTTTCAGGCACTGGGACATTCATACAAAAAAAAAAAAAAAAGAGAGAGAGACAGTCTCTGTCATCTTGGAGCTTACATACTACTTACATACATAGACAGGCATGGCACACATAATAACACAAAGTTTAATTACAGTAATATGTACGATAGAGAAAAGGGTGCTATGAGTGCATAACACTGGATTAATTTAATTTAGTATGGTGGGCGTGGGGGTGGCTAAGGAAAACATCTTTGAGGAAGTAGCATTTCAGCTGAAGTCGCTTTTGGTTTTTTAAAATTGGGTTAGGCTTGGGGGTAACGTATCAAGGTGACACTAGAGAGACAAGGGGTACTCATGAAAAAGGTCTTCAAAAAAGTCTTCCTTAAGGCTCTGCATCATTCCTTCAGAACCTAGGTTCCTCACTTAAGAAGTTATCTCCATTTTGCACTGTTGGTTCCAAATATTCCATTTTGTTGCATTCAATTGTTCTTTACTACATAGTTTTCCCATGTAGATTATAAAGTCATAGATTACAGCTAGAATTGCATCAAGAGATTGTCCAGAAAACATCATTTTGAATAAAATAAAACTTAAGGGAAGTTGAATGACTTGTTTTAGGCCATAGAGCAGCATGTGTTACCACAGTGGTAAGCAGCTTCTATATTTAACTTTCCTAACTGATTTATCAAAAGTTGTAAGTTTGATATGAATCCTTTTTTGTAGCATAGCAAAGAATTGTTTAATGTCTTTTCTAGGCTTAGTCTTTGTAATTCCCATCAAATGACTCTTTTCCTAATGGATCTAAGAGAAGGTAGAAAAGATACTGATGGCATAGTATGAATCAGTTGTGAATGATTGTTCACTAATTGAGTTCATTATGATTGCAACAATTTGGAACTCTAACATGGGTATCAAATGACCATCTCAGAACCCAGGAGTGGAGTGGAGCCTGTTCTTTGAACCACAAGATTCATGCACATTGAGCCCCCTTAGCCCAGGAATGCAAAGCTGAGGCATTGGAGGAGTGGCAGAGGAGCAGCTGCTGAAGAACCAAGAGAGTCAGAGCACAGAGCAGAGGGGTGGACGTCCCAGGGGTGGGCCTTTGAACAGGAGGCTTGTTTGTAAAGTGGGGTGCCTCCAAGCTCTTAACTAGGGGAGTTAAGTTTGCTGGTCTGTCAAGCTAGAGCCAGATGCCTTCAGGCTGAAGCTTATGGTGGAATGGTATGTCCTATGAACATTTATTGTTGTTGTTGTTGTTATGTGCCGTGGAGTCGGTTCTGACTCATAGTGACCCTGCACAGGGTTTCCGAGGCTGTAAGTCTTTACAGGCGCAGAAAGCCTCATCTTTCTCCTGTGGAACAGCTGTTAATTTTGAACTGCTGACCTTGCTATTCGCAGCCTGATTCATAAGCACTATGCTACCAGAGCTCCTTATTATCAGCCCCAAAATAACTTTACAACATTGCCCAGGCAGAAAGAGTCCTGCTTTCTGGGCACAGATGTGGCGAGGCTGTCCTAACTAGAATTACTTTGCCCTGAGAATTTTCTCATCCTTCATTTTAACCTATTAACGTCCCTAATAAACCCCATAACTGTGAATATGGTGTCTGAGTTCTGTGTGGTCATTGCAATGAATTATTAAACTCAGGTGGGTAAAGAGTGCTGCAGGAGAAATGGTTGGTAACATTTTTTGTATTTTTTATTAGCACATTAATGATATGACTCTTCTAATATAATGTTTAAAAGTATTTTGTTGGTCTATAATCCCCTATGCTAAATATTTCTCTTATTTGTTTTGAAAATTTTTACTGTCACCACAGGATAACCTACTTCACAGTACATGAGGCTATTTTGAACCAGACCATCATCTGAATTCATGCAAATTCAAAATGACAGAAATCTGAATGAGTTTTTTTTGTTGTTGTTTTTTGTTTTTTAGGCTTTATTACGCATTGTAGTTTCTCACCTTCCAGTCCAATATCAATTCACAGAATCATGATCCACTGAATTTAATTTTAAACCTCCTGCTTGCTTTGATCTAAGATGGACACTCAAGCAGTTTGAGCTCCTGACCTACTTCAGAGCTTCTTTTATGGTCTGGAATACAACACAGTTTATGGACCAGGTTAAACTCTAGTACAGGTCATTAATCATTGTGGCTCCCTGGGCTTTCCTGGGCTTTTGAGAAGGAAACAGAACTAACACAAATAAAACATGTGGGGAATTTTTATTTTAAAAGCTTCAAATCTGTTCACAGAAATAACGAGGGAGAAGAGAGAAGTGGAGCATTGTAAATTTAGGTAAGTGGGATGACTCAGTTACTGGGAAAAGCTACTTCTGACTGGTGGACTGGAGCCCGCTAACAGGTATGGCGAATGCAAAGATTTCAAAGACTTCTTTTCAATTGTATAAAATACCATTCAATATCTCAAATTGACAATGTATATTTATTGATAAGATGAATAGAAATTATTTATCTTTTTAAACCAAGGCTAATTATTTAGTCGCTAAAGGATAACCTCATGCAGTGATGACAGGTTTTATTTTGGTATAGTGCTTTTTTAATTTCCGGTGAAATGGGAGGGTTATGGTCATTATATATTCTTGTGGGTTCTGAGCAAGCATATTTATTTATAAATTGTTGTAGTTATTAAGTGCCCTACCGTAGAGTCAGCTCTGATCCATAGTGACCCTACATAGGGTTTCCAAGGAACGGCCGGTGAGCTTGAACTGCCAACCTTGAGGTTTAAAGCGACTTTGCAGTCTAGCACATTAACCTACAGTGACACACCAGGACTCCATTTATCAATTAATGGTAACCAAATGATCCGTGGCCAAAGCACAACTCAAAACTGAAGTGAAAGAACAATTAGATTCCACAGTTTAGGTGGAAACCAATTTTGATTAGAAATGAAATTTATATGTATGCGCATTGGATAAATAAGCACCAAGGAGCATTTATCTGAGGAAACCCAGAAGAACAAAGGGTAATTTGGTATGGGAAATAAAAAGTGCAAGGTTATTTAATATGAGACCAGAAGTGTTCTCTGGTGATCCCTGGTTAGTCTACTTGCCTAAAAGAGCCGAAGCTCATTCTGATGCTCAACGTCTGTAGCATCCCCTCCTCCACTATTCCAAATCTGGCTCATCACTCAAGATCCAGAGCAGGTCCTCCTGTTTTTAAGTTTCATCTTAGCATGCGAATATAACCGTCCCCTTGATGCTTATTTGAAAATATTGTTAGATCTATTTTTGTTGTTGTTGTTAAGTGCCATGGAGTTGCTTCCGAGGAACAGCTGGTGAGTTTTGAGACACTGACCTTGTAGTTCAAACTGACTTTGCAATCCAGTGCTTATTCTACAGCATCTTTTAATTATACTAACTAGGTGATATATGAATATTTCTAATTATGTCATACCTACCTGCGATATGCAGATGATACAACGTTGCTTGCTGAAAGTGAAGAGGACTTAAAACATTTACTGATGAAGATCAAAGAGCACAGCCTTCAGTAATGATTACATCTCAATGTAAAGAAAACAAAAATCCTCACCACTGGACCGATAAACAACATTCTTATCAACGGAGAAAAGATCAAAGTTGTCAAGGACTTCATTCTTCTTGGATCAACTATCAACACTCATGGAAGTAGCAGTCAAGAAATAAAACGACATATCACATTAGGCAAATCTGTTGCACAAGACCATTTGAAAATGTTGAAGAGCAAAGATGTCAGCTTGCGGATTAAGGTGCACCTGACCCAAGCCATGGTATTTTCAGAAACCTCATATGCATGCAAAAGCTGGACAGTAAATAAGGAAGACCTTAGAAGAATTGACGCATTTGAGTTATGGTGTTATAGGAGAATATTGAAAGTGCCAGGGGCTGCTAAAAGAACAGAGAGATCCTTATTGGAAGATGTGCAGCCAGAGTGCTCCTTGGAGGCCAGGATGGCCAAACTTCATCTCTCATACTTCGGATACTGTCAGGAGGGACCAGTCACTGGAGAAGGATATCATGTTTGGTAGGGTGGAGGGTCAGAGAGGAAGAAGAAGACCCCCAATAAGATGGATTGTCCAAGTGGCAACATCAATGGACTCAAGCATGGAGACTATAGTGAGGTTGGTCCAGGATCGGGCAGTGTTTTGTTCTGCTGTGAATAGGGTTGCTATGAGTTGGTACCGACTTGATGGCACCTAACAACAACAACAACCTAGACTCATGAGAGCTCTGGTAGCGTAGTAGTTACGAATCAGGCTGCTAAGATCATGGTCAGCAGTTTGAAACTACCAGCTGTCCCGCAGGAGGAAGATGAGACTTTCTCCTCCCGTAAAGATTTACAGCCTCAGAAACCCTGTACAAGGTTGCTATGAGTTGGAACAAACTCCACGGCACATCACCCCACCACCACCTAGACTATTCTGGGTAAGTAAGTATACGCTGCTGTTGCATAAAAGCAGATCGTTTTATGTGTGATAGGTGCTCAATAAATCATGTGTCTAAAAAGTAGGGGCAGCAGAATTCAACACAAGATACATACAACATTAAGGAATCCTTATGTGTGCTCATGCAAGTGTGTGTGTGTGTGTTTGTGTAAGTGCATGTGTGTTCTGAAGATCTTTTCTATTAGCAAGGAGACTGAAATATACTCAGAGTAGAATGTGATCTCAACAGTTAAAGAAAATATTTTTACCTACTTGGGAATGCCTTTGGAGAGACTTTGATTCGAGTCACTTCTAATGCCCTTTGTGGGTCCATTAATCCCTGTTGTTCAGTCTTTCTCAGAATGGAAATAAGTGCAAACCTATGCTCAAGAAAGAGTAATGGAATATATTTTAATTTATATTTCATGACAATGTCATCTTAGATTTCATTGGAAGGTTCTGAAAATGTAATCTGATATTCTATGAAAAATGATTTTGTCAAGAAGATCATAATTTCTCAAGGGTTTAATGAAGTCATTTCAAGATCTCAGGAGAGGAAAGAAAATATTTAATTGAGGGCAGGAATTAGAGTAAGAGATTTTAAAAAATGGAATAATGATTAGTTAATATAAGAACTGTGGCTTTTTTGTTTTGTTGTTTAATTGAAGATTTGTTGAAATTCTACTATGTTAAATAGATACTTGTGGTACATGCATTTTTCCTAGTTTTTCTTATCAATTGTTGTCAAATGCCTTCGAGTCAGTTTTGTGGGTTTGAACCACCAACCTTGTGGTTAGCAATCCAGTGCTCATCCTACAGTGCAATTACAACCTTTTAAGTGGTTGAGTCTAAATATAGGAAGTCTGACACCTAAATAAAGTTTTGTTTCATAGCTTTGAATCCCAGTTAATACTCACTTCTAAGAGATGCCTATTTTACTGAACCCTTACGGCCTTCTGAAAGGACAAAAGGGGAAGATGATGATGGCACTGGGGTTGGGTGGTACCTGGAAGGTGGAGTGGCAGAGAATTTGGGAGAATGCAAATGAAAAGAAGTCCTACTTCTTAAAATATCTTTTCTTTCCCTTGCCATTAATCACTTCACTTCCCTCCCTCATATTCATTTGAGTTAATGAGCTTCTCCTTCAAGATGCAAATATATCCCAGTGAGAAGAAAACTCCAGTTTTCAAGCAGTTTTTAATATGACATATTGTCATCAAATTGGCAGCGTTCAGGAAACATGGAATTTTATTAGGATGGGAAGAACTAAGGGGATTTATTTTTAATAAGTTCTATTTGTGTGGAGTCCTGGTGTGGCACTGTGGTCTAATGCATCAGACTGCAAAATCATTTCAACTGCAAATTTGGTGGTTCAAGCTCACCAGCTGTTCCTTGGAAACCCTATACAGGGTCGCTATGGGTCGGAATTGACTCAACTGGCATTCAACAACAATAATTTTTGATTGTGGACTTCTGGTATGGCGCTGCTGATTAATGCAATAAACTGCAAAGTTGGTTGGACCATTAAGGCCTGCAGTTCGAACTCACCAGCTGCTCCTTGGAAACCTTGTACAGAGTCCCTATACAGGGTCGCTATGAGTCAATCCTGACTCGATGGCGCTTAGTGAGTGATTTGTGTTTGTTTATAACTTTTGAACATTTGGATAGTGTGGTATACTACATAGTTTAACATGTTTCTTCTAGTCTTAATCTTTTCAAGTCCCACCAAATGACTCTTTTACTGATGTGTCTGGATAAGAGACGATGTGAGAAGATACTGATAGGATGACATGATTCAGCTGTGAATGTACAATTATAGAGTCAATTACAATTGTTAAAACTTGAAATGTTAGCATGGGTATATGATGAGCCATCTCAGAAGCAGGAAGAGGGGATTTCACTAAAATCACAGAAGAGCCAGGAGGGGACCTGAAGATCCCTGTGTTTAACCCCCTTGACCCAGAGACAGAAAGCTGTGACACCAGAGAGTTGTCAGGAAAGCAGCAGCAGCAAAACTAAGAGCCAGAGGACAGAACTCCCCAGTCTACAGAGCAAGCAAAGCTGAGTGACTTTGGACAGGAAGCTTGTTTCAGAGTAGGGTGCCACTGGACACTCAATTGGGGAAGAAGCTAGGTTTGCTCACCTGACAACTAGAACCATGTGCTTCATTCAGACTGAGGCTTATGGTGAAGTGGTCTTCCACAAGAGCATTTATCAGAAGCCCTAAAAGAGCTTTGTAACATTGTTCAGGCAGAGAGAGGCCTCCCTGTGGGCACAGCTGAAGGCAGGCTGTCCTAAATGGAAGAATTCAGAGCATTTTCTGGTCTTGCATTATAACCTGTTGTTATTGTTAGGTGCTGTCAAATCGTTATCAATTCATAGCCACCCTATGTACAACAGAACGAGATACTGCCCTGTCCTGGGCCAACCTCAGAATTGTTGACATGCTTGAGCCCATTGATGCTGCCACTTTGCCAGTCCATCTTGTTGGGGGTCTTCCTCTTTCTCTCTGACACTACACTTTACCAAACATGATATCCTTCTCCAGCAACTGGTCCCTCCTGACAATATGTCCAAAGTATGAGAGACAAAGTTTGGCCATCCTAGCCTCCAAGAAGCACTCTGGCTGCACTTCTTCCAACACAGATCTATTTGTTCTTTTGGCAGCCCATGGCACTTTCACTATTCTTCTCCAACACCATAATTCAAAAGTGGCAAATCTTCTATGGTCTCCCTTATTCACTGTCCAGCTTTTGCATGCATATGAGGTTATTGAAAATACCATGCTTGGGTCAGGTATTTAATTGGGTCAGCATCTTAATTCTCAAGCTGACATCTTTTCTCTTCCACACTTTAAAAATTTTTGTGCAGCTGATTTGCCTAATGCAATACTTCGTTTGATTTCTTGACTGCTACTTCCATGTGTGTTGATAGCTGATCCAAGAAGAATGAAGTCCTTGACAGCTTTAAACTTTCCTCTGTTGATAAGGATGTTGCTTTTTGGTCAGGTATTGAGGATTTTTGTTTTCTTTACATTGAGATGCAATCCATGCCAAAGGCTGTGCTCTTTGATCTTCATCAGTAAATATGTTAAGTCTTCTTCACTTTCAGCAAGCAAGGTTGTATCATCTGCACATCACTGGTTGTTAATGAGTCTTCCTCCAACCCTGATGCCACGTTTTTCTTCATATAACCCAGCTTCTCGGATTATTTGCTCAGCGTAGAGGTTGAATAAGTATGATGAAAGAATACAACCCTGTTGCACACCTTTCTTAATTTTAAACCATTCAGTGTTCCCATGTTCTGGTCGAACAACTGCTTCTTGGTCCATGTACAGATTTCTCATGAGCACAATTAAGTGTTCAGGAACACTCATACTTTTCAATGTTGTCAATAGCTTGTCATGTTAGCATCCTTAATAAGTCCCATAACTGTGAGTATGGTGTCTGAGTTCTGTGTGGCCATTGTAATGAATTAGTGAACCCAACTGAATAGAGAGTGCTAGGGGTAGGGGACAGGCTGGAAGATGGTTAGTGTTATTTTTTTCCCCAAAACAATATATCAAGTAAATAGTCATCAATGATTTGGAAGAAACATAATGGAATAAAATTCACACATGGTTGAATGGTATACCTTATAGCGTAAGACGCTACTAGGTGTCATGGGGCAAAGGAAGAAAATCAATAAATAGAGTGGTTCAGAAATGGAAGCTTCCTCATGACTAACACATAGATTCCCTACTCTTTCCATATCTGCCTGTGGACTTTGCCTCCCCTGTTTTGTTGTTGTCAAGTGCCATCGAGTCAGAACCAAATGACCAACAGCGACCCCATGCACAGCAGAACGAAACAATGTCCGATCCTGGGCCAACCTCACTACCTGTTTACTTGGTCTCTATTAATACCTGTGCTGCTTTATACCCCACACTGGTTAGATCTCTCCCTTGTTAACAACATCTACCTTCTTGATTCTTCTGTTTCAATATAGAAACCACTTCCTTTGACTTCTCCCAACTGGGTTAAATGTCTTTTCTCACAGGTGAACCCATGTTTTATAATATAAGGACTTGCTATATTTTTTGTATGCTTTGCTCATCATTCTATCTTTGCCACTATCCTGGATGGCAGAGATTGTGTTGCCATTGCAACTAGAGATTCTAACACTGTTCAAAATAGGTAATCCATAAATACCTGAACAATGAGTGAATAACTTGCTGTTTTGTCTCTGTCCTTCCCCTTAACATTGCATGCCTATAAAAAGGAAGCTACTATCCTTAGTTTACAAATGAGTGATCCTAGACAAAAGAAGGAGTCCTGGTGTGGTACTGTAGGATAAGCACTGGACCACAAGGTCAGTTTGAATCACAAATTCAGCAGTTCAAGACCAACATCTGCTCCTCAGAACACCTAGACCAGGTTATTATGAGTAAGAACCGATTCCACGGCACTTAATTTATCCTGGTGTGGCACTGTATGATAAGCATTTAACCACAAGGTCAGTTTGAACTGCAAGGTCAGCAGTTCAAATACACCAGCAATTCTTCAGAAACCTTACATAGGGTCACCATGGGTTGGGACTGACTCAATGGCATTTAACAATAGAAAAAAGAGGATCAAATAATGTACCCAAGGACATTGTTGTTGTTAGGTGCTGATGAGTCAGTTCTGACTCATAGCTATCCTAAATAGGGTTTCAAAGGAGCAGTTGGTGAGTTTGAACTGTAGACATTGTGATTCAAACCAACTTTAAGTTCAGTGCTTTATCCCACAGTGTCACAGATGGAGGTGGAATTTGAATTCAAGTGACATTTGTCTGTCTTCCTAAACTTACATAATCAGATTCTTAAACTTTTACACTTCATCCCAGGTTGGACTTATCTAGACTGCTCTATTCAACACAGTGTCTGTTCATCCATCCTCTTGTCCTTTTTTTTATTGGTAAAAAGGAGGAAGTAAGGATGGACCTAGATAAAGGGGGAGTAGCTTAACTTTCATGTGTCTTATTTGACCTTGCATCTGTGTTGTTGTTAAGTGCTGTCGAGTCAGTTCCAACCCATGGCGTCCCTGAACAGGGTTTTTGAGGCTGTAAATCTTTACGGAAGCCAAAAGCCTCATCTTTCTCCTGCGGAGCAGCCTGTAGTTTCGAACTGCTGACCTTGAGTTCGCAGCCCAATTCATAACCACTGTGCTACCAGAGCATCTGTAGCACCAACCAAATGTCCTGACATATAGTAGAAACTCATTATAAGCGTAAGTCAAAAAGATATTGCTACTAAGTTTCCAGTTCATACATATACATATTTATTTCAAAATAAAACCTATTTAAACATGTCTCTTGGGAGAAAGATGAAGTTTTCTGTGACCACAAAGATTTAAAAAGCCTCAGAAAACCTATACAGGGTCACAATGAGTGGGAACTGACTTGCAGGTGCTTAACAACAACAAACATGCCTATGAGATCAGTGGATGGCTACAGACAAATTCTTTCAGTAATACACTTGTCTTAGTCTCATTATAAGGTCTTCAAAAATTATGTCATATCAAAATAGTAGCTTCTGAGGGGTCTGCTGAGTCAATTAAATATAAGGCAGAGAGGTCAGCTCAGAAGGTTATGGTGACTATGTTTTGAGAGCCCAAAGAGATAACCTGGATAGATTTTCAGGAAGGGCACAGGATGATCATGGGGGTTATTATGACAATGTTGAAAAAAAAAATTGATGAAAACTGCATTGCTAAGAAAGGCCAGGAAATTTTCCAAAGACATTTTTCTACTACAACAATGTACATGTTCATTCTTCAAGGGTAGCAAGTGTTGTCCTATGATAATTTCAGTAGGAAGCCTTACCCAATCCATTCTAGAGCAGTTCACTCTGACCTTACCACTTCAGGCTTCTTTTTGTTCCTCAAAGTCAAAAGACACATATCTGAGCTCCTTGAGGCTGCCATAAATGCCATTTTGACATTGTATAAATCAAAGAACGCAGAATTCTTTGGAGGAATGATTCTCACTCAAAAACCAATCCACTGCCATCGAGTCAATTCTGCCTTACATTGACAATATATAGGATTTCCAAGACTATACATCTTTATGGGAGTACAGTCTTATCATTATTCTATGGAGTGACTGTTTGGTTTGAACTGCCTACCTTGTGGCTAGGAGCCCAATGCCTTAACATTAGGGAATTGTAGAGATATGGAAACAGTGTTTTCAAAAGTGTATGAACTTACCCTTCCAAGACTAAGA
>NW_006408617.1:1103618-1114326 GCF_000296735.1 Chrysochloris asiatica
AAATCTTTACAGCAAGGATCAATCTCACCCCCTCCATAGACAGAGTAGACAGGGATGGGCAACTTGGACAGTGGCTACCCAAAATGGGGGGACTTCAAAGGTAAGAAGTGACTCGCTTACAAGCTTTCAAGAGGGAATCTAGATCCAGGGGGCATGGAGTTGGGTAGAATCCCACTGAGTAGTATCCAAGGAAATGCGGAGAGGTCTCTTGTGATGCAATAGTGAATAATTGTCATCAGAACTGCTTGTGAGGGTTGGAAATGTAAAGGTAGATGTTTTGTAGTAAGGAGGGGAGTGATTAAAATTTCAGTCTAGGAGTGGAGGTCCCTGGGACTATCAAGGGAGAAAAGTGGAGAGACCCTACCCAGAGAAGCAGTGATGCCTGAGATGGAGGCAGAGATGATGATGTGGAGAGATGGAGCAGCTGGGGACTTTAGGCACAGAGAGGGAGAGGGGCTATGTGCTGAAGACCAGGGACAGGCTTGTAGTATATACCCTTTGGATGGCTGATGATGCGTGGAGGGGATTGTAACCATGGCAATGAAATGATATATAATAGGATGAATGTAAAACTAATGTTCTCTCATGTAAACTATCACATAATTCACAATAAAACATGAAAAGAAAAGTGTATGAACTTAGATGGAAGATACGTCGTGAAACAATATAAGGGGCTTCAAAAATTTTCATTTTATTTCTATTTTTCCACCAATTTTTGAAGCTCTCTTATAGTTTCACATTTTGACATTTTTGTTTAATAAAGTTTTCTATGATTTTTAGCAATACTTTTTTACTTACTCTTGTAAATATTTAATTTGTAGATACATGATGTCTGGTGTGGTGCTGTAGGATCAGTTCTGGAGTGGGAACCACAAGGTTGGTGGTTCAAACCCACCAGTTGCTCCTCAGAAACCCTGTACAGGGTCACTATCAGTTGGATTTGACTTGACAGCACTTAACAACAATAACAACATTATGTTTTCTTTCCTTTTATCAAAGAATTAATATCAAAATTAGAACCTTCCCTTATGAGTACAAAGAATGTACTACTTGAAATTAACATGTTATTTAGCTCGGTTATAAATTTGTGAATCCTTCTGTGGTGCTGTGGGTTACTGCACTGGACTACAAGGTTGGTTTTAACAAGGTCAGCAGTTCAAGCCCACCAACCACTCCTTGGAAGCCCTATACAGGGTCGCTATGAGTTGGAACTGACTTGATGTCACTTAACAACAACAAGAGGTGCATACTTTAAAAACATGTTATGATCCTGTATTTCCTAACATAATTGGGAATAGACAAGAAAATCACTACACACACATATACAAATATACCCAAATGTTTTCTGCACTCTGTGTATATGTGTTTTCCAGGAAGACAAGAAGAATGGATTTAAAAATTCACTTTATATTAGATGTGAGTTCACACAGGTGGTTGTGCAACAAAGGAATTAACTGATTAAAGCAATGTTTTTTTAAAAGTTTCTCTGTAAGACAGAGTTGGGAATAGCTGTTTCAAACCAAGCAAATACATTTAAACAGTTACATTATGCTTCCTGGGTGAACCAGAATCAAGATATGCAGGAGGTCACTCAGGTTAAGAATTAAGCCAGATCAAGAGAGGAGAAAGATATTAGTGTCTGCTGCATCCCACAGCAACAGAATCTTTGGAAATTGAAAATGTTGCAGAATCAAGTTCTCTTAACCATTATAGATTAGTCAGGAGTGTTTCACTTCTTGGATGGATAGCGATACCAAAGCAAAATTTCCCCTACAGGTTTTAATGTCTATCCTTGAGGTTTTCTGAAACACAAACTGAATGTTAAGTGCCTACAGAATATAATTATAAACCAGCTAGCTCTAGGTTAATTTTTCTTCTGTTGATAAAAATTCCTAGAACTGTTATATACTAGTGATTGTGTTCTGAGTTTATTCTCAAAGACTGAGGTTATAGAAGAATTCTTATTAATAAAGACTCAATTCTTCCTATCCTGTGCTGCTCTGTGAGAGAAAGATGAGGCTTTCTGCTCCTGCAAAATTTTAAAACCTTGGAAATCCTATCAAGGGTCGCTATGGGTCAGAACCGACTGAATGTAACTTAACAACAATTGTTGTTGTTATGTGCTGTGGAGTCGGTTCTGACTCATAGCAACCCTGTACAGGGTTTCCAAGGCTGTAAATCTTTATAGGAGCAGAAAGCCTCATCTTTCTCCCGAAGAACAGCTGGTAGTTTTGAACTGCTGACCTTGAGGTTAGCCGCCCGATTCGTAACCACTATGCTACCAGAGCTCCTTTAACATCTACAATAATGCTATGAAAATCAAAGTCGAATGTAAGACAAGTCACAAACTGTATGATTGTGACAGAGTCTCAAATTCTATTCCTGAATTTCGTGAATTTTCAATAGCTAATATAATTTTCTATATAGGTGGGGAACAGAGGTGTGTGTATTAACTTAAACTGAAAGGACATAGTCTAAAAATCTTTTCTTAGACCAATAATTATTAAAAGTTCCATTATAATCTCTTCACAATGCTGCTGATAAACAGTCATGCTAGCTAAATCAAGTTTCAGGCTCTTTTTCTCCATCTTTGAGGAATATATTATTATATTTTGTTATATGACCCTTGGATGTGGATTTCAACATTATATAAGATTGTAGTTGTTTAGTGCCATCAAGTCAGTTCTGACTCATTGTGACCTTGTATAGGGTTTCTAAGGAGCGGCTGGTGGTTTTGAACTGCTGGCCTTGTGGTTACCAGTCTAGCACTTATCCTACAGTGCCACACCAGAACTCACATAAGATAACAGAGGTATTTTACAGTGTGGAATTACTACTATTGGCAACATTTAGGAATTTTGTATTTTTTGTTTTTTCAATGATAAAAATAATTCCCTAAGGAACAGAAGGTCAGTTTTCTTTGTTGCCTCTTTTATGTTCTTGAATAACATGTCTCTTCTTGACAATTAATATGGATTCTACATTTGAACCTAGTGGCACAAAAGCAGCAGCAGGCTTTCTTTCTGAGAAAATTCTCAGAACAAATGAGTAATAACAGTCTAATTTTTAGTGACTGTGTTAAGGGAAAAAAAAAGTTTGCTTTTCCATAGGTTAATTTTCTGTGCTATTCTTAAGGCAGATAATGGAATGCTAATCTGGTGTGGCTCTGTGGGTTAATGCACTGGACTGCAATGGCAGTTTGAATGGCAAGGTTGGCAGTTCAATCTCTCACCATGTGCTCCTCAGAAACCCTATACAGGGTCGTTATGGGTCGGAACTGATTCGACGGCACTCAACAATAACAGCAATCTTAAAAAAGTAGCCTGTATAGTTACTTCCTCTTAACTACTTTTGAAAACTCAATTCTTCCTGTGATTCTGTTTGTACTCCATGAGCCATTTCTCTTGTGAAGAAGGGGGCTGGGGACTGGAAGAGTAGGGCTAAGAGGTCTAAATGGAATTCTGGACTGTGTCAATCTAGGTAGAAACAGAAAACAACAAGAAATGGCCCTGTTCCAAAACGAGAATACTAATCATCTATAAATGAGGGCTCTAGTCTTAGGTGGGAAGTTAATAATTTGTGTTACTCTGAACAATATATTAATTTCACAAGTCACTATTAAGTAACATAACTAGCCCTGGTAGCACTGTAGGATAAGCACCGAACTGCTAACCACAAGGTCAGTAGTTCAAACCCACCAACAACTCCGCAGGAGAAAGATGAGAATTTCTTCTTCAGTAAACAATTGTTGTTGATAAGTGCTGTCGAGTTGATTCTGACCCAAAGCAACACTGTATGGGGTTTCCAAGGAGCAGCTACTGAGCTTGAACCACCGACCTTGCAGTTCAAATGACTTTGCAGTCTGATGCATTAACCCACAGTGCCACACCAGAACTCCAGCCAGTTCTTGATCATACTCTACCTCTTGAAATGGTTTGTACATCGACCATTTCTTTTTGATATATTCTGTGTATATCTTCCATCTTCTTTTGATGCTTTCTGTATCGTTAAATATTTTGCCATTGTTGTTGTTGAGCACTGTAGAGTCGATTCTGACTCATGGCGACGTTATATGGGGTTTCCGAAGAGTGGTTGGTGAGTTTGAAACACTGATCTTCTGGTCCAAACCAACCTTACAGCCCAACACATTATCCCACAGTGCCACACCAGGACTCCATTTTGCCTATATAATCTTTCAATATTGCAACATGAGGCTTGAATTTATTCTTCAGTTCTCTCAGTTTGAGAAATACAGAGAATGCTCTTTCCTTTTGGTTTTCTAATACTAGGTCTTTTCACATTTCATTAAAAAGCTTCACTTTGTGATCTTAAGCGGCCCTTTAAAATTTTCTATTCAGCTCTTTGACTTCCTCTTTTCTTCCATTCACTTTAGCATGTTTATGCTGCAGAGCAAGTTTCAGAGTCTCTTTTGACATCCATGTGAAGTCATTTTTTTGTTTCCTGCCCTTTTAATAACCTTTTGCTTTATTCCTGTATGATGTTCCTGATGTCATTCCACAACTCTTCTGGTCTTCGGTCAATAGTGTCTTATACATCAAATCTGTTTTTGAGATTATCTCTAAAGTCGAGTGTGTCCAAAGTCATATTTTGGTTCTCTCAGACTTGCTTTAAATGCTTGCTGTACATGCATATGAGCAATTGATGGTCTGTTCCACAGTCTGACCCTGGCTTTGTTTTGGCTGATGATGTTGATTTCCACTGTCTCTTCCCAGATATGTAGTCAGTTTAATTTCCGTGTATTCCATCTCGTGAATTCTACATGTATTGTTGTTGTTTGTATTCCATCTGGTGAATTCTATGTGTATTGTTGTTGTTGCTGTTAAGTACCATGGAATTGGTTCTGACTCATAGTGATCCTGCACAGGGTTTCAGAGGCTGTAAATCTTTATGGGAGCAGAAAGCCTCATCTTTCTCGTGTGGAACAGTGGGTAGTATAGTCACCTTTTATGTTGTTTAAAAAGTATTTACTATGAAGAAGTCATTAGACTTGCAAAATTCTATCACTGGATCCCCAGTATCATTTCTATCACTAAAGGTATATTTTCCATCTATTGATCTTTCCTCTTTCTTACAACTTTTGCATTCCAGTCATGAGTAATAATATATACACCCTGATTACATGTTTGGCCAATTTCAGACTGAAGAAGTTGGTAGAATTCTTCAGTTCATTATCACTTGCTTTAGTGGTTGGTGTATGAATTTCAATAATAACGGTATTAACTTTTCTTTCCTATGGATGTATAGATATGATCCCATCACAAACAGCATTGTACTTCAAGATAGTTCTTGAAAGGTACTTTTTTATGTTGACTGTGATGTCAACCCTCTTCCGTTTGTCATTATCAGAAAAGTAATCTATATAATTGTCAGATTCAAAAAGGTCAATACCAGTCCATTACAGCTCACTAATGTTTGTTGTTGTAGTTATGTGCCGTGGAGTCGGTTCCGACTCATAGTGACCCAGTAGGGGGTTTCCAAGGCTGTAAATCTTTATAGGAGCAGAAAGCCTCATCTTTCTCCCACGGAACAGGTGGTAGGTTTGAACTGCTGACCTTGCGGTTCATAGCCCGATTCGTAACCACTATGCTACCAGAGCTACGTCAATATGTATGCATTCCATTTCATTTTTGACAACTTCTAATTCTTCTAGCTTCATACTTGATACATTCCACATTCTGATTATTAATGGATGTTTTCAGCTGTTTCCCTTTTTGAGTTTGCCTCATCAGCAAATAAAGGCCCTGAAAGCTTTACTCCATTTGGGTCATCATGATCATTCTATTTTGTGGAAGCACCTCTTTTCAGTTGTATCTTGAGTACCTTCCACCCTGAGTGGCTCATCTTCTGGCATTATATCTGACAATATTCTGGTGCTATTCATAATGCTTTCATATTTCGGCACTATATCTGACAATGTTCTGCTTCTATTCATAAGGCTTTCAGTGGCTAAATATTCAGGATTAGTCCATCTCTCCTTCTTCCTAGTGTATACTGGAAGATCCACTGACACTTGTCCACCATGCTGGTATTTAAAATACCAGTGGCATAGCTTCCAGAATCACAGTAACACACAAACCACCATAGTATGACAAAATGGCACATACGTGGTAGTTAGTTTCCCCACACACTGATATTTTCCTTCTTTATCTTAATGATTATGAATTGGGCTGTGAACCTTAAGGTCAGCAGTTCGAAACTACCAGCTGTTCTGTGGGAGAAAGAGGAGGCTTTCTGTTCCTATAAAGATTTACAGCCTCGGAAACCCTGCACAGGGTCATTATGAGTCAGAACTGACTCCATGGCACATAACCACCCCCACCACCACCTTAATGATAAAGGTAGCATAGTGGATTCTAAGCTGAACTGCTAAGCACAATGTCAACAGTTTGAATCTACCTGCAGCTTCATGGGAGAAAGATGAGGTGTTCTGCTTCCATGCTTCTACAAGTTCACTGTGGGTGAGAACTGGCTCCAAGGCACATCACCTTATTGATAGGGTACCCTGGTGGCAAAATTAAAACGTTAAGTACTTGCCTGCTAGCCTAGCAGTTAGCAGGTCAGACCCATCAGGTGGATCCAAAGGAGAGAGATGTAGTAATCTAGTTTTATAAAGATTACAGCCTAGACAATTTTATGGGGCAGTTATACTCTGTCAGATGGGATGACTATGAGTCAAAAGTAGACTCAATGGAAAACAACAACTTTGTTTTTGTTAGTGCCATCAAGTCCATTTCTACTCATTGTGACCTGTATATGGTTTCTGACGAGTGACGGGTGCATTTGAACCACTGACTTTGATGCTAGCATTCCAGTGTTTATCCTAGAGTGCACACCAGGAATTTAGTGATGATAAGGGAGAGTGTTGGTTTTAAAAGGCAAATTAACTTGGTGGAATCTGTGTAAGAAACACATTCATAATCTTAAAATAACTAATTAAAAGTCTAAAGTGAGAATTAATTGTATTATGTTGTTGTTGTTAAGTGCCGTCGAGTCGGTTCTGACCCATAGCGACCCTGTACAGGGTTTCCTAGGGTGTAAATCCTTACGGGAGTAGAAAGCCTCATCTTTTTCCCTCAGAGTGGCTGGTAGTTTCGAACCGCCGACCTTAAGGTTCGCAGCCCGATTTGTAACCACTACTTATAGATAGTTAAACTATATAAATTTATTAATTGTCTCTTTAAGATATCTGATAGGTTTGGTCCTTAGTTTTAATTCACTTTCAAGTTAATAAGTTGTGTAAAGTAGACTGAAGGAAGTCTTTTCCTTTGGAAAAGACCCTCTGCAATCCCAGTTAACTGTACACTGAAATCTCACACTTAAAGCTTTCCATTTACTAGAATTAAAGAAAAGTATTCTTTATCAGAATCCCCCATTTGTTTCTATGAAAGGAAATATAGGAAGGGGAAGTCCATTTTTCACAGGAAACTAAAAAGCAGATTGAGAAGATAGGATGCTGGGGGTCGAAAAATGAGAGTGTATGAGAGGTAATATAGTAGTCTAGTTTTGAAGTAACTCAGATGCCTGCAGGTAGGAAAATTTAGGAGGCTGAAATCACTATTTTCCTAAGAATCCATGAATAATGGATATAGCTGTAAGCATAATTTACAAATGACAGTTTATTATTCTGAGACAGGATCATACAACTCAACTAACAGCTGCCAGTCAACCAAGGAACAGCACTATAGCATTCCTAGTACAGGTTTTGTTTTCTTTTGACTCAGTTCACTCAGTCTCACTGACCTTTGTTTCCCATAAACTGAAAATTAAAGACTATTTCTGATAATGACTTAGGCATTTGTCAGCTTGAATCTTCAAATGGGATCAATGGGCACAATAAAAAACTAGACTTCACTGTATACTTTTTTTTTTTTCCCCCTTTAGTATTTTTTGCCACAGAAAGGAATGAAAGATCAACAGAAAACAGAAGTGCAGAGGAAGTATAGAATATAGAATAGTGTTGTGTCTGATTCTCCTCACACCACAAGTCACCTCTGTCCCTGCCAATAAAGCGGAATCTTTACTACTACCAAACTCAGAGTATTGAGACAAAGGGCAGAAACAAGGGCAGCCATTCTCCACGTAATGGCCATTCCAATGCAGCAGGTCAGCGCTAACTACAGCCTTTCAGAAGAGAAAAGGAGGCTCTGTTTAAATGAGTTTCTTTATTCCCCTGCATCCTACAATTTTTTTTTCCCCTTTCTACCCAAGAGACTCTAAAGGAGTAGGCTGCAAAATGCAGGTGTGCATGTAACAGATATATTTAAAACAGAAAAGGAAATACAGATGGTATTTTCTTCAGCTCCTACAAGTTAAGTGCTATAGTTAGTGTAAGTTTGGAAAAAAACAGGGGGCTTCATTCAAACACGGAGAAAACAAATTGAGTTTCCTATTATATTCCTCCCACCTCCCTCCCCCATTGTAACTTCATACCTATTCCAATCTTCTTCTATTCAAAATGTTTCAAAATTCAGAGCATATTATGATTGAGTTGATCATTCATACCAGTGAAAAAGCATTTTCTCTAGAACAGTGTTTTCTGAAAGTTTTTCCTCAACACACATGAATTCCCCAGAATTATCAATTGTTGGTATATATAAACAAACAAGCAAAAGTATTTTGTCATCAGGAATGTTTGCGAAATGATAGGCAAAGCAAAGTTTTATATATTTCCTTAATTCAGAGCCTTGAATGTGCTATTTTTCCAGTTTAACCTCTAAGATGGGTTCAGTGGTTGGTGGAGGTGTGGTTATATGCCGTGGAGTAGGAACCGACTCATAGTGACCCTGTGCAGGGTTTCCGGGGCTGTAAATCTTTATGGGAGCAGAATGCCTCATCTTTCTCCTGCGGAACAGCTGGTGGTTTCCAACAGCTGACCTTAAGGTTCACAGCCTGATTCGTAACCACTACATTACCAGTTCAGTGGTTGGGAGGATAAAAATTGAGAAAACTTTGCTCTTAAGAAAAACTTGTTACCAGCTGGTCTGAAGTGCAGGGGGTGTAAGTGAATTCCCAAACTTGCAGCTATTACTCATTTGACTTAGCTTGGAAGGCTAGCTGACAAGGATTGGACCAGATAAAGATGAGGATGTTTGCAAGTATAAATTGCTACAATTTGTTTAACTAGATTTTTATTTATGAATGTACTTAAAATTTCAACTGGAATGTACTTAAAATTTCAATCAAAAGGATTCTTCATGTTGAGGAACAAGCTTGTTTCTTCAGTGCACTGGTTGATAGTCAATGAGCAGACTACAGGACATAAAGTAGCTGGTTTACAAGCTTTCATGAGTGTGTTTAGTTTCAGAATGAGAGGAGTCAGGCTGAATCCCTACATAATAGTTTTCCTCTTTTCCAGATGGATCTGGTGAACTGGGATGGGGGATGATGATGATGGGATTTTATGGTACAATTGTAACTGTTAGTAGGATAAATTTTGATTGTCACACTGTAATTGTAGAAGATATGTAACTAAAAGGAACACTTCAGGAACAGAGATCTCAGGACCATCATGAAGGAAAATCATAAGTGGAGTGTAGGATCCCTACCTAGCAAATCGGTGACAGCAGAGACAGTGGCAAAAGTGTTGCCATGGAGAGACAAAGCACCTTCCAGTTCTTGGCCCATGAACTGAGTAAGACTGTGTGCCTGTAGGCAGGAGGCTGGCTTGCAGAATGAGCTCTTTAGACATTTAGATGAATATATATGTTTTGTTTTGTATGTGTACATCAAATATTTTTATTTTGGTAATTTGTGAAAGAAAAGATGTAAATGAGGGCCACAGGGAGGAATTGATTGTAATCCTTGAGATGAAACAAAGTGTATAAATTTGTTGAATGTAAAGTTGATGATCTTGTTTGGAAACCTTCACAAAACTCACAATAAAAAGTCATAGAAAGAAGAAAAACTTGAGAAATCAGTGCTTTGAGGAAGACACTTTATCGGATTCTGGTGAAAACAAACTCTCTGAAATGGAGATTGTCTTTCAAAGGATTTGTACAGTAATTCAGAGCGGCAGTAAGCCAGCTCATTTAACCTTTACTTAGTAGCTTTCCAATGAAAGTAAAATGTTTCCCCAGTATGAATTTCTTACATGAAAATGCAATGGTATTTTTTTTTAATTAACAAAACTAACTTATAATGAAAATGTCACAAAAACATACAACCAAACCAGTTAACTCATTAAATCTACAGAAAGAAATAGAATTTAGAATAGCAATTTAAAAACACAAAAGTCAGATATACACCAGGCTTTCTTTTCAACTTCTTCAACTGTACAATGAAGGAACTGGGCAAAATCCATGTCTCATCATAATAATGTAGCATGAGAGTTGTAATTAGGCTAGAAATTGTTAAAAATTCAGAATACTCAGGCTCCAATGAGACTCACTGACTTTACATAAAAGATTTTTTATAATTATTCCAGATTATGCAACTGATCACAAAATTTTAGGAAGCTTCAGGGAAATTAACATTGAAGCTTGCTTTAAATTTTTAAATTTTATGAGGATTACCAACTTTTGTTTGAGTATATATTTATTATAAAGATATTTTTGCTACTTATGTAAGAATTTATGAAGACTACACAAGCTAACTGACAATCTCTTTGATATACCATGTGAGTAAGGTTTTTCTAAAGGTCATAGAGAGACGGCTACAATCATACATTGACAGAGAACTTCCAGAGGTT
>NW_006408617.1:1115052-1135212 GCF_000296735.1 Chrysochloris asiatica
GAGAATATTGAAAGTGCCATGGGCTGTTAAAAGAACCAATAGATTCATTTTGGAAGAAGTGCAGCCAGAATGCTCCTTGGAGGCCAAGATGGCCAAGCTTCGTCTCTCATACTTTGGACATATTGTCAGGAGGGACCAGTCACTGGAGAAGGATATGATGTTTGGTAAGTGGAGGGTCAGAGAAAAAATGGAAAATCCCCAATGAGATGGTTGGCCAAGTAGCAGCATCAATGGACTCAAGCGTGGCAACAATAGTGAGGTTGGTCCAGGATCGGGCAGTGTTTCGTTCTGTTGTGCATAAGGTCGCCATGGGTTGGTACCGACTTGACGGCACCCAACAACAGCAACAACAACAACAACACAAGCTAATGTGGCAAGAATATAATTATTAAATAAAACTCACAAAAATGTTTCTTAGGCATTTATGACTATATATAACCATTATTGGCATAACATAAACATAAATATTAATTAGTATATGTGAATCCTGGTTGTTGTGAAGAGACATTGAGTCAGTTCTGACCCATAATGACCCTAAACAGACTATTAACCCACAGTTTCCCAAGTTTGCCTCATTATAATACTGTAGCATGAGGAGTTGTAATTGCTATGGAAATTGGTAAAAATTCAGAATCCTCTGGATCCAATGAGACTCACACTGGGACTCCGAAGTTTTTGATTACTTATGTTTGTAATACTGTGGATTAATGTAATTTAATAAATTTCATGCATGAAGAAAGCAAAGGTTATTTAAAAGACTGGAAATAAAATACCAAAATGGATGGCAAAAGAGACTCTGAAATTAGCTCTTGAGTTTATAGAAGCTAAAGCAGCTAGAAGAAATGAAGTAAAAGAGCTGAACAAAAAATTTCAAAGGGAAGCTATGGAAGACAAAGTCAACTTTATAATGAAATGTGAAAAGATCTGAAGTTAGAAAACCAAAAGTGAAGAACACTCTCAGCATTTCTCAAGTTGAAAGAATGGAAGCAAAATTCAAGTCTCAACTTTTAATATTGAAGGATTCTATTGGCAAAATATTGAATGATGTAGAAAGCATGAAAGAAGATAGAAGGAATACATGGAGTCATTGTAACAAAAAGAAATGGTTGATGTTCAGCCTTTTCAAGAGGTAGCATATGATCAAAATCAAATGGTACTGAAGGAAGTGGTTAAGTTGCAGTGAATGCACTGGCAAAGAACAAGACTCTAGGAATTGATGAAATACAAATTGAAATCTTTCAACAAACTAAAGCAGCTCTGGAGGCACTCACTCTTCTAATCCAAGACTTTTGGAAGACAGCTCCCTGGACAACTACTTGGAAGAGATCCATATTTGTGCACATTCCAAAGAGGTGTGATCCAACAGAATGTGAAAATCATCAAGTATTTTGATAAGTAATTTCACATGCAAATGAAATTTTGCTGAAGGTAATTAAAAAATGACTGCAACAGTATATTGACTGGAGATTGCCAGAAATTCAAGGCAGATTCAGAAGGGGATGTGGAATTAGGAATATCATTGATTTCAAATGTCAGAGCCATATCAGATGGATCTTGGCTGAAAGAAGAAAATTCCAGAAAGATGTTTATCTGTACTTTAACAATTATGCAAAGGTTTTTGACTGTGAAGATTATGACAAGTTATGGATAACATTGCAAAGAATGGGTATTCTAGAACACTTAATTGTCCTCATGAGGAACCTGTACATAGACCAAGAGGCAGTCATCGTTCGAACAAAACAAGAGGATGTGGAATTGTTCAAAATCAGGAAAAGTTGTGCACCTCGATTGTATTTTTCACCACATCTATTTGAACTGTATGCTAAGGAAAGAATCTGAGACATTGGATTATGTGAAGAAGAACATGCCATAAGAAATGGAGGAAGCTTCATCAACAACCTGAGATATGCAGATGACACAATCTTGCTTGCTGGAAATGAAGAGGACTTGCAATACTTACTAATGAAGATCAAAGACCACAGCCTTCAGTATAGATTGCACCTAAAAATAAAACAAAACAAAACTCACCACTGAACCAATAAATGGTAGTGGTGGTTATGTGCTGTACAGTCGGTTCCAACTCATAGCAACCCTGTACAGGGTTTCCGAGCCTGTAAATCTTTACGGGAGCAGAAAGTCCTTTCTCCTGCGGAATAGCTGGTATTTTCGAACTGCTGACCTTAAGGTGAGCAGCCTGACTCATAATCACTATGCTATCATAGCTCTTTTAAAATGGAGATTGAAGTTGTAAAATTTTCATTTTGCTTAAATTCAGAATCTACACTCATGGAAGCAGCAGTCGGGATATCAAATGAGTGTTGCATTAGAAAATCTGCCACAGAAGATCTCTTTAAAATCTTCAAGAGTAAAGTTTAAAAGCAAGTCCATTCTGAGGACTAAGATGTGCCTGACAGAAGTTGTGTAATTTTCAGTCACCGCATATGTATATGGAAGTAGGACAATGAATAAGGAAGACAGTAAAAGAACTGATGCAATTTGAATTATGGCATTGGAAGCATATTCAAAGTATCATGGCCTGCCAAAGAAACATATCTGTCTTGGAAGAAGTATAGCCAGGATGCTTCTTAGAATAAAGGATGCTTGGCAAAATGGAAGATTGATCAGTGAAAAACAGGAAGACCCCCAATGAGATGGATTCACACAGTGACAGCAGCAATGGTCTCAAACATAACAACAATTATAAGGATGGTGCAGGACAAGCAGTGTTTCTCTGGGTTGTTATGAATCAGAACCAACTCATTGGCATCTAGCAAGATCAACAATGAGCTCCTTGGAAGCAGTTGAGTTTTTAAGGGTTTATTATCTATTCATATGTTTTCCATTATAAATGTGGTTAGCAAAATACAAAGACATAGCTAGGGGGTTATATAACCAGTGGGGAAAATATATCACCCACATCATATTACCCAGATAACCAATGAAAACTTTATTTTGTATTGTTTTATTTTTAACTCTGTTATCTGGGTTTACTTGTAAATCAGAGTTAATGGTTAAACTCACTTCCTAACTAAAGCCACATATTACAAGGGTCTGGACTCCAGGGCACTTCACAACAACAGCAATAACTGTTTGAGAGGAGTCCTGGTGTGGTGCTGTGGGTTAATGCTCCAGACTGCAAAGCCCTTTGAACTGCAAGGTCGCGGCATTTCAAGCTCACCAGCTTCTCCCCAGAAACCCTATGTAGGGTCGCTATGGGTCAGAACTGACTTGACAGCACTTAACAACAACAATACTGTTTGAGTAGTTGAAAATGCCACGTTTTCTACTTTATAATTTCCCAATATGTTACTAATTCTCAATTCATGAAACAAGAGAAAGTTTCTGTTTTTGCCCATTCTCATTACACTAGATACATTGAACTATGTATGTGCTTGCCTTAACCTCCAGGCCCTTAGCCACAAGGGCGAATCAGCAAGTAGCTCTCACTTCCATGTTTTCTTTGTGCCTGTGTCTAACACAAGGCTCACACTAACTGAGGTAGAAAACCTGAGCCAGCTTGGCAACAGATATTCAGAATCTTAGCGTGTCTAAGTTACCATAGCAACAAGGCTATTGCTATGTACTCTAAGCTAAATTATTTTTACTTGTTTCCTTTGACCACTTCTATTTTACTTAACTTTAAACATTTAGTTCCTACCTGATTTGTTTGGTTCTGTTGTACATGGGGCTGTTGTGAGTCTGAAACAACTTGATGGCACCTAACAACAACAAAACTGAAAGGAAACATTAATTTACAATATGTGTCTATAATTAATGATCAGTATTGCTATGCACATATTGTTGTTGCTGTTGTGTTCATATAATATTTAGGAAAAATAGAATATTCTTTTGCTTGTTTTTTTGTTATTGGTCTTTACTTTTCAAATGAATGGTTGTTGTTGTTATTAAGTACCGTAGAGTAAGTTCCAACTCATAATGACCCTGCACAGGGTTTCTGAGGCTGTAAATCTTTACAGGAGTGGAATGCCTCATCTTTCTCTCACGGAACTGCTGGTAGTTTTGAACTGCTTACCTTGAGGTTGGCAGTCCAACTCGTAACCACTACACTACCAGAGTACACACTTATATTTCATATGTATACAAATACCAGGAGCCTTGTGGTGCTGCAGGGCCATCACTCTGAGGTCGGCAGTTCTGTGAGAGAAAGATGAGGCTTTCTGCTTTTGTAAAAATTTACAGCCTCTTAAACTCTTTCCAGGGTCTCTTGAGAGTCAAAATCAACTGTATGGCAATGGGTTTGGTTTATGTAGCATATAACATACTTGCAGATGTCAGTTTTCACTTAAACATCTATAGCTATTTTACATCTTTACTTCAGCATTGAATAGGTTGTAGATATACTTATTTGCTCAGAGTAAACTAGAAAACACAAACTGGAACCTTAAAGTTCTGTGTTCGATTCAAGGCCTTTGCCTTTGCATGTGAGGGACCTTGTCTTGTACATTTTAGCGTCAGCCAATTTATGTAGCACTTTGATTTACATTTAGCTGTTGTTGTTGTTAAGTGCCATCTAGTTGGTTCCAACTCATAGTGACCCTCATACCCTCAACCAACTCTAGTTGGTTCCAACTCATAGTGTTTCCGAGGAGCAACTGGTAGGTTTGAACTTCCGACCTCGTGGTTCACAGTCCAGTACTGATTCTACAACATCACACTAGCACTCACAAATATTGATCCCATAATTATCTTTCTATTTCAAATGAATGTGCTTAACTCCTATTTGTAGCATCCATATATATTGCTCTTCATTTCAACATAGGGAGCCTATGGATGAAACCCAGAATATGGGGCACTGGATAGGAATTTCTGTCTTGTTGAACCAAGTTTTATAGTATTCTATAAATAACAAGCTAATGGATGTGTAAAACTGATGTCACATTAAATTGGAAATGTTCAGGAAAAATTTGACCCTCTGGATTACTTTTCAAATTTAATTTGGAATTTTGTGGTAATCACTATTTCTGGCAGCTCAGGATGATCTTTGTTGAAGTTTGCATGATATTTAAATTAGTTTAGGCCAGAAATGCAGTTTAGGAAATTTTTTGATCACACTGTAGAAATACTGTTAATCTTGGCTTATGTCATGTCAAGATTGAAGAATTAATGAGACTTTATAAAAACAACTTTTGTAGGTTAGACTTTTTAATTGTGCTTTTAATCTGTGGCATTATTATTGAACAGTATTGTTATATATAAGATCTCTTTTAATTTGTAGGTATATCTGAAAGACTTGTTTTAAAAATATTATTGAAGAAAGTTTAAAACAATTTATCTCATTTAAGGAAACTACAGAAAGTGTTAAGAAACTTTGAAAAATAATTCTAAGTATAAATAAGATAAAATGAATGATATATATCTCTATTTCTGAAAAATAGTCTTGATTTATGAATGCTCATTTTGGATTAAAGTCAAAAGTAACTGAGACATTGAATCAAAATGAAGAGCTAGTGAGCATATTTACAGCAAAGTTCAGTGAAAGAACTATAGTCTTAGAGCTCTTCTTTATAACAATTGTAGTATAATTTTGCTTTTCTTCTACTGTAAGTCACAACACCAGCAAAAATTGGAGGACATTTCTTTCTATCCTAATCTACAGTGAACAGAAGGCAAAAGATGAAACCGGATATGTTGCTGGAGATGAAACTCTTCTGTTCAGGATGATTTGGTTAAGGCTTTTGAAGATTTTTGAGGAGTTTTGTAGAAAATCTGCCACAATTTGTAGCTTCACTTCTTTGATTGGTTATTACTGCATATTCAGATTATGATCATACTAAATGTTAAAGGTATGTCTAAATGTTACCCTAATTTAAGAGGAGATTTAGGGAAGAAATTAAAAAACAGATCGGAATCACAGAGAGGGCATGCTACAGAGAACTTCACGGTTGGAGTCAGATGACCTAGATTTGAAAGCTATAGCCATCATTTACTATGTGATCTTGCTCCCACTCTCTACGTCTGATTCCTTTCCTATGAAATGGGGATAATAATAGTAGCAACTCATAGGGCTATTATGTGGATTAATATTGATAAACCTTTAAAACCCTTAGCACAGAGCCTAAAACAGAGTAACTATTCAATCAATGTCAACTATTATTAAATTTACCATAATTCTATTTTCATGCACTTAAATGTATTCCAAATAATGGAAATATATTTTGGTTTTAAGAGTCTACATAGGTTTCAGATTACATAGTTCTTTAAATCTTCAGAAATGTCTTTCTAATTTGTGATCTAAAGCTCTTCATGTTGATACCTAAAACTAATATCTTCGGGTACTCTTCTTTCTGTTGTTAAGTGCCATCGAGTCAGTTCCGACTCATAGCGACTCTGTGCATAACAGAATGAAACACTGCCCAGTGCTGCACCATCTTCACAATTGCTGTTACACTTGAGCCCACTGATGCTGTCACTGTGCCAATTCATTTGTTGGGGATCTTCCTCTTTTTCACTGACCCTCCACTTTACCAAGTACGATGTCCTTCTCCAGGGACAAGTCCCTCCTGATAGCATGTCCGAAGTATGAGACATGAGGTCTGGCCATCTTTGCTTCTAAGGAGCATTCTGGCTTTTTTTCTTCTGAGACAGATTTGTTTGTTCTGGTAGTCCTTAGCACGTCTAATATTCTTCTCAAACACCATAGCTCACATGTATCAATTCTTCTATGGTCTTCCTTATTCTCCAACTTTCACATGCATATGGGGTAACTGAAGCTATATGAAAATTATACATGTGAGTTCACAGTAAAATCTATTTCCAATCTTCACTTGTCCAGATTCAAATCTCCTGTTTCATTTGTTGTGCCTCCAGTTCTGAGTCATGGAGATCCTGTATAGGATTTCCTAGGAGGGGCTGGTGGATTTGAACTGTGACATTGTGGTTAATAATCCAGTGCTTATCCTACAAAGCCACATAAGGACTCCATTTAGTTCCCTTTATATGTCTTATTTTCTGACTATTCACATGTAGATTTCAATTAAATTGTCCAGACATTCTTTGTAACAGTAAAGGTAAACTTGAGAACATTTTGGTCATAATTTGACCAGTAGTGAGTCTAATGATAACGTAAACTATCTTTAGTTTTATAATATGATCTTGTAGCATTTATCAAATTACACTTGTAAATCCTGTTGTAATATATCTTCTGTATATGGTTTTTTTTCAAGTAGGTTATAAGTCCCCTGAAGGTTGATGCTACATTTTATACTTCCCGTGTCTCCAATGCATACCAGCACATAATATGAGGGAACTTCAAAATGTTCATGGAAAAATAGAAGGAAAAAAATAATGGAATTTTCTGCAAACTTTTTGAAACCCTCTTGTATGTATTGTGTGTGTATGATGTGTGTGAATGATGTATGTATTATGTGTGTATGATGTGTGTGAATGATATATATAGTGTGTGAATTATGTATGTATTGTGTGTGTATGGTGTGTGTGAATGATGTGTGTATTGTGTGTGTACGTGTGTGAATGATGTATATATTGTGTGTGTATGATGTGTGTGAATGATGTGTGTATTGTGTGTGTATGATGTGTGTGAATGGTGTATGTATTGTGTGTGTATGATGTGTGTGAATGATGCTACTAGTCTGAATTCCCATCTCCATCTTTGCAATGCATCTCTCTGTTTGCTATCTTTCCTTCTATCAGTTCCATTTTTTTCCCTGTGTGGTTGTCAGTTAAGAAGCCACAATTTCTCTACCACAAAGATAAGCATAGGACCCAAATTAGCCAATCAGAGTTTTCTTTCTCTGGGGAGGGTGTGGACAAAGGAAGTGAGAAGGCCTTTCTCCTCAGATAACAACTCTGAGAAAAATGTAACAGTTGAGTCTGAGGGCCTTGTTTCCATATAGAGAATGAAGTCAATACAGAAGAACTCAAGTCTGAGACATGGGGTGAACGTGATCAATTGCTGAAATAATGAATGCAGCCTTGTCCCAAAGCAGATCTGCCCCTGTACTTTTCAGTTATGTGACCCAATACACTTTCTCTTTCCCCTTTAATTTTTGCTTAGGTGGGTTGAGTTGAGTTTCTGTGGCTTGTAGCGACTAACCAATAAAGATTTGGAATCCACGATGTCATATTTTAAAATTATTTTGACTCTTATGTACTCTTGCATATACAGGCAGAATAATCACATAAAAGTTTGTAAAAGCAGAACATGAAAAGCAAATGATATATTTTATTGCCCCAGTATATACCGATATGAAGTCCTGGTGTGGGATAAGCACTGGAATGCTAACAGAAAAGGCATCAGTTCAAACCCACCACCTGTTCCTCAAAAACCTTATACAGGGTTGCAATGAGTCAGAATCAACTCTACAGTGGTTAATAATAGCAACAACATATACAACTTTTTTTTTTTAAAAGAGGGCAGAGGTAGCCAAAAACCCTATCAATGCCATGGTAAAAGCAGACTTTTGTTCTCTGCCCAATTTTTCTTGCAATTCGTTGTCTCACTCCACAAAATTCTGGTAGAAATGACCAGCTTAGTCTTCTCCTTCCCCAGGTGTACACTACTGACTATCAGTCTTGACCAGCTGGAATATAGTTAAACCATTTTTTTTTAGGAGAGTTGTTTTCTACTTCTTCCAAATGAATAGAGACGGTAATATAAAATAAAGCAAAAAGGGTCAATGCATTACAGTAGCTTGGGCTATAAAACTAGACAATATAAGGGGTTTCTGTGATTTAAATAAAAGCAGAAACTAGAATTTTGCCAAAGGCAAAAATTTAGTAGGCAAGCATTTGTTGTGGGAAATTTTGAGCAGCAGATTTACTCTTGCTTGATTTCCTGTTATGCTGTCAGTTGTCCATTCCAGACTTTTAAAAATTCCTAATAAGTGCTAGGAGTCCTGGTGTGGCGCTGCAGGATGAACATTCGACTGCAAATTAGTCAAAGCTGCCGCAAGGTTGGTGATTCAAACTATCCACTCCTTGGATGCTCTATACAGGGTTGCTATGAGATGGAACTGACTCGACTGCATTTACCAACAGCAACAATATGTGCCATACATTATAGTAGGCATTAGTGATAGGAACACTTCATACTTCAATTAATTCTTTGATATGTACAGTTCACCAAATTCTTATCCTCCTCCTGGGAAACTTCTCAAGCTTTATAACCACCACCCCAAATTCCCAATGTAGGGAAGGTTTCTGACTATGGCATCCTCTGAATTCAATGTCTATGTAGAGTAATAGTATAATAGTTGACACTTCATTGCACACTGTTCATTATAGCTGTCTGTCTTCCTCAGCTTTTGAGGCAGAAAATCTCTGAATTCCCAGCCCCTAGCCCAGTACATCTATCTGCTCTTGACTACTAAGTGAAAAGTTGGTGGTTTGAATCCACTCAGCAGTACAATGAATGAAAGGCCTGACCATTTACTTCCATTGAAAGTCCTGTGAAGTGCAGTTCTACTCTGAAACACATGGGGTTGCCATGAGTCAGAATTGACTTGAGGGCAGTGAGTAGGTAGGTAGCTAGCACAGTACACAGTAACTCTAAATAAATGCTTGTTGAATGAATAAACAAATATATAAGTTGATGAATAAATGTAAAACAACATGGGTCCTACATTGAAAACACCACTCTTGCTCTGGAGACAAATGAGTAATTGTCTAATTCACATTCAAAGTGAAACAGAGATAAGATCAAAATGGTGAGGGAGACACCATGGGCAGAGATTGTTTTCTTTTATGCCTTCTTTTTTTTATAACTACTCTATTTGTGCTCTGAGGAGTATTAAAAATTCACTGATGAATGGTCTGTGAACAAAATCTTGACTTCTTTTACGAAGAAAGGATTAGCATACAAACCTATTAAGGGAATAAAAGAAACGAGAATATGAGACTTAAAAAATACTGCTGACTGCCTACGACAAATAACTGAGAATTCTCTCACAGAGGGCATTTCCACACATGTCTAACAGAGGGACTTATAAACTCTTCAGTTGATTACCAAGTTATTTTTCATGACTAGAGGACAATTTAAACGTTTTAAATGTGGAAATTCTGGAGGTAACAATGATTTGGAAACTTCATCAGCACTAAATGAGAAAAGAGATATAAAATAATCCTGTTATCGGAATAGAGTCTCAGAGGACATCATAGTCAATCGGCATAACATAGTCCCCAAAGATGATGTTCTACATTCTACTTTTGTGAGTAGCAACTGGGGTCTTTAAAGGTCATGTGCAGCCATCTAAGTTGTAACACTGGTCTCTTCAAGGGTGAAAGAAAGAAGAGAGATGAAAATTGAAGCTGCTTGGACTCAATTAGTACAATGGACTAATGTAATAAGTGAACATCAGTCTCCACAACTCTGAGATCAGAAGAATTAGATGGTGTCTCGCCACCACTACCACCTGCTCTGAAAGGGATCACATTGGAAGGCCCAGGACAGAATGGGAGAAAATGTGGAACAGCAACAACAACAAAACAGGATTACTGGTCAGAAAGAGATTGGAGGAACCCAAGACTATGGCCTTTGGCCACCCTTCAGGTCTGGAATAGAAACCACTCTCATGGCCCAATTTTCAGCCAAGCCATAGAAAGGCATAGAGGAAGAATAACAACAGTAGTAAGGTATACTCACCATGGAATTGTCCAACATTCAATATCAAAAGGGCAATATTTAATTAAGGGCAAACCACAGGGAGCAAGTAGGAGAACTCTTATTATTACATGGAAGGGATTGCAATCATTGAGATGAAACAAAGTATACGGTTTGTTGAATGTAATACTGTTGATCTTCTCTGTAAATCTTCTCTCTTAACACAAAATAAGATTATCCTGTTATCAAATGCTTAAAAGAATGTTCCAGATGCTGTGTCTGGAAATAAAATTTCTCAATATTTGATCATCATCTTGGATGTTTTAATATTAAGAGCTATTTGTTGTTGTTGAGTGCCGTCGAGTGGGTTCCAACTCATAGTTAGCTCATATAGGGTTTCCAAGGCTGTAAATCTTTTCTAGAGCAGAAAGCGTCATTTTCCTTCTACTAAGAGATAGCAGCGACACCAAAGAGATGATAGAGCTTTCCTACTGACTCTCCTCTTTCTTGGGTCAGACTTTATAGAGTCCCTCATCATTTCTGACCCTGACTACAGGCACTAAAGTGTTTATCTGTCTATAGGGTCGCCTTCATTCACACTACAAACAAACACAGTGACTTTTTATGAAATATGTGTTCAAGGTTAATCTTCCACTGTCTTATAAAAAATCTTTTGCCTGCATAATTCTCTCTTACTGGGATACTCTGGAGGATACCTGGAGTGGTGAGAAGATGACAGAATTTGAAGGTTGTTGATGTTGGTAAGTACCGACTCATAGTGACTCTGCGCAGGGTTTCCGAGGCTGTACATCTTTAAGGGAGCAGAAAGCCTTATCTTTCTCCCACAGAACAGCTGGTGGTTTTGAACTGCTGACCTTGGGGTTAGCAGCCCAATTCGGAACCACTACGCTATGCTGAGAAATTATAGGAAAACCATGGGAACTTTGTGTGGGTCTCAGTTTCACTAACTTATAAGTATTTTTTAAATGTTAAAATAAATATTTTATACTAGGAGATGAAATAATAAGGATTTTAAAGATAAAGCATGATACTTTAAAGGGATGTTTTCCTGAAATCAAAGCAGTACCCCTATAGCAACCCCCTTTTCTACTGGACCTCTCACTGGTGCAGGAAACCACTTGTTCTCAGAAAGATAACATGAGTTTTTGTACCTGCATAACGTTGTTTACACTTAGTTTACCTAGAATTCCCACCCCTCCCCTTGTCTACCTAGTCAACTACTCATTCATTCATTTACTTATTCAGCAAACATTCAATTAATTCTACTCTCTGCCAGGTGTTTCCCTAGGCTCTGGGGATGTAGGGATAAATGGATCCTGAAGAGGAGAGGGGAGCAGCAGGCAGTCATATAAGAGTATTAAAAATTTAGCAGTAATGGCTGCCATGGTTGCGTCCTCAACACTTAGGCAGCACTGGCCATGATCTACTTCTTATGTTAATTTAGAGAATTTATCATCCCTAACACTTGCCTCAAATGCAACACAGTAAACATCCCTTGTCTCTATGGTACACAATAAAATACGTAAGACAGAATTAAGACACAACTCATGTGACTCTGTGTTATGCTATTAAATATCACCAGGTGTTGTTGTTCTTGTGTTTCATCAAGTTGGTTCTGACTCATGATGACCCTGTAGAGGGTTTCTGAGAGTGGGTGGTGGGTTTGAACTGCCAGCCTTGTGGTTTACCACTACAGCGCTTTATCTACAGCACCATACCCGGGCTCATTGTTGTTAGGTTCCATCAAGTCAGTGTTTTGGTTAGTGGCTGAGTGCTTAACTGTTTGTCACCATAGCTTCTTGAACACTGTCTATTATCCAGTTTGATAAGTAACTTCCTAGACCCAGCTTAACTGGTCTAGGAATGAAAACAGCTTGTCTGTATGAAATGTTAAAATATTCGTTAGGTATGTTCACTTTATGGCATGTATAACATTTCATCTCAAATAAACGGAGCCTTTTCAAGGCTTTTTACAAATGATTCATGGTCTTTAAGTAGCTATTTCAGATCATACATAAGATATTATTTACCAACAGCACTATCGTGTTGTTTTAATGGATTACAATTACAAAAAACAAAAACAAAAAAAACCACCTCATTAATTCAAAATACTAAATACTTTCTAGAGACTGGGGTCAAGTTTACCATTATGCTGTGGGTGCCTTATGAAAATTTTTGCTAAGCTAATATATTAAGTAAATTGTTTATACAAGAACTGTCTACTTGACACAAGTTTCGGAGTCATGCATTCCCAATAACGTAAATGCATTACAAGCAAAAGGTGGTTACTGCTTAGGTGGGTATTCTGATACAAAAAGTACAAATCCTTTTAATCTATTCTTTACAGTAGGATTCTTGCTAGGTAGTACCTTTTACCCTTGTTTAAATCTCAATGTTTATTAAAAACAGTAGAATGTTATTCCAGTAGCACCTTGTTTTACTTAGTCTTTTCATTACCGTGGGCAGCTTTTCCCCTAAGTTAACTGACAGAGATCTGACTCTACTTAGGAGAGTTAAGTGCAAAAAAGGAGGCCACAGTTAAGAGGATGTCCCAATTAGTCACTTAAAGCTTCAATAGATACATCCATTACATTGAAAAAAGCATACTTTAATGATGTGAGAGTTGGCAGTAAAGCAATAAACGTCCAAACATGATAAATAGCCAGCAAACCACCTCTACAGCAAAAACAACAATACCAAGTTAGCCCATTTTTGCTTATTCTTGTAGTAGATAAAATCCCAGCATATACCTTCATTTATCAGTTACATTATGGGTCACTCAACATCTCAAGATAAATAGAAGTGCAAATAAGAGGCTTGCCGTTATTGATAATCATTTATTATTGTCTAAGATGTAAAAATGTGTTTTGTAGTCTAGAAAAGAACACCCCAAACAGTTGAAATTGAAAATGAAACCATGTCCTACCTGGGTAACTTTCTCCGTCACATTGTGTGTTCGATCTTTAACTTTGGGTGCAATAATGGTTTTATCTGAAGAAGGAGGGGATGTATTCTTTTTTTCTGTTTTGACATCTGAAAAGTTCAGAGTAAGCTGTGGAATCTTATTAATGGTGCTGTATTTGTTGAGGTTTGAATCCGATGTGGATCCCAGGAGGCTTGACTTGATGTGATTAAATGGTCCTAAAAAGTTGGAAAGTATTTGTAAAAATATTACCAGAAAACAGAGAAGAAGAAAATGATGATCGTGAATAAACTGTTAGTGATCCATGACCAATCTGGTCCTTATTCTGGCATCACTAAATGCAGCCAGTTGACACCTGAGCACAGGGCATAGGGCCACCTTCTACTCCACGTAAGCAAGAAATGATCAAGGATAAAGTTGGGTCCTTAATATGCCCAGAGAGAAGTTAGCTTTCACTCTTAATCAGCTTCTTTTTATTAAGGTCTGGAATAAAAGAAAGAACGTCATTCCCTGTTGTTAGTCAAATATTAACATCAATGTGTCTCAAAAAGTTTGTTTTATAATTTAAGGATCATTCAAGGAAGGACTTGACCATGGTTAATGTCATGTTGGCCATGCAATTTCTGAGCTGACTGTCCTGTTCCAATGTTCCCTCTCTCCACCTTTGACTGAGAAATGAAAAGGTAGTTGGCAACTTCATATAGGTGGACTTCCAGTTTCCTGCATGTGATATTCCCACAGAGTAGAAGGGGCAAACCCAGGTGGGAGAATCACAAAGATGAAAATGGCAAAAGTCCACTTGTCTCTATAGAGAACTTTAGGAGTCTGTGCAGGATTTAAAAAAAAAAAAAAAAATCCCTTAGATTTAAGACTGACTACTTTTTGAGGGGGAGAAAACTTCTATAGAAATAATTCCAGATCCTCTGATAAAGTTCCCTTCCTGCAAGGAAAATCTGATGACAAGTGAAAACTCCTGGGCTCCTTTTTGAGACTGAGTATAAGGATCAGTTACATCTTTTTTAAAGACAGGACCTATTTATTGTCTGTTGCTTATATAAAGTTGAGAAAGGTTCCCAGGAGTTTCTTATGCAATAAGCAATACTATACAGGCCATTATTTAGTTCTTAAAGTTTGCATCAGGAAGAATTTTCCGTGGTTTTACACACTCTTTATCTTAGTGTCTCAAGGAGTGGTTAAAATATAGAGAGTTCATGAAATAATTTGTTAATCAGCCTATTTTGTTTTATGCATTTTATGGTTCAAATGCACTTTAAAAACCAGATAATTATAGATAACGGTACATGCAGACTGTGTATTTTGTGCAACAATAATCAGATATAATTCTATTAAAAAATATATCCACCACTTGGTTTATATTTTTATGATGAGGCAAAAATCACACTATTTTATTTATTAAAGTTTGAAGCCATTTAAAAAAATAATTGATATCTATTTAAGCTGCCATTTTATTCATTTCCTGAGTGTTATCCATGAGAATATCAAAGTCCATCAAGGTAACATATGCCATTGAACTCTCCTGTTAACTTACCACCTGGTATATTTCTCTTTGCATGTAGATTCTTACTCTCTTTTCTATTTCTATAAGTATAGAATTAGAGCCATAAGTGGAACCAAATTAATCTAACTTTCAGATAGGCCTCTAGACAGAATTCTCATGCTCCGTGTCTTTGTAGCTGTCCCCACTATACAGCACTGATTTATTATTGTAACATTCCAAATGCTGTTTTCTTTTCATTCCAGTATTGTATCTTAATATTTCAAAACTGTAAAATAAGATAGAACTTCAGACTTCTTAGATATCATCTTTTCACTGAACCTTATATAATTTTACTGTACATAGAGATACTGATAAGGGATTATGATGACAATTTAGGTATATTGTTGTTGTCAGGTGCCATCAAATAGGTTCTGACCTTATACACAACAAAATGACATACTGCCTGGTCCTGCACCAACCTCAAGATCATTGTTACACTTGAATCCATTGCTGCTGCCATTGTGCCAATCCATCTCATTGGGGTCTTCCTCTTTTTCGAGGACCCTCAATTTTACCAAGCATGATGTCCTTCTCCAGGGATTGATCCTTCCTGATAACATGACTGAAGCATGAGAGACAAAGTCTCACTATACTGGCTTCTAAGGAGCACTCTTGCTGTACTCCTTACAACACAGATGTGTTTGTTTGTCTAGCAGTCATGGCACTTTTAACATTCTTCTCCAACACCATAACTCAAATAAATACATCAAGTCTTCTATGATCTTCCTTATTAAATGTCTAAGTTTCACATGTATATGAGGCTATTGAAAATATCAAGGCTTGCATTAGGGCACTTTAGTTCTCAAATTGATGTCATTACTCTCAAACACTTTAAAGAGGTCTTGTGCAGCAGATTTCCCTAATGTAATATATGTCATTTGATTTCTTGACCGCTGCTTCCATTACTGATGATTGTGGAAACAAACAAAATGAAGCATATGATAGTTTCACTATTTTCATTTTTCACAATGTTATTTATTGGTTCAGTTGTGAGGATTTTTGTTTTCTTTACATGGAGGTGCAATCCATTCTGAAACCTATAGTTTTTAATCTTCATTAGTAAATATTTTAAGTCCTCTTTACTTTCAGCAAGTGGGTTGTTAATGAATCTTCTTCCAATCCTAATACCATATTCTTCTTCATATAATCCTGCTTCTCAGATTATTTGCTTCGTATACAGACTGAATAAGTATGGTGAAAGGATACAACCATGACATACACCTTTCCTGATTAAACCATTCAGTATCACCTTGTTCTGTTTGAATCACTGCCTCTTGGTCTACATACAGGTTCCCCATGAGCACAATTAAGTGTTCTGGAATACTCATTCTTCGCAATGTTATCCATAGCTTGTCATGATCCAAATAGTTGAAAGTCTTTGCATAACTGAAAAAAAAAAAGCACAGATAAACATATGTGTGGTATTCTCTGCTTTAAACTAATATCGATCTGATATCAGCAATGATATCCCTAGTTTCATATGAATCCAGCTTGGATTTCTGACAGTTCTCTGTTGATGTATCATTGCAGCTGTCTTTGAATTATCTTTAGCAAAATTTTACTAATATTTAAAATAATTTACAATGATACTGTTTGATGATTCTCGCATTCTGTTGGGTTGCCTCTCTTTGGAATGGGCACAAATATGGGTCTCTTCTAGTCATTTGGTCAGGTAGCTATCTTCTAATCTTCTTGGCATAGATGTGTGAATGCCTCCAGTGTTGCATCAGTTTGTTGAAAGATTTCAATTTGTATTCTGTCAATTCCTGGAACCTTGCTCTTTGCCAATGCTTTGAGTGCAACTTTGACTTCTTCCTTAAGTACCATTGGTTTTTTTTTGTTGTTGTTTTGTTTGTTTGTTTGTTTTTGTGTGTGTGTGTGTGTTTATCATATACAACTTCTTGAAATGGTTGAACATCAACCATTTCTGTTTGGTACAATGACTCTGCATTCCTGCTATCTTCTTTGATGCTTTCTGCATCATTCACTATTTGCCTGTGGAACCCTTCAATATTGAAAGTCAAGACTTGATTTTTTTCTTCAGTTATTTTAGCTTAAGAAATGCTGAGCATATTATTCCTTTTTGTATTTTTATTTAAAATTTTCTTTGCCCTTTGCAATTTCTGTTCAGCTCTTTTACTTCCTAATCTCTTCACCGGGGAGGAAGTTTCTGAGTCTCTTAGGACATCCATTTTGGTCTTTTCTTTCTCATCTGTCTTTTTAATGACCTTTTGCTTTCTTCCTATATGATGTTCTTGATGTCCTTCCACAACTCCTCTGGTCTTCGGTCATTAGTATGCATCTAATGCATCAAATTTGTTCTTGAAATGGCCTATAAAGTCTGGTGGAATATGTCCAAGGTCATATTCTGGCTCTCATGGACTTGTCTCTTTTTCTTTTTTTTTTCAGCTTCCTGAACTTTTGTATGAACAATTTATGGTTTTTCCACAGTCTGCCCCTGGCCTAATTTTGACTTGTGGAGCTTTCCCACTGTCTCATATTCCATCTTGTGAGGTCCACGTGTATAGTAACCTTTTATGTTTAAAAAAAAATATTTGCAAGTTATTGGTCTTGCAAAATTCTATCATGCGATCTCCAGCATCATTTCTATTACCAAGGCTATAGTTTCCAAGTATGGTTCCTTTCTCTTTTTTTTTCCAGCCTTCATTTTCAAATCACCAGTAATTATCAATATGTCTTGATTGCAAGTTTGATCAATTTCATACTGAAAAAAGTTGGTAGAATTTCATCATCATTGGCGTTAGTGGTTAGTGTGCAAATTGAATAATAGTGCTATTAACTAGTCTTTCTTATAGATGTATTCATATTACCATATCATGGACAGAATTATACATCAAGATAGATCTCTAAATATTCTTTTTGAGGGTGAATATTTTGCCATTCCTCTTGAATTTTCTGTTCCCACTTTAGTACATCATATAATTGTCAGATTCAAAATGGCCAATACCAGTCCATTTCAGCTCAAGGTATATAGCTGGCTTGTATTTAAAATTCTTAGTCTTTTAATTCTCTCTCTGTGTTGGAGTTCTCTAGTAAAGTTCTATAGACTTGCTAAATAAGACAGGACAACACAGAAATCATCTATTATATGTAGTAAGCAAACCCAGACTGATTGATTGTCCTTGGAACTAGTTCCTAGACACCATTGTATTGGCAATATTGATAAGTATGAGGTCTCATCTCTGTCAATACTTTACCTTATATAGTGTTTGTGGGAGAATTTTTGGTTGTAAGTGATGGGTGGTTGCTATTCCTTCATCCTGAAGAATTATTAAATATGTACCAATGGATACTGGAATCAAACACTATTGAATTTTCAGAGAATTACAGGAATCACATTAAAAATCATTAATAAAATTTCTTTTAAAATATTTTATATAATTTTATCTATATATATGTAAATGGATGTTTCACAAAATAAAAAGAAATACATCTGGTAAGCACTAAAGACTTGGGATCATTCATATGTGTTGGGCTTGCTTGTTGATTTTCACTTTAACTCTAATAACTCCTCAGAGGTCTGCAGGCGTTTCTCTATAATGTCTTGATTGTCACTTCTTTCTTCAATTCATCTTCTATCCCCATTACCTGTAAAAACATATGGTCTGCCTGGATCTATTTTTTACTAGGAGAGGATGAATGTATGTTTTGGCATATAGTAGAATTTATTTTTTCTGTCCAATTCATTACTATTGCATAAGATCACATAGAGAATCATTTTGACACCATACTTTAAAAAAAAAAAAAAGGGCTAGTTCACTTGTGAGAATATATTTCTTCATTTTCTATGCAATTAGCCATGATATACTACTCATAATTCAATTTTTGTTATTTCCCAGTTTTAAAAATCATATAAATCTCAATGTTTATTATTTATCCAAATAGTGTTTTTCATTCTGTTACCTACACATACTCCTGTTTTATTGTTCTACCAACTTGTCGACAATTTTTTTCCATCCTTATTGCTTTTAAAGTCAATGTTTATACATTTTATTATTGCATTAAATATTTAGTTGTAGAGCATTTCAACACTGACATACTAATACCTATATCTTATTATAAGCGACTTTCCTTTTATTTCACTTTTATATTACAGTCGGGGAATCATGTTGAATTTTTAGAAGTAATCTCCACTATTGCATTAACCTCTGAATTTCATTTCAGGACAATAAAGTCAGTTTTACAAAATATTTGTTGAAACACTGGGTTTGATAGGGCTGTGAAACCACTTGTCAATATTTCAACTGTGTCATAGTTCTGAGTTTGGCTTTTTATTTGCTGTTGGAAAAACTTTCTAAACAATTGCTGTTTTTTATTTATTTATTTATTTATTTTTTCATGTTTCATTGGTATTTATTGACTTAAGATGAGAGAGAGAGAAGAGGAAGGGCTGGCTGGTCTGAAGTTTAAGGAATTGTATGAACTTCTGAACCTGTGGGCACTGACCTAGCCCTTGGGAACTACGGCTGAGAGTGATGGGACCAGCTAGTCTGAAATGTAGGGAGGTTGTGGGAACTCCCAACTTGCAGCTGGTACCCATTTGACCTAGCTTGGATGGCTAGGGCTGAGCTGTGACCAGAACCCAACCAGATGAAGATAAAGATGTTTGATACTATGAGCAAGTGTAAATTGCTACAATTTGATGGAATGGAATTTTGCTTATGGATACAGTTGCTCAAAATGCAACTGGAATAGAAGATTCTTCATGTCAAGGAACATGCTTGTCTCATCAGTGTACTGGGTTGATATTGTTGTTGTTAAGTGCTGTCGAATCGGTTCTGACCCACTGCAACCCTGTATGGGGTTACTGAGGAGTGGCTGGTGAGCTGGAACCACTGACTTTGCAATCCAGTGCATTAACCCACAGCACCACACTAGGTCTCCCCTGGATTTATAAGGATAGGTAATTTTTAAATTGGCTATAAAAAATGAGGGAGCTATAAAGACAGAAAGTAGCTGGCTTACAAGATTTCATGGTTGTTCTTAGTCTCAGAATGAGGGGGAGAAGGGAGAATCCCCACTGAATAGTTTTTCTCTTTTCCTAGTTCTTTTTCTGAG
>NW_006408617.1:1136275-1152048 GCF_000296735.1 Chrysochloris asiatica
TATTGGGTCTTATTTCCCTTAAGCGGTCTTCCTTTCTCTAAAGCATTTAGCCTGTTTTGTGAGCCTTTGTCTATTTACTCTCAGATCATATGAGCGAGAACAATTGCTGTTTAAAACACACACATACCCACAACAAAACTCCCAGTGTTATAGATTTAATCTAGATTATATTTTAAATTTGTGCTTTTAAAGAATTCAGAAAAACTTAAAAATGTTACTCAAAATAATTCAGGCATGCTACTTAGATTAGGCATTTACAGTTTACTACATTACGTGTAACAAAGATCAGTAAGCTTCTTTTAAACTTATTTTGAAACAGATGTTTATTTGCAGACGTATTTTAGAGTCTTCCAGATGTTCAGTGATAGTTTGTTGTTGTTATGTGCCGTGGAGTCGGTTGCGACTCAGCGACCCTGTACAGGGTTTCCGAGGCTGTAAATCGTTGTGGGAGCAGAAATCCTCATCTTTCTCCCGCGGAGCGGCTGGTAGTTTTGAACCGCTGACCTTAACTAGGTATCAACAATGTCCTTATTTCATTGATTATTGTTGATAGGTGTCATCGATTATAAATTCAAAGGAGGCAGAATATAAGGCCTAAAGGGAATAAAAATGAAAGCTAAAAATCAGAATATAGGATTTCCTATCTCCTATGTCCATATTCAAGGAGCTCTGGTAGTGTAGTGGTACGAATTGGGCTGCTAACGTCAAGGTCAGCAGTTGGAAACTACCAGGCTTTCTGCTCCCGTAGATTTAAAGCCTTGGAAACGCTACCAGTGTCGCTCTGACCACAGCACCACCACCATCGCCATGTCTATAGTCAGGCGGGTGGATTAATGCAACCGCACTTTAACAACATGTCTATATTCAGAGAGGCCTTGGTTGAAGATTTAAAGGTGTAAGGGAGCCTCACTGAGAATGATCATGAACAGATGGAATTTAGGCTCCTGATGTGGTGTGGTTAATGCACTGGACTGCAAAGTCAGTTTGAACCACAAGGTCGGAGGTTCAAGCTCACCAGCTGCTTCTTGGAAACCCTATACAGTGTCGCTCTAAATAGGAAGTGATTCGATGGCAACAACATTCAAAGAAAAGAGAATAATCTGGAAAACAAGGTAAATGAATTTAAAGACAAAGAGCAGGCAAGGGAAGTAATAGATTCAACAGAAAGGGGTACAAAACTCAAAAGTACTCATATATATGAGGAATTGATATTCTTTATAGAAATATTCGAAAAATAGATGAACAGAGTAAATTTTCCATGATTCTTGGAAAACAGGAAAACCAGGTGATCAAGTATACTAAACCAATATACAGGTAAAGCTTTAATATATTACCGATGTTTAGACTAGATTCCAGCTACAAAGAAATCAGGGCTTCAAATCCATGCATTCTGGTTCAAACTCATCCTGAGAATCTGCATCTCCACCCCAGAAATATTGAACCTACATTTTAAAACAATACTCAGGAGATTTTTATGTACACATAAGGAAAAAATTGTATTCATAAGAATGACCCAGGGATTGAGAAGAAATCACCTGAGGAGCTTGCTAAACTTTGATTCAGTAGCTCTTATGTGGAAATACATGTTCTCAGCATGGGGTCAAACCAGTAGGTACCTATTCAAAGCCTTGAAAGAAACCCCTACATTTATAGATCAAGCTAGAGACTAAAGCAATAGCTGGGAAGAATTTTAGACTAAAGATAATTAAGATTTACATGATATGGTTATTTACATTTATCATGCAAATGAATGTGCTAACACAAACTATCTTTTCTTTCAGAAGGTGCTGGAAATGTAATGAAATTTTTTTTTTTAAATAATGCTACATTTTTCTTAGAATCACTATCTTGAGGGAATAAGCTAAATGGAACAGGAGAGAAGGAAATCAAATAAGATGAGCTTGTTTTCTAGTCAAGAGATCTTTATATACAATTTCTTTAGGGCAACGCATTTATTTGACTGAAGTTTAATGAAACACATATTGCTAAAGTGCCTTAATATTAAAGAAAATTCAAATACAGTGTTTAGTAATTGATGTTTTAAAAACAACACTGTCAATAAGTATAAGGCAACCTGTTTAATATAAATTATTTATATTCAGTGTCCATATTATCACTTAAACTGCATAACTTATATTTTATAGAAGTTAACTGTTACCACTGAAAACAATTTGCAAATGTTTATAAAAATCACAAGCTATGCCAGAAACAAGCTATGTTAGATCAATTGATGTCTTTTCTGAGTCAGTGATAGGTTTCATGATTAGAAAAGATGTACTAAATCTACAGAGGTGTTTTGCTTCTGTCTCATTGACAGTTTCATATACAAGTTGGGAACTGAATATACCATTGTCAGAGAAGTTCAGGATTACTTGGGAAAATAAGGACGTGGAAGCAATAGGAGGTAAAATTGTATTAATAATATTTATTAAATTAGATAAGTAATGTAGATTTTTATTGGTGGTTTGAAAAGTAGAATAAGAAAAAAATGCAAAGCTTGAGGGGCTAATAAGTTCAAGAATGACTGAGGTATTAGATATTCCTTTCATATATTAGCATTACTGCTGCTGCTGTGTGCTGTGGAGTCGGTTCCGACTCATAGTGTCTCTGTACAGCTGCCGAGGCTGTAATCTTTACGGGAGCAGAATGCGTCATCTTTCTCCCGCGGAACAGCTGGTAGTTTCAAACTGCTGACCTTGCAGTTCGCAGCCTGATTCGTAACCACTACGCTACCAGAGCTCCTTTGCAAATATTAAAAACTATAATATATACATATGTGCATATGTAGCATGTGTGATTTATCTGAACTCATTTTTTAAACCTCTTTGATAATGATTTATACTTTTAAAATGAAAACTTGGATGTGCTATTTTAAGAAGTCAAAATGCAAAGAAGTTTGTTAAAGGGAAACAAAATTGACCCTAAATTAGAAGGTGAAATGGAGATTAATTATAGAGGGAAAATTGAGTATCAACTTTTTGTCTTTATCTTGTGATATCACATCAAGATTAGTGATAGCCAGCTAGTACATATGTCTACTAAGGATAAATTAAGGGAAAGAAAGTTAGATTCCAGCAAGAATGATTTAGATTAGCTTTTTGTCTAACCATCACTAAAAATAGAATTCCCAAGAAAATTAAAGAATGGCCTTCTCTAGAGTTAAAGACACCCATACTACCTGTGCAAAGTGATTTAACTGAAAAGAAAAAAATCAGATGATATTGAAGATCATCTAAATACATCATTCCTAAATGACTTACTTTGTTTTGGTAAAGAAAAAAATTCTGGTTGAATTAGGTATTGAAATAATTACCATAATCATGCACCTTACATATGAAACAGTGTATAAATTAAATTTTAATCTTATATTTAAATCTTATTTAGAGATAAATCTAAAACTTAAAAAGTACACTTAATATATATCCAATTTTGTTGTTGTTAGGTGATATTGAGTTGTTACTGACTCATTGCAACCTTATGCATGTATATTAGTTACGTTATGAAAATCTTAAAAGTGCAAACACTTAAAAGCTGTGTAATAGCTTTCAAATCAAGAACATGAACAAATAATGAATACCCTGGAGGGATTATTTACCTTTAAAATTTTATTAAGCTTTTACGTAATAAAACTGTTTTATTCAATTTTGGAATTTAATGTCATACATATAAAGATGTGAACATTTTCTAGAATAGTTCAGGGATTCCTAACCCCAAATTCTTAATGTGGTGATTCTACTAAATATTTTTAATTTTATTGTAAAATTGATGTGGGATTCATAATATGTAAGAAAAATCAAAACTTTTTACAGGGGGGGGGTTGATGAAAGAAGATTTTGGCTTAAATGAATTCATTTATGGGATTTAAAAAATACCATAGTTTGATTGATAACTTGATGAATTAATAGTTTAGAAGATAAGCAAGTCCAATTTTTTTATTTACTGAAACAGATTAGATTCCTTTCTCAATGAATTTAAAAAATCATTGGAAACTTATTGTCTACTAATTTATTGTGAATGGTTATATGCTAAAACCAGTCATCTTTCACAAATAGGCAAGTTTGGTGAGAGCTATCTGTTTGGTTTCTTGAGGTTGCATTTTGAATTACATAAAATCAAAAACAGAATTAATGGTTGGCACTAGTTTACTTATTTTCAGAAATCACAGTGGTCAAGTGGACAGGAATAGAATAATCCTACAGATACAACCTCATCCCAATGTTGAAAAAAAAAGTCTGTATAGACCCTTTTTAAAATTGCTTACAATATCAAGTTAAAAGTGGAGGAAAGGAGCCACAATTTCCCTTATTTTTAAATTGCCCTGGGCTGCTGACCAGAAAACATCTTCAGTTTCAAGTGTTATTAACTTAAAACCTTCACCAGCAATGAATTAATTAGGGAAACAATTGAGAAATCATATACAACACTACACGGTGATCAGAGTACCAGTGACATATGGAAAGGCCAAACAGTGAATTCTAAGTAATGATGGTTACTGGTGGAGACATGTTCATGCAACATACATGCACAAAATGAGTAATTATCACCATATACATGCCCACAGCAGCATGCATGGCCTTATGCTAAAACCCTATGCCCAGTTTTCAATTTGATTAATGTGATCATTCTATTTGTGGTTCTTTGTATCTGCTGTGATATAGTAAAAAAAAGAAGTGAACTTCAATTTTTTTAGCCAAGTTCAAATTATTTATCCAGAGGAATTGCCCATTTAAACATTATCCTAGGGTCGCTGAAGGTCATGCCAGTGATTTCAGACCAATAGAGGACACAGTTAAAATGATTAAAATATAATATAAAAAATAGAAAATGACTATCATGCATGTACACTTTACTACTACAGTAAGCTTAAAACCATACCCCCTGCCATCCAGGAACGTGAAACTAGTTTTAAGGAAACAAAAGAGGAACAAGTGAAGAGATGCTGTCGTGTAATACTTTGCTTATTTTCTTTAATCTTGTATTTAATTTTTTTTTTCATTACTGAAATAAGCCAATGTATTCCTTTTCTATTGGAATATATTTAATTTGTTTCTTCCAAAAGGTTTAAATATGTAGGAAATGCTGATTGTCAGTCTAGGCTAACACTTTCCCTCCCTCCTGGCAAGAAAAATAATCTCATAATCATCTTGGTGATCTAACTGAGAAAGTAACAATGTCTCCAACAAAATCAAGCCATGATGTCTCCACCAGGCACCTGGACTAGCTAAGGGCAGCATGGAGATGTTGCATTGAACAGGGCATACAGCAGGCAAGTAATCATGCCAAGTAAAGGGGCACTTTGAGCATCAGATGATGAAATTAGTGTTTGTACATTACCTTTGACATTGCGACCATTGTCTGTTTTTGAGCATATAAGGATAAAAAAGAGAGAAATATAAAAAGAAGACAAAAATTACAGTCTATACACTAAATTACCTCTGTAAAAACAATCAGAATAAAGGATATAAAAACAAAATTTCTATTTGATTGGAATTAACATTTTCTATTATTCAACAAAATAAAATGCATATACTAAAAATAATATCTGTGATAATAAATATTCATGCTTAAATATGGGAAATATTTATCTCACTTAATTTAAATGGATTTCAAGATACAGACTTTATAATTGTGACAGTTTGGAGGAAGATATTCCCAGCTGTATTCATTGTGATCAAAATAATCAACCTCGTCAAAAGCCATTTTTAGCATATCTTCATAAATCACTTATGTTGACTACACACAAAGGATGACAACACAACATTTTGCATGTTAAGTACTTTTTAAAAAATATTATGTAGCCTATTTCACTAAAAAAAAAATGTTTCTAAGATGACAGGTTATCTTAGTGAGCAATTATTTGCATTATTAATCACAATTTTATTAACTTCCCCATAAATACATTTCAATGCATATTTGAAAATAGAACATAATTCAAAGAGTCTTTTCTAGGCAAAAAACAACTGCAAAAAATCAGTGAAAGAGTTTACTGTTTAAAAGTAGCATGGAGTGTTCTAATTTATGTTAATAGTGCATTCAGTGTATATTTAGGGATTCATTTATATTAAAACAGGCAATTTCTAAGTCTCATACTTGAGTGTTTTCAGATTTATTTTGAGATTAACTATCTGACTCTTTGGTGCATATTTGCTGTTAACAAAATACGCTTTGCTAGTTTTGAAACAAACAAGTTTAAAATAAATGAAGTCATGTCAAATCCATTCAAATATATCCAAGATTTAAAAAAAAATTAAAAAATCTGTTCAACATTTTGTTGGCATCTATAATAACATTGTGCATATTTAAAATCTTAGGATATATCATAGTTATTTCAAATTTTACAATGAAATCAATTACAATAGGATGGACTATTGAATTGCTGGAGTGGACATTGTCTTGGACAGGAAACACAAATAAGATTGTGCCTCACACAGCAACTCTATTCCCTCTTTGAGGAGTCATGAAAAGCAAATGAGGATAGAAGACTAACAGTGAGAGATCTTGTATTATATAGAATTTGTACCTCGATAAGAAACTAGATTTCCAAAATTTAGGAGTGAAGGAACAACTGCTTGCAAGTATTTAAAAACTCTAATTCTGCTTATGTAAGGGGGCTTCAAAAAGATGTGGAAAAATTCCATTATCTTTTCATTTCATTTTTTCCAGGGATTTTTTTGAAATCCTCTCATCTATATCTATATCTATATCTATATCTATATCTATATCTATATATCTATCTATCTATCTATCTATCTATCTATCTATCTATATAATCTATAAATTACAATAAACCTAACCAAAAGTTGTGTTATATATTTAGTGCTGCTTTGATATTAGAAGGCAGTGTACGGTGTGTGTATTGAAGCTAGCTGAGATCTGTTTGGCACTCTTCCATGACAGTGCAAGTACAGAAATCAGAGCAAGCATTTAAAATCTTTACACAAATTTGTCAGTTATTTTATGTCATTGGATTTAATTATTTTTAAAAATACAGTTTAAAAATTTTTGTATATCTCTCCTTAAAATTTCATTTTTCTAGTAATGCATTTTTATTATAATTAAAAATGTTTTGGAGTCCATGAGTGTTCAGAAAAAAATAAGGTCTTTCATCACAAATTATTTGAGAACAGTTCTTAGGTACTTAATAATGTGAATTCAATGAAAAAAAAATCATGTAAAATATTATTCACTGATATATTTACAAAATACTTAAAGTTCTGCAAAGAAACACATAGCCTATATGTAGAAATGAACATTCTCTCCTTGCATGTGGAGACAATACTTTGAATTCAAAATTTGGTGTATTTGTAACTTAATATGTTAAAAAGTTACATGGATTCAGAAAATTAAAATCTATTTTAAAAGTTTTCCATCTGTCCTTACTAATAAGTTTCTAAAATATATTGAAGTATGTAGCTTTAGGAAGTATAGTTATTCTACAATAATCTGTGATTTTGTACCTAAAACTGCTCTAGAATTGAAGTACAAAATGTCCTCTATATTTATCAGTCTTAGTCACAGGTTGACTGCAACATCTGTAACACAGTAAGACAGTGATGTATTTTCAGAAAATAACATAGCTTGGGAGGAGGAGGAAATACAGGATAATCTTAGCACCAAATATATATGTAAAGTATTTGTGCCAAGAAATCCAAAAATATTAAATCATCCTTTCCCATAGATGACACTTCATTGTATCAGTAACTGTACACTAAGTTGTTAAGTGCTGTTGAGTCAGTTCCAACCCTGTATAGGGTCTCCAAGGAACAGCTGGTGGGTTTGAACTGCTGACACTGTGGTTAGCAGTTCAGTGCTTATCTTACAGTGAGTGCCACACCAGGACTAAGTAGAGAGCATAAAAATGAAAAGAGCAAAGTTAAATCATAAAATCTTGTCTAAACTACTCAGCACTGCTGTCAAAATAGGCTTATTCTGTGCCAAGCACTGAAACTGTATTGGTTTAAGATTCTTTTTTACCCCCTGAATATAACTATATGGTAATTCAGGTTTTAGGCATTAAAGCCAATCTCTGAAAAGTCTACATGATAGTCCAATTGAGTACCACAAGAACAAGCAAATTACTAGCCTGGGAGACATCAAGGCAAGTGGCCAGTTTCCTCAGGGCAAACCCCCTTCCAAGTCTAAAGCTCAAGGGGAATACACAAGCAGACAGTCACCAATAAGGGGAAGTGAGGGAAAAACAGTAATGAAGCTGTGACCTAAGTCCTACCACGTTCAATAGACTCCTATGAACCTGGGTGGAGACCTGGTTGGCAAGCAGTGTGGCAAGACCTGGGCACTCCTGAGCCAAGAGTCAGTGACATAGGCACAGAAGACTAGAGTGGAGAGGGAAGCATCCAGCTGATAAGAAGCAAGAGGATATGCAAAAGAATACCCACACTTGCAGATAATACCCATTTGACCTGGCTTCAATGGCTGGATGATCAGAACTCAACTAGAATAAGAAAGAAGGGGAAAAAAAGAGTAATCTGATACAATTTGATGAACTTGACCTATACCTATGGATGCTGTAGCTCAAAAGAGGGAACAAATCTTTACAGCGAGGATCATCCTCACCCCCTTGGTACAGACGGGAGACAGCGATGGGCAAGTTGGACATTGGCTACCCAAAACAGGGGGCTAGAAAGGCAAGAAAGGACTGGCTTACAAGCTTTTAAGAGGGAGTCTAGATCCAGAGGAAGCGGAGGAAGGTAGAATCTCCACTGAGTAGTATCCAATCTGTCTGGGTGGGGCTGATGAAAGGAGATGGTGTAAATAAGTGAATAATTGCTATCAGGACTGATTGTGAGGGTTGAAAATGTGAAGGTAGGCATTTTGTAGCAAAAGGAGACTGGTTGACTTTGCAGTCCAGGAGTGGAGGTTCCTGGAACCATCAAGAGAGAAGAGTGTAATGAGGAACCCTACCCAGAGAAACAGTGATGCCAGAGATGGAGGCAGAGACGATGATAATGGAGAGCTGGAGAGGCTGGGGACTTTAGACCCAGAGAGGGAGAGATGCTGTGTGCTGACCACCGAGGGGCAGGTTTGTAATGTATACCCTTTGGTTGGTTGATGATGCATGGAGGGGATTGCAATCATGACAATGAAATGATTTATGATAGGATGAATGTAAAGCTAATGTTCTCCCATGTAAACTATCACAGAAGTCATAATAATACATTAAAAAAAAAAAAAGTCTACATGATTGCTAAAGATGACCACACCAATAGGACTAACTAAAGCTTATGTTGGCCATTTGAATGATCATACTGATTTTTTTTTTTTCTTTTTAATTGTTGCTGTTCAGTCAATAGGAACCACTATTCAAAGACAAAATTACAGAGATTTCATCCTTTTAGGACATATTGCCCATCCCATCACGAGGTGGCACAGAGCCTTAGAAGATACTCAGTTTGAGAACTGTTCTTGGTTTTATTTTCCTTTTGACTGTCTTAGAACAACAAATTAAAATGGATGAGTTAATTGATCTTGTACATACATGCTTTTATTGTGAATTGAGTGATAGTTTCATGGAACAACATCGGTTTTGCACTCAGCCTATTGTACTTTGTTTCATTGCATATAAACTTCTAAAACCTATTTACACAATACCATTCCTTCTGTTTCTGTGATATTGATGTATTTCTTTTTTACTTTTTTCCCTGCCAATAATTTTCTTTGCCATTTCTGCTTTCTTTACTTCACTGTGCTCTTTAAATAAAGATGCAACCTTCCCTATGACTCAATCCTAAAATCCTCACTTAAATTCCAGTCTCTTATGGTGTCCATGACTCATTAGTTTCCAATGTGTGTGGTTTAGAAACATAATTCACCAGGATGGCCTTGTATCACACAAACATTTATTGAGTACCTGCCATGAATTAGGCAATTGGGCTGAGAATACTAAGGGTGCAGCACTAACTAAGCCATTGCTCCCGTGCTGAGGGAGCTTATGGTAATGTAATTGCTTGCATTACAGGGATGGCAAATATAAATAATAAAATACAATGTAATAAATGCTACTTGGTATATAAACACTGCTTTGCACACCCAGGTGTGAAATCATTTAATTCTTCTAGTCTTGGAAGAGGGAAATGATCCCTTAGGGAGAGAAGGTAGCTTTTGAACTGGGTCTTAAGCTATGAATAGCTGTGTCAACAGGCACAATAGAGAAAAGCACATTTAGTCAGAACAAAGAAATGAGCAGAATACTGAAGCAAACAAATGATGATATATTTTTGGGAAAAGGCAATGAGTTTTGTGCAGGTTTTGAACAGTGTGTATAGTAGGGGAGAACAGGGACTAGAAATGCCTTGAAAAGTAACTGTAGCCAATGGTTAAAGCACCTAGTGTGGTATGCTAAGGAGTCTCATGATCAGATTCATTTTAAAAAGAAAACTAGGAACAGCTGGGTATGATGGCAGCAGTCTCCGGAGTGATGCCAGCCACAGAAACTGCTGGCATCTCAAGAATCCAAAACTTTGGGATTCAGAATGTTGTGACTAATGTAGGAATGCATCAGATACTATGAGACTCAGAACCCCTAGGGAAAGTTCAGTAGCTCATCAGACCCCTGCTACTGCAAGATATAAAGTAGCATGAGTAAGGAAAATCACACAGGATTCATTGCATAGCGGAATTGTGGTCTCTGAAGATGGGCAGTACTGGGTTTGAATCCAGTCTCTGACACGAACTAGTTCTATAACCTTGATCCAGTTACTCATTTAACATATCTGAGCATCAGTTTCTTCATCTTTAAAATGGGGCTTAAAAAATCGTTTCTAACTCTTAAAGCTGTTATGGGATTCCAGGTGTGGCAATGCAAGATGAAGCTCTGGATTGCAAGGTCCGTTTGAACTGCAAGGTCAGCAGTTCAAACCCACCAGATACTCCTTGGAAACCTGTACAGAGTCACTTTGAGTCAGAAGAGGCTGGCAGCACTTAAAGAGTTGTTACAAGAATTAGATGAGAGTTAATGTGTGTAGAGCACTAACATTACCTCACACATTTTATCCATTATTGTACCAACAGTGAATCAAGTTTTGACAAAGCCTTTTATACATTTCCCTTTCACTATAAGGAACCCTGATAGCTGAATTGCTTAAATGCTTGATCACTAACTGAAAGATTGGCGATTGAACCCATTGCACAACTCTGTGGGAAAAAAGACCTGATGATTTTCTCCCATAAAGTGTACAGCCTAGAAAAACATTATGGGGCAGTTCTACTGTGTCAGATGGGGTCATTATGAGTCGAAATAGACTCCATCACTTTCACTACTTTCTAATTTAAGAATGTGAACATAAAAAGTCCAGGAAGAAAAAAATGAATTTGATTTTGATTTTCAAGTAGGTTTTGGTTGAGATCAGGACGTTCAAGTTTATTTCCACCCTACCCCCAAACATTTCCCTTAATCCCTATTTAGCCCTGATCCCATCAGTTAATAGTTTCTGATCACTCATTTAGCATACCCAATCTTTGAAAAGAGCTGGTCAATAAAATAGTTTTATGAAGGCACACTATATTTTTTGTCCAGGGCAAGATTTTTGCTGGAGAGCCAAGTGTTTATTACCTAACAGCATCACATAATAAGCACTGATTAATTAGCACACTATGAGGTGGGCAGATGATTGTTATACTATTATAGAAACCCAGACACAGAAGCCAGAAGGAACCAGATAACTCACTAGGGTTCAAAGAGGAAATCAATAACAATCCTGAATGTAGGTCTCACATTTTAAGTAACCTTTCATCACATTTCTTCCCTTAAGACACAAATAAACAACAGTATGAAAATAGCCTTTCAATACTCATTAATATATGTTTCCATATAAAAACACGTACCTTCGCTGGCATGCCGGTCTCTAAATATGGTTTTGGGGTGGACATTGAATCCTTCTATGTCATGCACTGAAGATGCTCTCCGTATACTACAAATGCTTTCCCTGGATCTAGAATGGGTCAGTTGGGAACTGGACTGCAGCATGTCAGGGTAGAGTTGGTCCCATTGCCTTTTGGGAGAGGAATGGTCAAGAGGTCCAGATATATTCACCAACGGAGAACACTTGCTGGGCTGTATCAAGGCTTTTGTATCATCTGCTTCAGAGGGGCTGCAGCTTTCTTTTGTAGGAGACTTAAAATGCTTCATGGCTACGGAATCATCACTGTGTTTAGATGAATCGATTACTACCATATCAGGGTCTTCTTGTGGTAAGGACTGTTTTCTATAGGTGAGAACTCTCAGCCCAGGAAACTTCAACCCAAAAAGTTTGCCTACAAATGGAGACAGGAAAGAACATACTATAAAATAAAAGAATACATCTCTTTAAATAAACAAACAATAACAACAACAAATACCACCACTACCAACATAATAGCTGTTGTTGACTTAGGTTAAAACCATGTAAAGAAGTTATTCATCAGTACTTAAGTAGGCCAGTTGAAGCTGACATGAGAGATATTATAGGAAAAAAAAATCTGAGAGCAATATGATTTCATCTATATTGTAAGAAAATTGTAAAATTGCTTTGCCATTTTGTTGATGGTCAGGTATATCCAGTAACAATACATTATCATTTAGATGACAGCAGAATTTTTATTTTTAATTAAAAACAGATTCATTATATATTCCACCTTCTAAAGAATTTGAGGAATGAGCAGAGTTTAGAATGGAAAACAAGGGATAAGTCACTATGTAAAAAGAGAGACAAGTAATTGGTACTGTGTGTGCATGTGTGAGCTCTTGTATGGATGTAACAGTGTGGATAACGAGTTGTCTTGACAAATCATTGTCTATTGGGCACTATTGTGAGTGGATGAGGGATAAAAGTGGAGTAAACTGAGTATGAGTGGTTCCTCATTTCATTTGGAATTCTTCAAAGGCTATTTGTTTCAAAAAAAGATGCATGGCAGAGAAGAATTTCTTTTACCTGATATTCTTATTTTTAAACATGCAAATAGACACTAACTATTATTTAAGGTGTTTCAGAGTGAATAATACAAAAAAGGTACACAAAATTTAATATTAACAGATTTATATTGAAAATTAAAAGATCAGCTAATAAACACATTATTATAAATACATTATCTTTGCTGGTTGCTGGGAGTGGGGCATGGGGTGAGGGGAGGGAAGGAAAGGTGGAGCACAGGGTAGGGAATAGACACAGGATAGTTTGGATGCTGGGGATGGGGACAAGAAGAAGGAGGGGAATGGAAGAACAAAGCAGATGGGAGAACAATTGGGCAGGTTTGCATAGGCTAAGTGGGACAGAGGTAAATAATGATGTATACACAACCTTGGAAAAACAGGGCCCTGGAATACAGGGATTGAGACATGGTTGGAATGTGGAAAAGGGGGGAAATAATGTTAAGATGCTTGGCTGTCTTTTGAATCTCGGTTTCCCTTGCATACAATTATAAAATAGACACTGGAGGGGGAGAGAAAGGAATAGCCATAAATATCAACATAGAAGTCTTGTAAGTCCATCTTCTGCCTATAACTGATGGGAATACCTAAAATGGGGGTACAATGTGCCCAGTGAAGGAGGCTTCCTGAGGAGCCTCTGCATTACATAAGACTATGGTTGGAATCCTGAGCAGCATCCAGAATCTTCAAAGGTGGGGAATTTCCACTTGAAAGGATGGGCAAACCAACTTAGAGTGGCTAGAAGAACAGAAGCTACTTCTTGAAAGAAAGACCAACAGGAAAAATACAAAACAATATAGGCAGACTGACTGATTACTACAAGAACAAGCAAGTTGCTCACCCAGGAGACATCAAGGCAAGTGGTCGGGTACCCTAAGAGCAAATCCCCTTTCAAGATTAAGACTCAATGGGAATACACACTCTTATTGATGACCACATTTGTCATCGATAAGGGGAAGTGAGGGGAAAACAGCAATGAAGCTGCAAGCTAAGCCCTACAACTTTCAGTAGACTCCTGTGAACCAGGGGGAAACCTGGCTAGCCAGCAGTGTGGCAAGACCTCGGGACTCTTCGTCCCAGAGTCAGTGACATAGCTGTAGAGGACTAGAGTGGAGAGTGAAGCGTCCAGCTGATAAGAAGAGAGGGTGTGTGCAAGAACACCCACACTTGCAGATAATACCCACTTGACCTGGCTTCAATGACTGGATGATCAGAGCTCAACTAGAAGAAAGAAAAGGAAAAAAGAGTAATCTGATATAATTTGATGAACTTGACCTACACCAATGGATGCTGTAGCTGAAAAAAGGGAACAAATCTTTACAGCAAGGATCATTTCCACCCCCCTCCATACACAGAGTAGACAGGGATGGGCAACTTGGACATTGGCTACCTAAAGTGTGTGTGTGTGTGGGGGGGGGTTACAAAGGCAAGAAGTGACTGGCTTACAAGCTTTCAAGAGGGAACCTAGATCCAGAGGGTAAGGTAGAATAGCCACTGAGTAGTATACAATCTGTCTAGGTGGGGCTGATGAAAGGAAATGTGGATAGGTCTCTTGTGATACAATAGTGAATAATTGTTATCAGTACTGCTTGTGAGGGTTGGAAATGTAAAGGTAGACATTTTGTAGCAAGGAGGGGAGTGATTAACTTTTCAGTCTAGGAGCAGAGGTCCCTCCTGGGACCATCACGGGAGAAGAACAGAGAGTGGGACCCTACCCAGAGAAGCAGTGACGCCAGAGATGGAGCAGAGAAGATAAGGTGGAGAGCTGGAGCACCTGGGGACTTTAAACCCAGAGAGGTAAAGTGGCTGTGTGCTCATGACCAGGGGGCAGGCTTGTAGGGTATACGCTGTGGTTCATTGATGATGCATGGAGGGGATTGTAACCATGGCAATGAAACGATATACGATAGGATGAATGTAAAACTAATGCTCTCCCATGTAAACTATCACATAATTCACATTAAAACATTAAAAAAAAAAAAAAAAAAAGCTTGTGAGTGGCCATCTAAGATACAACTATTAGTCTGTATTTGCTGGAGCAAAGAGGATAAAGGAAACCAAAGAAAACCAAAGAAATCAAAGAAAAATTTAATCTACAGAATTTATAGTCCACATGAACCAGAACTTCATGTATCCTGAGCAAGAAGATCTAGACGATGCTTGACTAACACTATCACCCATTCTAATTAGGGATACAGTAGATAGTCCCAGAGAGAATGGGAGCAAAACATAGACCGGACTTCTCATTCCCAAAAAAGGCCAGACTTACAGGATCTGTAGAGACTAGAGTATCCCCAAGATTACTGTCTTGATACTCAAGATACACCTGGATGTCACCTTCCAATTAAATAATAGATCGACTTATAAAACAAACAATATTATCTATGAGCACAGTGCTCTTTGAAATATTGAGGCCAAACCCAAAGAAACGCTGAGAAGGTAAGGGGAGGCAGAGAAGTTAGACTAATGGTAACAGAATGTAAATACTGAGAATGCTGATTCAGTACAAAAAAATGTAATTAATGTCATTGAAAAATATACATTGCTCTTGTTGTTGTTAGGTGCCATCGAGTGGTGTAACCACTGTCCATTCTGAATCCTTTGTTGTTGTTGTTGTTAGGTGCCATCCAGTCAGTATCAACCCATAGCAACCTTATGCACAGCAGAATGAAACACTGCCTGATCCTGAACAACAACATACATATTTTTCACTGGACCAATAAACAATATTCTTATGAATGGAGAAAAAATTGAAGTTGTCAAGAACTTCATTTTTCTTGGATCAACTATCAACACTCATGGAAGCAGCAGTCAAGAGATCAAATGACGTATTGCATTAGGCAAATCTGCT
>NW_006408617.1:1153688-1155334 GCF_000296735.1 Chrysochloris asiatica
TTAATGACAACAACAAAGTAGGTTAGCATCCCTCCACAGCTTTCACCATTAAGTAATTACACACTTGTTGATTTTCTGATTAACACTTCTCTTCCTGGAAAAGTATTAATCAGAAGGACTAAGCAGGCCTCCTGTATTGATCACCATTGTGTTCCAGCCCCAACAGAATTCCTAACCACAGTGCATGAATTTCCATGCACAGATTCTAAACTGAAAATGTGTTTCAGTTTTGACTGTGAAAAAAAAAAAAAAATGCTGAATTATCCTATCTTAGAGAATTTTACCCTTCTGGAATATGGACTCATATTTACCAAAAGTGATTGTGTAGAATCCAACAGTTCATAGAAATGGTCAATTCTGTATCATGCCCTTGGAGTTCCTCATAGGCACAAATGGCTAAGTGCATGCCTACTACTAACCAAGGCAAATGTGGTGGCTCTGTAGGATAAGCACTGGACTGTGATTCACAAGGCCAGTGGTTCGAGCCCACCAGTCACTCTGTAGGCGAAAAATGAGGCTTTTTGCTCTCCTAAACCCTACAGGGTCACCATGAGTTGAGCCTGAATTAACAACAACAACTGCTAACCAGGAAGTTGGTGGTCACATTGAGAGAAAGTCCTGATGAGCTAGTTCCAAAGGATCCCAGCCATTGAATGAATACCTCACAGGGCTGCTCTACTACAGAAATGCATGGAGTAGCCATGAGTTGGAATGCACTTGATGATAACTGGTTTGGTTTGGGTCTTTCATACCATGTCCTATACATCTTCGTTTTATCTTTCTTTACTCTGCTGAGAAAATTGTTATTCTATTTTTAGAAAGTTAACCAAAGTGTTTTCAAACACTTTATCATGTAGTGAAATTTAAGTAAGATACTGTTAATAAAATTTTACATTTAGCCAGGTTAACTTATTTGGACTCCTGATGTGCTGTTGTAGGATCAGTACTAGACTGTGAACCACAAAGTCGGCAGTTCAAACACACCAGCTGCTCCTTGAAAACTGTATACAGGGTTACTATGAATCGGGACCGATTCCATTGCAAATAACAACAACAACAAAATGAGTAATTAACAGTGTTAAATATAATTGGAATCAAGTTTTTCTTCCTAGAAAAAGACATGACATATTGCAGGAAAACCCTCAGTATATTCAGCATTCAATTTTGGATTAATAAAATAAAAATGAGAGTAACTAATCTGATGAATATGAGTAAATACCAATGTATCACAGTAGCTGTTTTGCAAGCATTCATGCATACTTCTAACAAAATTTTATATGCTCAAGTAAATTGGCAAGTTTAAAATCAGTGAACTGCAGCAAAGATAGTTGATTAGTTTTTAATGCACATGAAATTGAGTTATAAAGCAGTTTACAAATCAATTCTGCAAGCTTATTACAATGCACTGAAGGTCAATGCTGACTTTTATTCATTTTTCATCAATTACATTACACTCCTTTAAAAACAATTCACTGACTTTTTTTTTTTTTAATTAATGACCACACAAGGCATTTAGTTTACTCCTATAGTTTAATTATATCTAAGGTAGTACTGATGGTCTTTTCTGAATCACTGGGCTAATATGACCATGCAATATTATATAACAGGGCTAGTTGTCTAATTATAGTTCATTCAGAAAGAACACA
>NW_006408617.1:1155855-1158396 GCF_000296735.1 Chrysochloris asiatica
ACCCATAGCGACCCTGTATAGGGTTTCCAAGTAGCAGCTGGTGAGCTTGAACCACTAACCTTACAGTTCAAACGGTTTTGCAGTCTGGTGCATTAACCCACAGATCCACACACAGAAGCAACATGAACATATATAAAATCATAATTAATTCCTACTAAAATATCTTTCTTTCTTAAGATATGTGATTTTTGTGAAGCCACTGAATACAAACTTGGAAGATGCATCTCCAGGTATCCTATGCCAGATTTATTGTGGCGCTTTGCACATTGCAACTAAGAAAACACACAGAATTTCCCATCATCCTTTTCTTTTAAAGGCCTGATATTAGATCTCAATCTATACATGTAAACATGTTACTTGGCTCAAGGTCAAAAAGGAAATCAGGGTAAAATCAAAATAAAACAGATTTCTCAATTTAATATCTTGAGTCATGAATACCCACATGAGAAACTGGAAAAAATTATGACTTCCCATCTATAAATAAATGTAGATAAATGCAAGTACAGAATTTTGCTTATGATTTCAGAAGGTGAATGATAGCCACCCATCAAAACCCGCTAATGACCACTGATATTGGAATGGAGTACTGTTGTGATGCTGTGGGCTAATGCGCTGGATTGCAAAGTCATTTTGAAACACAAGGTTGGTGGTTCAAGCTCACCAGCCGCTTACTGGAAACCATATATAGGGTCACTATGAGTCGAAACCAAGGAGCTCTGGTAGCGTAGTGGTTATGAATCGGGCTGCGAACCTTAAGGTCAGCGGTTCGAAACTACCAGCTGCTCCACAGGAGAAAGATGAGGCTTTCTACTCCTGTAAAGATTTACACCCTCGGAAACCCTGTACAGGGTCACTAAGGGTCGGAACCGACTCGACGGCACATAACAATAAACAATGAGTCGAAACCAGTTTGACGGCACTTAGCAACAACAATATCCCTATCGGAGTCCTGGTGTGGTGCTGGACTTCAGTTTGAACCACAGCTCATCAGATCAAATCCACCAGCCACTCCTTGGAAACCCTATAAAAGGTTCACTATGAGTCAGAACTTGTACAGGGATGCTATGGGTCGGAACAGACTCGACGGCACTTAACAACAACAGCAATGAGTGAGAACAGACTTGATGGCATTTAAAAAACAACAATGATATCCCCTAGGATTATTGGACTCAATATTCTTTTCTGTTTTGAAGTTCTTTGTTTCTTTTTTTTTGTGCTAACTACATTTCTCATAAAATTTATAATGATCACAATCACATTTTCTACCCTATCTCCTGTGGTAATGAAGCTTTAGAAAATCATTTCATTAAATTTTCCCAAATTGAGAAAACCTCAGCTAACTTAGTCATTATTCATACTCTCTCTGTTAACTTTAGGAGCTGGTTCTCAATTAGTAGAATTTGTAAGAAAAATATTTCATCTATATTAACTTCAAGTAATTCTTCTAAATTAGGAACTTATCTAGGAATATTATATTTTTTTGCATAAAAACAAATATTAATGCAAAATCCTCCACTATTTTCACAATCATTGACTTTTCTCACAAAGCAACTGCAAATTCCCAGTCATTCCCTTGGTTGAATTTTTCATCATTTCTACAAATTCTCAGCCACCACTCATCTGTCAGTTTGTCATACTGTGGTGGCTTGTGAGTTTCTGTGGTTCTGAAAGCTATGCCATAGGTATTTTAAATACCAGCAGGCTCACCCATGGTGGATAGGTTTCAGGTGAGATTCCAGAACAAGACAGACTAGGAAGAAGAAATGATGAACTACTTCTGAACATTTAGTCACTGAAAACCTTATGAATAGCAGAGAAATACTGTCAGATACAATGCCAGAAAATGAGCCCCTCAGGTTGGAAGGTACTCAAAATACGACGGGGGTAGAGATGCTTCCTTAAAGTAGACTTGACCGTGATGGTGTGAATGGAGTAAAGCCTGTGGGAGTAAAGCCCGAGGGATCTTCATTGGCTGATGGGGCACAACTCAAAATGAAAAGACACAGCTATAAGAATCCATTAATAATTGGAACATAGAATGTACGAAGTATGAAACTAGGAAAATTGGAAATTGTAAAAATTGAAACGGAATGCATAAACATTTATATCTTAGGCATTAGTGAGCTGAAATGGACTTGTATTGGCCATTTTGAATATGACAACCACATGGTTTACTATGCCGGGTATGACAAATTGAAGAGGAACGGTATTGCATTCATCGTCAAAAACAACATATCCAGATCAGTCATGAGGTACAATGTTGTCTGTGATAGGATAATATCCATGTACCTACAGGGAAGACCAGTTAATACCACTATTATTCAAATTTACGCACCAACCACTAAACCCAGTGAGGACGAAATAGAAAAATTCTACCAATTTCTTCAATCTGAAACTGATCACACATGAAATCAAGATGTATTGATCATTACTGGTGATTGAACTGCAAAGGTTGGAAACAAAAAGGAAGGATCAGTAGTTGGAAAATATGGCCCTGGTGATAGAAATGATGTGGGAGATCACATGATAGAATTCTGCAAC
>NW_006408617.1:1160826-1167724 GCF_000296735.1 Chrysochloris asiatica
TATTATCAGGAGGATCAGTTGCTGGAGAAGGATATCATGTTTTGTAAGGTGGAGGGTCAGAGAAAAAGAGGAAGACCCCCAGTGAGATGGATTGGCAAAGTGGCAGCATCAATGGGCTCAAGCATGACAACAATTGTGAGGTTGGCCCAGGACCTGGCTGTGTTTTGTTCTGTTTTGCATAGGGTCACTATGAGTTGGTACTGACTCGATGGCACCTAACAAAACAATAACAACAAAGTCCCAGAACTTAGATTATCTAACAAGTTGGTGATTATAACCAAGTTAAATAAAATAAGGAACATTTTAGGATTGTTTGGTTCTGTTTAGTTGAATTATGGACTGAAAGTTGAAATTTAAATTCAAGCTGTTATACAAGCTAGAGTATGTCATGGGAGATGGTAATGAGGGAAGATAAGTTTTGGGAGGGAAGAGAGATGAAAGGCTTTGGAAGCCATAAACAAAGAAATCCTTCCTCACAAAGGAGTGGAAGTGCTGCTGCTGTGAATTGCCTTTGAGGTAGTTCTGACTCATAGTGACCTTGTATAGGGTTTCTGAAAGTTTGAATCATTGACCTTGCAGTTAGCAGTCCAGCATTTATCCTACAGCACCACACCAGGACTAGAACCCTGGAAACACTTGGCAAATAGTTTAATGAGGAGACCACTAGAGGGATAAGGGAGGAAGGGAGAAGACAGGATTGGGCTAAGGAAGTTAAATTGCTCTGGTATTTGCAACTGAAGCTTCAGTCAATTCTATGGGAGCTGTGGAGCTGTGATAGCTCTTCAAAGTTATCCCAGATTGAAAACAGGCTATCTGGCCTTTGTATTCTGGCATCAGCCAATAATTTTTCTCAGCCACCAATGTGAAGGGAGAAACAGTTCCCTCCTTTGGCTTTTGTGTACCCTCAATGGCCCATACTCCTAGTAGCTGGACTTCGGTTTGTCTGCCCTAAGTAGAGAGTCCAGGTTACATGCTAGCATCCAGTATAGAAGGAAAAGAGATAGCCAGCTTTTGGTCTGAAAAAATTATCTGAATTAGGTCTACTGTCAGCCATGATCATACAAAATAAGAATTTGTGAGTTAATATCAATGTACTTTTAGAAAATCAGGGTGCTTGCAAGTATGATTGACACTTAAATTGGAAGCCTTAAAACACAGTATGCGTTTTCTCTAGCCAGCTGTTTCTGGCTGTGCAGAGAAACCATGCCTTTGATCCTTGAGTCAGTGAGAGAAAATGATCAAATTTGGTGGAAGAGATGGGGAAGATAATTGACATTATCTGCTTTTGCTTTTCTAGGGAGAAAAGCCCCATAGAGGCACTCAACATGGAGAAGAGGGTTGTATGATGCCACCCGTTGGCTGCAGGAGGGGCCCAGAATGTTGCCAAAGAAGGCTGTATCTAACAGAAGGCTGAAGAGAGGGCACCGTTTAGTGTAACAGAGGTATTATTGGCTAAGTGGTCAGCATGGTTTGTGGATGAAAAATGGGGCAGTGTAGCCAGGGGAAAGGAGCCCTGGTATTGTGTTGTGTTACTCCTTGGACTGCTAACCACAAAGTCAGCAGTTTGGCTTCACCAGCCACTCTGTGAGATAAACATGAGGCTTTCTGCTCCTGTAAAGATTTACAGCCTCTGCGACCCTATCCAGGGTTACTATGAGTCAGAACTGAGTGGACGGCACACAGTCGTACTAGCTGCAGCAGCAGCAACCAGGGAAGTCTGGTGTTAATAATAACAGATCATCAAGGACTTCACTTACGTAGTGAAACTAAAACTAGATCGCCCTTGGTTGGTGTTTCTTAAGTGCCATAGAGTCAGTTTTAACGCATAACCACCCTGTGTAGGGTTTCCAAGGAGTGCCTGTTGAGTTTGAAATGCCAACCTTTCAGTTCAAATCAACCTTGCAGAGCAGTGCATTATCCTGGAGCATAATGTGGTTAGTAATACCATAAAAAACTAAGAATCTTGTGACATCTTCTAGGGGTGTACACCACCAAAGAAGAACAAAAAAGTAATCAATGAAGTATCCACTTGAAATCTTGAAGCAATGTGTGCTTTGTGCCAAGTAATGCAGGACTTATAAGCAGAGGTGAGGGTTAGGGTGATCAGTGCTGCCACAGAGAACTTTAGTGGACTGGTCCACACATAATGGTGATGTTGAGAGACACTGTTGCAAACCTGGCAGGAGTAGCATGAAAGCAAAGAAGTAGAAAACATGGGGTTTGAATTAGAGACACAGACAGAAAACAGGGCAAGGTGGTACAATACTTTTAGCCGCCCAAAGTGAAAACTTCTCCAGTGAGGAGTACTAGAAGTGAAGGAAGTCCAGAAATGAAGGAAGACCAGTATTCTAAATATCTGAGTCGGAACCGACTCCACAGCACATAACTACCACCACCACTGTGTATTTTGGGTCACGATGGGTTGGAACCAACTCAACGACACTTAACAACAACAACAACAACTGTGTGTTTAAGTTAACATCAAAAACCAATGGCTGGTGAGTCATTCCCACTGATTAGGTGCCAGTTGATACTGATTCACAGCGACCCTGTGCACAACAGAATAAAACACTGCTCTGTCCTGGCCTCTCCTCACAGAGGAGTACTATCCCAGTTTTTCCACGGTTGTGTATAATCTTCCAGAAGCATACTGCCACACCTTTTTTCCCGTGTAGTGGCTGGTGGGTTTGAACTGCCAATCTTTTGGTTAGCAGCTGACTGTTTAATCATTGAGTTCAAGGCCTCCTTATGTTAACAGTAACAACTTAATAATCCATGTATGATTTTTACTAGATTTCTTCCTTTTCCAATTGCCACATTACAAAGCCAAGCACTGTTAAAGGGATAACATCTTAACATAGATTGATCCTGACACGGTAGTTAAGCACTTGGATCCTAATCAAAGGTTGGTGGTTTGAGCCCTCCAGTTGTTCTGTGGGAGAAAGATTAGGCAGTCTGCTTCCATAAAGATTTTTGGCCTTGAAAATTCTAGGGACAGTTCTACTTTGTCTTGCAGGTCACTATGAGTCAGAATCGACTGGACAGCAGTGAGTTTGGTTTTGGTTGTTTGGGATGATCATGTACTTATCATTGACAGAAACTCCTTGATGGAGTATTCCAGACCCAAATGATGCAGACACCAATTACCCAAATGCCATCTGAATAGAAATTGCCCATGATTTGAGCGTTGCTAGGTAACAAAATCTTCTGGATGATACCCACTTGGAGCATTCTTGTGTGGATATGCAGATTTATAGGTTCATTAATATTCATGGTTAATAAAGGGACCATGTACAATTTTTCAAATACTGAAGGTTTGGAGTTTTTTTTTATCTTAGATATACTTATTTTGTCTATTGTGGAAAACATATCACATTGATTGGACTTTTCCCAGATATCCTTGTATAGCCACGTCACAGTTTCTGTTTCTTTATTAAAATTAATCTTTAAAAAGAAAAGGGAACATCCAAACACATAAGAAAAGTAAGCATTATTTGCACTGCAAAACCTTTAGTTAAATTCATCTGAGTAACAGATTGCTTGTATATTAATTTTTGCTGAGTGAGAACTCTGTATTACTAATGCAGTTCTTCATCTTTGAATTAAAGACTGACTTTCAGCTCCCATGAAGAAAAGTAAAAACACTGTGAGTGCCCTTTTATAAACCAGCTGTACTGAATATGTCTTTGTTTCTTGAGATCTGAATACTGAGACACAAATTTGAGGGAGTGATGTAGCTATTCAGGCAAATATGTATTGCATATGTGGATTAATTTAAGCATCCAGTCCAAAGCATATGAATACTATTAGAGTGGTTTAAATTAGCTATATAATTGTCTAAATTGTCAACAGTATTTTGTGTGTATAGACTTAGCTTCGAGTGAAGCTTTTGGAGTAATTCAATCTTTTATTTTAGTAAGCAGAAAAGTAAAATTTTGTTTTGATTTGGAGTATACAGTTCTAATCATTTCAAAGATAATGGTGTTTCCTTCATAGAACTTTAATAAAATAACATCATTTCTAGGATTTATTATGAAATTGAGATATTACAGAAATTTGAGTTTTTAATCTTCTTATATTTAATTTCAAGGAGCTCTGGTAGTGTAGTGGTTACGAATTGGGCTGTGAACCACAAGGTCAGCAGTTCGAAACTACCAGCTGTTCCGCGGGAGAAAGGTGAGGCATTCTGCTCCCATAAAGATTTACAGTCTCAGAAACCCTGTACAGGGTCGCTATGGGTCGGAACCGACTCCAAAGCACATAACAACAACAACAACATATTTAATTTCATTTAATATTTATTTTTATAATTTTCTCTAAACATTAGTTGACATATACTGTTGCCATTATTGTTAAGTGTTGTTGAATTAGTTCTGACTCCTAGTGACTCTGTATAGGGTTTCCAAGGAGCAGCTGGTAGATTTGACCCATCAGTCATGTGGTTAGCAGTCCAGTGTTTATTGTACAGCACACACCAGGACTAGTTGTTCTTAAGCGTTAGTAGGTATCAGAATCACTGGAAGCACTTGTTAAAACAGATTGGAAGGTTGCACCCCCAGAATCTTGGAATCGGTAGTTCTGGTGTTTCTTTGGTTAGTTGCTGTTGAGTTACCTTCAACTTATGGTGACTCTATGTGTAACAGAATAAAATATCACACAGTACATTTGAGTTCATTGTTGTAGTTATTGTAAAATCCATTTCATTGAGTGTTTTCCTCATTTTCACTGACTCTCTATGTCTTTTTCTAGTGATTGGGTTTTCTTAATGGTGTGTCCAAAGTAAACAAGCCAGACTCTCATGATCTTCAGTTGTCAGGAGCATTCTAGTTGCATTTCTTCTAAGATGCATTTGTTCAATATTTCTCACTTCCACCATAATTCAAATGTATAAATTCTTCTTTGTTCTTCCTTATTCATTGTACAGCTTTCATATACATATGACACTATTGAACAGACTGTGGCTTGGATCAGGTGGATGTTGTCATCAAAGTGACATCTTTAAAGAGGTTATGATGGACCATCCAAGGAGGCTTCAAACAGATGGTAAATAAATTCTATTCTCTTTTAATTCCATTTTCCACAATCTTTTGGAAGCACCCTTTTATGTGCCCCGTGTCATGCATTATTCAATTTCTTAACTGGTGTTCCCTTGAGGACACCAACAATTTAGAATTTGACTATGTCACAGGAGAATTCAGATGGTGCTACTTCAGGAATCATAGTTGAAGAAACATTGATTTAGAAAATCTGGCTAATGCTTGCTTAGTAGGACACAGTACAAAACCCCATTCATTTATTTATGCATTCAAAATACGTATTGGATACTTATCATGCACAAAATTTGGGGGATATCTGGATGAAAATAAAATGTTACTGCTGTGAGCTGGAGCTTATGAGTCACAGGCCCTTAAATAAGGTAAGCATTCTCCAGTCTCCCAGTCCTCACCTCTTTCTATATTTTGATTCATGACCTTCATTAATATATGCTCCGTGTCCAGGAAAACAGATGTGAAAAATGCTTTACTAGGGACAGACATGAAGAACCATATTGTTATAGGAGCAGACACACATAGGACTGTCAGGGAAGTTAGAGGTGCTCCACAGGTAAAGGGTCCTTTGGAGAAAGTGTTCTAAAGGGATGACAGAATTCCAATAATGTATAGCATTCTATGGTATACAGACAAGGAAGCATGGTAATGAATGAATGGTGGGTACAACAATTTGATGGGGGAGTTGTGGTGGGAGATGAGGCTGAAGAAGTATCACAGGTAATGTTATGATAGGCTTTTTGTATCATGCACAGTATATTGAAGTGTTATATATTTTAAGAACACAGAACTATTAAAGGGGTAGTGGAGTATTATAGTCTAATGTACAGTATTATGACTGTCCAGAAGAAAAGAAACTGAAAGCAGAGAAGACAATTATTAGATTATTGCATCAGCCCAAGGAAGAGGCTGTCAGGGACTTTGTAAAGCAATAGCAGTAGAACACATGAAGGAAATGTCTAAAAGGTGTGCTTGACAGATTTGACCATTCTTTAGTTAAGAGAAAGGAGCCCTGATTACACAGTGGGTTAAGCATTGGGTTGCTAACCAAAAAGTTTGTTATTTGATCCCACCACTCACTTGCAGGGAATAGATGACATAATCTTCTTCTGTGCCTTTGGAAAGTGCTACTCTATCCTATAGGGTTTTTATGAGTGGGAATTGACTTCATGGTTGCTGTTGTTGTTAAGTGCCTTGATAGTAGTAGGTTTTATTGTGTGTTGCTTGGTTTTGGTTAAGAGAAGGGAGGATTCTGCAAGGTCAGTTTGAACTGCAAGGTCCATGGTTCACACTCACCAGCTGCTCCTCAGAAGCCCTATATAGCATCGCTATGGGTCAGAACAGACTCGACGACATTTAACAACAATAACAACAACAACAACAACAACAACAACAACAACACATATATATTTGAAATAGATGTATAGGTATGCATATGTGAACATATATGGTTATATAAGTTAGGTATACACATATATATATGTATCTTTTTTATTATATGACTTACATATCATTAATATATAGTAATATATATATAGTAGCGTAGTGGTTACGAATCGGGCTGTGAACCGCAAGGTCAGCAGTTCGAAACTACCAGCGGTTCCATGGGAGAAAGAGGAGGCGTTCTGCTCCTGTAAAGATTTACAGCCTCGGAAACCCTGTGCAGGGTTGCTATGAGTCAGAACTGACTCCACGGCACTTAACAACAACAACATATATTAGCAAACACAAAGTTACAGCTACTTCTTAAATATAACCAAATACCTCATGGGATAGCTGCTGCCATGAGTGGTGATTGTAAATCCGAGCAAAAGGAAGTCTTTGGCAACTTCAATCTTTTCTCCATTTAT
>NW_006408617.1:1167995-1171359 GCF_000296735.1 Chrysochloris asiatica
TCCATGCATCATCAAATAACCAAAGAATACACCCCACAGGCTTGCCACCCTCCCCCCCTCTGGCTGTCAGCACACAGCTCCTCTCCCTCCTTGAGTCCTATGTCCCCAGCCACTCCATCTGTCTATGTCATCATCTCTGTCTCCATCCCTGGCATCACTTCCTCTTTGGGTAGGGTCACGCTCTCTGCTCTTCTCACTTGATTGTCCCAGGGACCTCTGCTCCTGGGCTGCAAAATCAATCACTCTCCTCCTTTTGTCAGAAAACATCTACCTCTACATTTCCGGCCCTCAAAGTCAGTCCTGATGGGAATTATTCACTATTGTACCACAAGAGTCTTATCCCCATTTCCTTTCTCCAACCCAGTCCCAACATGTTGGAAATCATTCAGTGGAGGTTCTACTTACCCCTGCCCAATTTGGAACTAGGCTCCCTCTTGAAAACTTGTAAGCCAGTCACTTCTTGCCTTTATAGCCCCCTCCCCCCACCACCATTTTGGGTAACCAGTGTCTAAGTAGCCCATCCCCGTCAACCCTGTGTACCGAGGGGGTGGGAGTGATCCTTGCTGTAAATATTTGTTCCCTTTTTTTGAGCTACTACAGCAGTTCGAAACTACCAGCAGTTCCACGGAGAAGATGAGGCTTTCTGCTCCTGTAAAGATTTACAGCCTCAGAAACCCTGTACAGGGTCACTATGAGTCAGAACCAACTCCACGGTACTTAACAACAACAACAGCCATACGTATAGGTAAAGTTCATCAAATTGTAGTGAGTTATTCTTTTTTTTCTCTTCCCTCTTCTTTCTTCTTCTAGTTGAGTTCTGATCATCCAGTCATTGAAGCCAGGTCAAGTGGGTATTATCTGCAAGTGTGGGTGTTTTTGTGCATCTCCCCTCACTTCATATCAGCTGGTTGCTTCACTCTCTGTTCCAGTCCTCTGTGGCCATGTCACTCCCTCTGGATTCAGGAGTCCCCGGGTCTTGCTGAAACTGCTGGCCATCCAGGTCTCCTCCTGGGTTCACAGGAGTCTATTGAATGTGGTCAGACTTAGATCCCAACTTCATTGCTGTTTTTTCCCTCCTCACTCCCCTATCGGTGACCAACATGGTCACCAGCCAGACCACATGCCTGCTCGTGTATTCCCCTTGAGTCTTAGTCTTGGAAGTGAGTTTGCTCTGAGGGGACCCGACCACTTGCCTTGAATGGTTCCTGGGCGAACAGCTTACTGGTTCTTATAGCAATCAGTCAGACTGTTGTTATTGTTTCTGATTTTTCCTGCTGGTCTTTCTTCACCAAGTATCTTCTGTTCTTCTAGCCACACTAGGCTGGTCTACTCGTTCTTTCCAGTGATAACTTGTCACTTCAGACAATTCTGGATTGGATTATCAATAAGTATTTTAAGTCCTCTCATTTTCAGCAAGCAAGGGTGTATCATCTATATATCACATGCTATCAATGAGACTTCCTCTAATCCTGATGCCACTCTTCTTCATATAATACAGTTTCTAGGATGATTTGCTCAGTATACCGACTTAAAAAGTATCATGAAAGAATATAGCCTTGGCACACACCTTTCCTGATTTAAAGCCCCTTGTTCTGTTCAATTGATGGCCTCTTGGTCTATATACAGGTTCTGAGGCCAAGATGTCCAGGCTTCATCTCTCATACTTCAGACATGCTGTCAGGAGGGACCAGTTGCTGGAGAAGGATATCATGTTTGGTAAGGTGGAGGGTCAGAGAAAAAGAGGAAGACCCCCAACAAGATGGATTGGCCAAGTGGCAGCATTAATGGACTCAAGTGTGACAATGGTAATGAGGGTTGGCCCAGGATCGGGCAGTGTTTCATTCTGCTGTGCATAGGGTCACTATGAGTCTGTACTGACTCAATGGCACCTAAGAACTACAACAACAAACACAATATCAAGTAATCTGTAATTCTCATTCTTTGCAATATTATTCATAGCTTGTCATGATACACATTTAAAAGCCTTGTCATGGTCTATAAAGCACACACAGATATCTTTCTGGTATTTTCTGCTTTTAGCCAAGGCTGTCTGATGTCCCTAGTTCCATGTTCTCTTCTGAATCCAGCTTGAGTTTCTGGAAGTTTCTGTCAATGTAGTGTTTAAGCCATTTTAAAATTATCTTCAGCAAAATTTTACTTGCATGTCATAGTAATGCTATTGTTAGATCTCCATCAACTGTTGGTTGGGTGACCTATCATTCGAATTGGCAGAAATAAGGATTTTTCCAATTGGTTGACCAAGTAGCTATCTTTCAAATTTTTTGGCAGAGATGAGAGAGTGCCTTCAGTGCTGTATAAGTTTGTTTAAATATTTCTATATGTATTCATTCTATCAATTCCTGGAGCCTTGTTTTTGTCAATATCTACAGTCTACAGTTCAAGCTCACCAACTGCTCCTCAGAAACTCCATAAAGGGTCTCTATGAGTTGGAACCAAGTTGAAGGCACTTAACAATAACAACAACAACAGTGCATCTTAGACATCTTCCTTCAGTACCATGAGTTCTGGTTCAGATTCCTATAGGCAGAGACAAGTAACATAAGTGGGAAAAAAAGAAATCAAACAAACCCCAAACCAAAACAGGTATAAATAAGAACTAAGGAGATATGAAGAGTGAGGCAAACTAAAAGTGTATGCCCTATCTGAAAGTATATGTGAATATGTGGGAGTGTCTAACCAGATATTTATATCTTTCCCCTCAAATAAACCAGATATCCTAATTTTTATGTGCAATTTCCTAATTTTTGAAAACAGACAAATTCAACAAATTAAAACTTTGAAAAATATTGTAATACAAACAAAATAGGCTGGTTTTTTCTCTGCAACCTCAGTGTAACAGAGAAAACACAGGTAGGATTTAGGACCACTGATAAGAATGCATTTTGAAGGAATGAAAATTTGAACCTCAATTAGAATACGGCACCAAAAGGTGAGGCATAATTGGCTGAGGATATACTGCTTAAAGTTGCTCCTGCCCAGAGTTCTTTTCTAGACCTTTCTATACACAGCTTTAAAATGTCAGAGGTGATGCTATTATCTGCGGGAAACAAAAAGGTGGGTTTGAGGTTAGAGTGAAGTTTTGCAATACTTGCTAAGAAAAATAGGATGAAAATCTGACTAGAACAACAAAAAAAGGATCCCACTTGCAGTTTAGAGACATAGTTTTATTTATTAACTTGGTAAAGTTAATTAACTTTTTGAGAATAAAGAAACTTTAACTTGGACATGTTTTCCTGTTAGTGATGTTGGTGGTTATGTGCCGTGGAGTCTGTTCTGACTTCTAGCAACCCTGTATAGGATTTTCAAAGCTGTAAATCTTTAAGGGAGCAGAAAGTCTCATCTT
>NW_006408617.1:1172439-1179969 GCF_000296735.1 Chrysochloris asiatica
CCTATGCAGTATTTCTCCTTTTGTGACTGACTAATTTCACTCAACATAATGTCCTCAAGGTTCATCCATGTTATGCGGTGGCTTGCAGCTTCCTTGTTATTCTTCAAGATAGCATAATATTCCATTGTGTGTATGTACCACAGTTTGTTTATCCATTCTTCAGTTGATGGACAATTTGGCTGTCTCCATCTTTTTGCTATTATAAATAATGCTGCTATGAACATTGGTGTGCTCAACTTTATTTTTGTTAACGTAAAGATCTATATAACAAAACACGCGCCCTGCCAACTTTTAAAATATGTACAATGCAGTGACATTTTGTTAATCATATTTTGCAACCATCACCAACTGTTCTCAAATTTTCCATCACCCTTGTTATTGTTGTTTAAATGCCATTGAATTGTTTGCAACTCATAGAGACCTTATATATGGTTTCTGAGTTTGAACTGAAGACATTGTGTTTCAAACCAGCCTTTCAGTCCAGTGCTTATCCTACAGCACCACACTAGGACTCCATCACCCTTAGCAGAAGAGTTAAAAATTGTTTTATTTATTTGGAATTTGGAATTATTATAATTCAATTAATTATTTGTATTTTTTTATGTAACTCACAAACATAAATAATGTATATATGTGTGTAACTTGCATACCATGCATAGGAATCTAACATGTGAAGGAGTTAATATAGTTTGGAAAAAAAACTGTATCACATGCACATTTAATTGTGTAAAAATATAGTAACCAAATCAAATATTTAGTATTTTTCAATTTAATAGACTTGCTAAATAACTCTTCCTTACTTCATTCCAGGACATATAAATTTCTGGATACCTTCTACACAGAATAAATTTATTAAAGTTGGATATTCCAAGAAAGAACTGCTCATTCTTCTTGAATAGTGCACCTGACCCTGCAAGTAGATACTTGCACTGAGAAGTTATCCATCACTTCATTACATACAAAACAAATCTCTGTGCTTCCACAATTTAGTTGACTCAATTTATCATAGTTCTTTTTTACGATTAATCTTTTCTATTGTGTATTTAGCTCCTTTTCATTCCTTTAATCTTCTCAATTTAATAGTCCACTTTCTATTTTATCTGTTATTTTGTTGTCACTTCATATTTCCTTTTTATTTTGTTTACATTTTAGAAAAGGCAGTTAAATTTAAGGACACTCAAATTGGTCCTATCAACCCAACAAAAGTATTCTCCTCACAACCCTCACTTAAATTTAAACACTCTGGGGTACAAATATGCACACAAACAAAAGAGCATACACACACATACAAATATTTCTTTAATTATATATGGAGTTAAACATATGTAAAGGGAAAGTACAGTTTAAAATTTGCTTTTATATATAGCAAACAAACACCCATTGTCAAAGAGTAGATTCCATTTCACAGACTATAATTGTCCTGGAGTGTTTCCAAGATTTCAATCTTTGTGGATGAAGTGTGTTGCACTTTAGGATACTCAGCTGACTGAGAACCACAAGGTCGGTGTTTCAAACCTACTAGTCACTCCATGGGCACTCTATAAAGGGTTATTATGATTCAGAACTGACTCTATCGCACTTAGCAACAACAAGAATCTTTATGGAACTGCCAGAAATCAATTCGGATTCAGAGGACAATGTGGAATGGAGGGTTATCATTGTTGATATGAGATGGATCTTGAATGAGAGCAGAAAATATTAGGAAGAGGTTTACCTGTGTTTCACTGAGTATGCAAAGGTTTTCACTGTGTGGATTATAACAAATTATAGATAACATTGCAAAGAGTGGGAATTTCAAAACACATTATTGTGCTCATGTGGAACCTCTACACAAATCAATTCAAACAGAAAAAAGATTTAAAAACAGAAAAAAAAAGAGTAAAAATGTTTAAAATTAGGACAAGTCTGTGTCAGGGCTGTATTCTTTTGGCATACTTACTCAATTTGTTTGTTGAGCAAATAATCTGAGAAGTTGGACTAGATGAAGAATGTGGCATCAGGATTAGAGAAAAGCTCACTGACAACCTGTGAGATTGGATAACACAACCTCACTTGCTGAAAGCAAAGAAGACTCGAAGCACTTACTGATGAAGATCAAAGACTACAGTCTGCAGTATAGATTACACCTCAGCATAAATAAAACAAAAATTCAAATAACTCGACCAATAAGTAACATCATGACAAATGATGTAAGATGGAAATTGTCAAGGGTTTCATTTTACTTGGATCCACAATCAATTATCATGTAAGTAGTCAAGTAATCAAGCAATGTATTGTGTTGGGCAAATGTGCTGCAAAAGACCTGTTTTAAAGGATTCAAAAGCATATATGTCACACTGAGGACTAAGGGATGCCTGACCCAAACCATGATTTTTTTCAGTCACATCATCTGCCTGCAAAAGCTGGAAAATGAATAACAAAGAGTGAAGATGAGTTAATGCCTTTGAATCATGGTATTGTTGAAAAATATTAAATATACAATGGATTGTTAAAAGAATGAACAAATCTGTCCTGGAAGAAGTACAGTCAGACTGCTCCTTAGAAAACAAGAGGGTGAGACTTTGTCTAAGGTGTTTTCAACATATTATCAGGAAATACTTGTCTCTGGAGAAGGTCAATTTGCTCGTAAATTAGAGAGATGGTCGGTGAAAAAGAGGAAGGCCTTTTACAAGATGGTTTGACAGTGGTTGCAACAAAAACACAAACATAGCAAGGATTGTGAGTCTGATGCAGGACCCGGCAATGTTTTGTTCTGTTGTACATAGGGTTGCTGAGAGCCAGAATCCAATCAATGGTACCTAACAATCCTCATCTTCATGGAAGTCGCTCATGGTTTTGAACCATTGGCATTTATTTTAGCTGCCAACCACCTTAACCACTTTGCCACCTTGGCTCCTTGCTATTATATACACATGGAAATATATGTTTTTATAACAACACTATCATTTCAAATCATTTAAAGTAATATAAAAAGTTTGCAGTTGTAATGTACAATTTGAAGTAATGATAGTGCTATTTTGAAGGTAAAGATGTAGTTACTTCTATAAAAACAGATACATTTAAATTCTTTCTTTTTTTTTTTTCTCCTTAATTTGTCTTAGTGGCTTGCAGCATATTTAATTTAATATTTAATAACATATTTTGCATGTTTAATAACATATTTAAAATAGCTAATTCATTATTTTCGATAGGTGGCAAAATTATATTTAAGAAAAATATCATGCTAAAAGTATGAAATAAAAATTGGTTAATATCTCAAGCTACCAAGCATAATTTACTTCTCTTTAATATTTTGCTTACTTTAATAGTCAAGTCTTCAAATACTGACACCAAGTAAAGGGAAATCTAGACAATCTAATGTTATTATAGCCAGAATCCTCATCGTAGCTAATAAGTCATTGTAATTCACTGAAATTAATCTTATTTGCATGTTTGTACTTCCATCCATGAATCTCTCATATGAATAACAGTTGCAGTGTAGAGGAATCTCTACTGAATTTTCTGTGGCTTGCACATGAGATGCTATTTTAATCACTTTTTAATATAAAGTTGCATAGATTTTGTATTGTATTTTAAAAGGATAGTGTATAGATTATCTTCCAGTCAAGTAACCAAAGTTCCAATTCTCCATTGACATTTAGCTTGAAATGAACACTTGATTAAAATAAGAAAAAAGATCATGTTCATTGCTGTGTTGTTGATATATCCCTCCACTTTTCACTTCTATCAGATTTTGATGGGTCATGCAAGAGAAGTATTCCAGGGGGGAGATGAAGACTCTAAGAAGACAATAAAGAAAGTAAACAAAGAGGCCCCAAGCAAATTATCTTATTGATATTCATGACAAAACTAGAAACTCATTCTACTTGAAGGATACTCTAAGGAATCATTCAACAATGACTGAATTTGTGAGTGGAAAATATAAAGATATTAAAATAATCACCAAATTAAAGAACAAACCTTTGGTGGTAGAATGCATTTTTGTTTATTTGGTTTTTAGTAGTTCAATTTTACTACTAAATATGTCACCTGGGAGACTGACAAGTTAATGTTTTTGATAGAGAGTTTTCCCTAAGTGTGCTATTGTTTGTGGTAAGATATGCAGCATATTGCAATTATGTTACATTAATGTACTTGCCCCAGTGTTGCTTTAATGAAATATTGTGCTTCCACTTAGATATACCTAAGAAAATCTGACAGTATGAAAAAGTCATAAACTGACATATTTTTGAATTAATATACTTAGGTTTGTTGTTGTTGCTAAGTGCCGTCTTGTCAGTTCAACTCATAGCAACCAGGTATAGGGTTTCCGAGGAAACCGAGGAGCAGCTGGTGGGTTTGAACTGCTGACCTTGTGCTTTGCAGTCCTATGCTTAGGAGTCCATACTTAGGTTTATAATATAGGTATTTAGGGCCATAGTTTATATTTTATTTTTATATCTGAGTTTATACACAGTATAAAAATTGCTTTCCTTAATTGTTAAAGAATTGAGAAAAGGTTTCCAGCTTCCTATAGGTGTGCTGCTGTAGGATAATCACTGGATCATAGGTTTGAACTACAAGGTGAGTGGTCAAACTCGTCAACTGCTCCTCAGAAATCTCATACAGGTCAGTATAAGTCGGAAATGATCCAATGACACTTAACAACAACAATAAAAGACAATGAAATATTCCAATTTCCTCATGGATTCTCCTGAAAACTATAGCAATCAATGTTGTTGTTAAGTGCCTTAAGTTGGTTCCAACCCATAGCTACCCTGTATAGTTTCTGAGGAGCAGGTGGTGAGTTTGAACTGCCAACCTTCCAGTTCAAAGCAATCTTGCAGTACAGTGCGTATTCTACAGAGCCACACTAGGACTCCATAGAGATCAAGAAGGGAAACAAATACTAATACCTATAGCCTCTATATGGAGTCCTGGTATGGCACTCTTCAGACACCCTAAAAGGGTCCCTTTGAGCCAGAACTGACTTGACAGCACTTGAAAACACCTACAAAGCACCTAAAGACAGAGACATTATAAATTCTTATTGACATGTAAGTGGGTAAATAAATACCTAAGACCAGCAAATTTGGCTCTGAAGAGCATACTGTATAGAGTCAGGAAAAAATTAAGTGAAGAAAGCAGTGTGTTCAGGTTTTCTAGGTGGGATGAAAAAACATACCACATAGGGTTCAATTTCAGAAGAGGGTGCTACAATTGTTGGCAGAGCAAAGAAGAGTGAAAAAAATCAGACTAATAAAACAGTTTAAAGGACTAGCTGATCATGTATATCACAGCCTTTACTACCCAAAGACCAGAAATCTGGATGGCACCCAGCTACTGTAACCTAGCACTCTGATAAGATCACTACAGATTGTACTGGACAGAGTGGGAGAAAAATGTATAACAAAATTTAACATGACAAAAAACACCAGACTTAATGGTCTGATAGGAATCCTGGTGTGGTGCTGGCTGTAGGATAAGCACTAGACTGCCAACCACTATAGGAGACACTATAGGAATGGGTTGGGAATGGGAACAAGGTCAGAGACTGCAGCCTCGAGAAAGCAGAATTTCTGGGAGAGACTGAGTGAACTTCAAAGGTAGAGTTGACCTTGGGTTCTTGGAAGCAAGAAGCAGCTGAATATAAGGTACTCCCTAGCTGCTCAGCAGGAGAAAGATGAGGCTTTCTGCTCCCGTAAAGATTTACAGCCTCAGAAACCCTGTTCAGGGTCGCGACGGGTTGGAACCGACTCCACGGCACTTAACAACAATTGCTATAAGAAGGACCTTATTTATATTCAACCGCTTCTTGTTTCCAAGAACCCAAGAGCAACTCTACCTTTGAAGTTAAAGAACAGGAACTCTGGTAGCATAGTGGTTACGAATCGGGCTGCTAACCTCAGGGTCAGCAGTTTGAAACTACCAGCTGTTCTGCAGGAGAAAGATAAGGCTTTCTGCTCATGTAAAGATTTACAACCTCGGAAACCCTGTACTGGGTCACTATGGGTAGGAACCGACTCCACAGTACATAACAACAACAACAACTGCTATAAGAAAGGAGCTCTGATACCATAGTGGTTACGAGTCAGGCTGCTAACCTCACAGTCGGCAGTTTGAAACTACCAGCAGCTCCATGGGAGAAAGATTAAGACTTTCTGCTCCCATAAACATTTATATCCTCGGAAACTTTATGCAGGGTTGCTGTGAGTTGGAACCGACTCCACGGCACATCACCACCACCACCACCACTTCTATAAGATAAACTAGAATAAGCAGACGAAGGCAAGATAAAACAGTGAATGCCATATATTAAAACCACAAAAAACATTTGTAAACTCCCTGTACTGTAGCAATGTACAACTAAGAAAGCTACTTAAACAAAACATATTATTTCTCCATTTCTACTAGAAGTATTCCTATTATTGCTGGCCTAGGAAAATATTTCATAAAGCGACACATGCAAGAGAAACCTAAAATTGATACAAGATACAATATAAGAATGAAATGCAAAATGGAAATAAAAATATCTTTTCAGGGGAATCTATTATAAAAATTCTAGTAATGAAATCTAATTGACACATTACTCTCCTAAATGGATTAAAAATAGCATTTAAAACCTCAGAAACCCTAGATGGGGCTGCTATGAGTTGGGACCAACTCGACGCTTAACAACAACAAACTAGTAATTGAAGATATGGAAGAAAACTATGAATTAAAAATTTGAGAACATAGAATACAAGTGTAAAAAAAAACAAAACAGGGAGATATAAAGTAGGAACTAAAAGGATACAGGAAATAAATTCAGGAAAGAAAAAGATAAAATTGTCTAAAACTTGAAAACCCAACTATAAGCTGCTTGACGGTTATGGTTATTTTATTTCTGAAATTTTCTGGGACTCAGGGAAAAATATTTAAATAATTTACAATGAAAAGTAAAACCAATGGCACTAGACTCCTTATTGACAACATTCAATGGAGAAATAAGTCTAACAATAGCTACAAGATTCTAAACGAAATAAAGCGAGGGCCAGTTGTGTTAGCTCTAGTCAGGTTGTCTGTAAAGTGGTAAGGCACAAGAAAAATAGTTTTAAACATGCAAGAACTTTGGGACTATTTTACCCATGAGTCTTTATTCAATAGAGGGATGAGCTTTATTCCAAAATTATGTTGGGGAATCTCTATAAAAGTCTGGTGGTAAGTAATGAGTACATTTAACTAGAAATCTAAAATGAAAACCAAAGTCAGAAGTATGTAAATATTAGCATGGTAAAATAGAAATATAACCAAATACATGAAAGAAGGAAAAAGCAGAAATTATAGAATAAGACTATTGATGGTTATATTGATATATACCCTCCCCACAATTAAAAAGAAAAAAAAAAAAAAAACCCTCACTGCCATAGAATCTATTGTAACTTGTAGTGATCCTGTATAGGTTTCTGAGGCTGTAAATATTTACTGAAACAGAAAGCCTTATCTTTGTTCTTTCTCCCATCAAGTGGCTAGTGGATTTTAGCTGATGACCTGATGGTTTGTAACCCAACA
>NW_006408617.1:1180949-1185137 GCF_000296735.1 Chrysochloris asiatica
TATATATGTTGTTAAGTGTTGTTGCGTTGGTTCCAACTCATGACCATGTATAGGATAAGGTTTCCGAAGAAGATCTTGGTGACTTTGAACCATTGACCTTGAGGTTAGCAGTCCAGTGCTTAGCCTCCAGCGTTATACCAGAAGTCATATAGTCCATATTGACCCTGTTTAGGGTTTCTGAAGAGCGGCTGGTGCGTTTGAATCACCGACTTGCAATTCAAACCGACCTTGTGCTCCAGTGCATTATCCTGTAGCGCCACACCAGGACTCTCTCTATATCTTTTATTTGGAATTTGTATTTTGAGAAGGCATTTAGCAAAATTTAACATCCATTTCTGATAAATATAAACCAATAGAAATTTCTTTAATATATAATAAATACATATAATTCAACTTAGAGACCTCTCAATTAAATATATATATTGTTGTTATTAAGTGCTGTCGAATCAGTTCTGACTCATAGCAACCTAGTACAGGGTTTCTGAGAAGGGGTTGGTGGATTTGAACTGCCACCTTGCTGTTCAAATTGACCCTGTGATCCAGTGCTTATCCTACAGTGACACACCAAGATTCCATACATACGGTGGTTGGTGGTTAATTACCATTGTCCAGTCAATTTCAACTTAGAGTGACCATGTATAGGCTTTTCCAGGAACGGCTGGTGGTTTTGAACCACTGATCTTCTGGTTAGCAATCCAATGCTTGTTCTAGTGCACCACACCAGGACTCCCTACATATATGTATATATATATATGTATATGTATATAATATATGCTTCAAAAGGTCGTGGAAAAGTGGAATTAAAAGATAATTCCACTTTGAAGTGCATATATGTAAACTTTATACCTTGATATTATAGATATGCCCTATTTTTAAGTTCATATGAAATATTCATAAAACAATAAATCATGAGGTTGTTGTTGTTGTTAAGTGCCATTGAGTTGGTTCCAACCTATAGCAACCCTTTATAGGGTTTCTGAGGAGCAGCTGGTGAGCTTGAACTGCCAACCTTGTGGTTCAAACTGACTTTGCAGTTCAGCACATTAACCTGTAGTGCCACACCAGGACTCCTACACTGTAATAAAATCGCAAAAGGAAAAGTGATATAAACTGATCTTAATACAATAAAGTTATAATTTACAAATTAAATAGTAATTTGAAAAAATACCTTTGCTATTAGAAAATTTAAAACTTGAATTAAAAACTAAAAGATAAAAGTTGCATATGTTCATTGAAAAAAAGATAATGAAACACTGCATATGTGAATTCATAGGATATAGTTTATGTATTGTTTAAACAAAAATATATAGCCTTAAAAATTATATATAAAAACTGGAAAGAACTGTTAGTTTCTTATAAAAAGAATCACTACTCAATAAAAATTTCAAATGTAGAAAACAAAAATAAAAGAAATGAAAAACGTCAAGGAGGAATTATAGGGAAGAGGAAACTCATAAACTTTGCACTAGTCTATTAAAACTTAAAATCTAGATAAAATACATAATTTCTAAGAAAATATAATTTACCAAAACTGACACAAATTTTGAAGGATGATTTGAATAGATCATACTTTAGAGAAGCAAAATAAATTTATCAAAGAGCTACTATACAAATATGAGGGTAAACAGAAGGTGTTGCTACAAAATCATAGAAACCTTTATTAAACAAAAATGATCAGACTATGATGATTGATTGTTGACATGTCCTCCATCTAGGTCTATACTCTTCTGAAGGCAGTGAGCTCTGGTAGTGTAGTGGTTATGAATCGGGCTGCGAACCTTAAGGTCAGCGGTTTGAAACTACCAGCTGGTCCGCAGGAGAAAGATGAGGCTTTCTACTCCCGTAAAGATTTACATCCTCGGAAAAGATTTACATGGGTCCTATGGGTCGGAACCGACTCGACGGCACTTAACAACAACAACAATAATCTTCCCCAAGGAGCTCTGGTAGCGTAGTGGTTACGAGTCCGGCTGCTAACCTGAAGGTCAGCAGTTTGAAACTTTCTGTTTGAGGCTTTCTGCTCCCGTAAAGATTTACAGCCTCGGAAACCCTGTACAGGGTCTCTATGAGTCGGAACTGACTCCACGGCACAGAACAACACCAACACCAACAATCTTTCCTCAAAGAATCTCCCCAATCCATTTACACCACATAGAAACCATTGTTTGGGAATCCTCAAGGGTTTCAAAATCATATTCCTTTTCAGTGTTCTTTGAGTTTTGGAAACAAACAAATCAAAAGTCTAAGGAGCAAGATCAATTGCTGTAAGGTGGATAGAGCAGGGTTTCCCAGTGAAATTCTCACAGGACAGCTCTTGTTACCATTGATGAATTAGCAGGTGCATTGTGATGGGAAAAATTCTTCAGTGCAACTTTCCCTGCTTTTTTCTCGCCTATGCAGATTTCAATTTTCTTAACACTTCTTCCTAATAAGCCCCCGTTATCATCCTGTGTTATTCAAGAAAGTCTATCAAGATGACACCTTGGGAATCCCTAAGAACAGTTACCATAACCTTCTGAGCTGACCTCTTTGTCTTGAATTTAATTGACTCAGCAGATCCCCTCAGAAGTCACTCTTTGATTCACCTACTCTTGGAAAGCCCCCAAATGACACTAATGTATTACTGAGAGAACCTGCCTGCAGCTGTCCACTGCAGAGACATGTTTAAATACATCTTATTTGGAATAAATCATTCATGTGTGGACTGGAACCCTAGTAGCAATACCTTTTGACTAATCCTCATAGGTATTAGACCTAGATGATTTCAAAGGGAAACTCCCTAATTTGAAAGAGCAGATAATCTTAAAACATTTAAAATGCTTCAATGTTATAGAAAATGGGGGAGGGAGGAACACAAATTATTTCAGTGAAGGCATGATAACATTGATACCAAAATCTGATAAAATTTGCATACATACAAAAATTACAGATCAATTTCACTAACAAATATCAATGCAAAAATCCTAGAATAATATTAGAAATGATAAATCAAACAGTACAGTACATCACAAAATGACACACATCATATTCAAGTGGGGCTTATTCCAGAGACTCAGAAATAGCTCCACAATATAATTCTACTAATAAAATTTACTATAAGAAAACAAAAGATTCTGAGAAATCATTTGCAAAATTTAACTTCCATTTCTAAGAAATATAAATCAATAGAAATTTCTTTAAAATAATAAAGCACATACGGAAAAATGCAAAGACATTCACTATCCTAGTCTCTATTTAAGGAGATCTTGTAGCATAGTGGTTAGCTGGCCTGCTAATCTCAAGGTTAGCAGTTTGAAATACCAATCTTCCGAGCGAGAAACATGAGGCTTTCTGTTCCCTCAGAAACCCCATACATGGTCGCTATGAGTCGGAACCTACTCCACAGCACATAACCACCACCAACACCAATCTCTATTTAATGTTACCTTGGAGGTAATATTCAGCACAATTTGAACAATGAAAAACTATTAGCTATATAAGAATTAGAAAGGAAAAATTTAAATTATCTTAACTCGACATGATGCTACTAAGTGCCATTGAGTTTGTCCCAACTCATATTGACCCTTGTAGCGTAGTGGTTACAAGTCGGGCTGCTAACCTGAAGGACAGCAGTTCAAAACTTTCTGTTTGAGGCTTTCTGCTCCTGTAAAGATTTAATGCCTCAGAAACTCAGTGCAGGGTCACTGTGCGTCGGAACCAACTCCACCTCACACTATCACCACCACTGTAGGGTTACAGGGTCTGTAAATCTGAACTGCAAACTCGCTTTGAGTTGCAAAGTAGGCTGTTCAAACTCACCAGCTGCTCCTCGGAAACTTTATCGAGGGTCGCTATGGGTCGGAACCAACTCGATGGCACTTAACAACAACAGCAAACTTTGTGACATACATATATATGGGGGTGGTATGTGACGTACATATATATGGGGGTGGTATGTGACGTACATATATATGGCGGTGGTATGTGACATACATATATATGGGGGTGGTATGTGACATACATATATATGGCGGTATGTGACATACATATATATGGCGGTGGTATGTGACATACATATATATGGGGGTGGTATGTGACATACATATATATGGGGGTGGTATGTGACGTTAAGTTGGTTCTGACTCATAGTGGCCCTGCAAAGGGTTTCTGAGGCAGATTTACCCAGAAGAAAGTCTCATCTTTCTCCTG
>NW_006408617.1:1186227-1197132 GCF_000296735.1 Chrysochloris asiatica
AGATGAGGCTTTCTACTCCCATAAAGATTTACACCCTCGGAAACCCTGTACAGGGTCGCTATGGGTCGGAACCGACTCGACGGCACTTAACAACAACAAATCTTATTAAAATGAAAATAGATTTTGTAAACTGAAGTGATATGAAAAGTTAATTTAAATGACTAGAAGAATACCAAGAGCATAAGTTGCTTTTACTTACGGTTTATAGTTCTGACTGGTAATATTGGGTTTACTCTCTCTGGGGAGGCAGCATTTTCTTCATCCGTCACATATTCAAAGTTAATGATGAACATCATAGCCACACCCTCTTGGTTTTTCACTGGAATTATGTGAGTATTACAAATGAAAGTAGACCCTAGGGGATGAAAAAATGATAGTTAGCTCAAAAATTTGTCTTCAATTTGTAGTGTTAGCAATTTGATAGTTGTAATAAATTCCTACAGTCTTTTATCATAATCACTGATATTCATTAAAAATCCATTTGATTTTGAGTTCGTATTTTATTGTTGTTGTTGTTAAGTACTGTTGTACACACATTTATTTTCAATATGCACAGATTTTGCCAGAAAATTTTTATAAACAAACTCAGGTACTGCCTTGTGAAAAAAATAGAATATTAAATTCCATTTGCTTTCATGTCCATCACCTGTACTCATTAACATATGGGAGGATTACTCACATAATCTTTAATTTTCTAGAAAAGTTCAGCTTTTCCTCATATATTTTTAATTAAAATTTTTTCTATTTAAAATATAGCATTAAGATAATATAACTCATTTGGTGTTATCTTGATTTTATCATTAAACAACTTGTGCCCTTTTTCTACTTTGATCTCTTGAACATAAAACAGCAAATTATTGACCCTGTCTGTAGTTAAAATCATTTTCTTTTTTGTGAAAAATTTACAATGTACACAATACTCTCTGTCCATAATTTTCTCTGACTTTATACCTGTTAGCAAACAAACCCCCACAATTTTGTCTATACTATTGTTTACATTTGACCCAGTCAACCAAGAAGATAATATTCTTTGAAACTAAAATTAAAGAGATATTAGCATCTATTTTGTTAGCATCATCTGGAAATAAACTGAATGACATAGTTTAGAATCAACTACCACCACCCACCTTCCAAAAGAAACTACAGGGTCCAAGATTTAGAGACTTTAGGAGTTGAGAAGATGAAGAAGTTGTGAGAACTGAACAACTGAAAGGTGTCTCTTTGGAACTGACTTCTAGAAATGGGTATTCCCCCATGCAGTTTCCTCACACGCTTACATTTTGAATTTTTTTTCCCCCTAAATTACTGTGATAGTAGCCTCTCACCTCAGAGATTTATTTGTGTTCAAAAGATTGTATTAATAGAATGCAAAAATTTTAGGGAGGGTTCTCAGTCATTCAGGTGATGATGCATATTTTGAATGCCTAGTTGAGACAATCTTGACTTTTGAGTAGACTGGCAGGCTGAAAGCAAGGTTGGACTGGTGTGAAACTGTACAGGGAGCTATGGGGAAATGTTATTGTTGAATACCGTAGAGTCGGTTCTGACTCATAGTGACCCTGCATAGGGTTCCCAAGGCTGTAAATCTTTATGGGAGCAGAACGCCTCATCTTTCTCCCATGGAACTGCTGGTAGTTTCGAACTGCCGACCTTCAGGTTAGCAGCCCGATTCATAATTGGAAAATAGGTTCACCAGGGAATCCAAAGGTATGCAAAGCCAAGTGGAGGCTAGTATTTCAAACTTTTATCATGTGGAAGTTCTGACAATTTTATAAATGTAGGCAAACTCTTCCTTTCTCTTTCCTGAAACATAGCTCCTGATAACAGACCTGAGAACAAAGGATATGCTAATTTCGCTATAAACCTGAGGATATCTCAAATTGAATGGGATTTGAGGGAGGGCTTGATGATCTGATTTTGTATAATATTTTTCTATAGGGTAATGTGTTTCACATTTCAAGGAACAGATTTATAAATACATTTGTATAACATAAGACTGTAAGTTGAATATGACTATGTGCTAATTATGACTTGAGTGTTCAATGTAGATAACTTCACAAATTGGAGATTTAAAGCATCTAATTTATAACATGGAGTTTTGGTATGACACTTCAGGATCATACTGCTAACCACCAGCCTCTTCTCAGAAATCCTGTACAGGTTTACTATGAGTTGGAACCGATTAGACGACACTTAACAACAAAAATCACCATTTATAACATATTTCTAGAAATGTGGTCATGGCTTTACAGATGTTGGAAAAATATGCCATAATAACATACTGAACCTTTCCAATCTTCAGCTATATCTTCAATCCACTTAATAAAATAGTTAGCTGGAGCACTTGTCATAGTTTCCATGGTAACAAACAGGATGACTTTAGTAAACAGAAATAAACAATTTAAGACTGTTCCATTAGAACTAAAAATAGAAGTGCTTTAGGCCAGGCATTGCAATACACTGGCTAACCAGAGATGCCAGAAATAGCCATTATGTACTTGGCTAATGAACCAAAATACATATTGATTTTACCACTTAAAATGACATTTCTTGGATCATTTAGAATATCATGAATTCACAGATTTGTTACTTAGCATCTTTGAATATTTCCACATTTGGGGTATACTACTGATTGTGCAAGGAGCTCTGGTAGTGTAGTGGTTACAAATTGGGCTGTGAACCTTAAGGTCAGCAGTTTGAAACTACCAGCTTTTCAGTGGGGGAAAGATGAGGCTTTCTGCTCCCATAAAGATGTACATCCTTGGAAATCCTGTGCAGGGTCACTATGAGTCGAAACTGACTCCATGGCCCATAACAACAACAACAACAACTGATTGTAAAATAACACAGTAAACACAGATTTTGAGAAATCAAAAAAATAAGATATGTAGGGATAATAATCTAATAGGTTTGTAGTAGAGCAATTTTGCTTTTGTATATGAGGGGAAAAATCATGTCTTTCAGCACTAATGCTTGTAAATGTACTGCCTAACACTAGAAATCAGAATATTAGGTTAAAGCTTAGCTATATGCATTGGTTTCATAGCATACTGAGTAAGTATTATTGATTTGGGATTTATTCCCCACTGTCATTATTTCCTGCATGTATCTGTTAAGCAGTTTCTCCTCCAGGGAAGATGAGACTTTCTGCTACTGTAAGGAACCTTATACAGGGTTGATATGAGTCACAATCAACTCAAAGATACACCACCACCACCACTAACTCAATGTCACCTAACAACAACAACAACAACAACAACAACAAAGCTCTTCAATGGAGTCCTGGTGTGGTGCTGTAGGATAAACATGAGTCAGACCTGACTCACGACACTTAATAACACAAAAACAAAGCTCCTCAACAGGACCTACATGAGCAAAGTTCAAAAACATGAACTATTATTTTGCCTAATGTTGGAGAGTTTCAGGATGGGAATGTTAACTCTTAAGTTCTCTTTGTAGTTTTTTCCAGCCCTTCAGCATTCTCCGAACCATGAGCTAAAACCATGTTTCTATGCTGGGTCACCAACTATAGATTATTTTCCTCTGAGCTCACTGGTTTAGTGAGTGCCTGACAGTTTTTATTCTTTTCTTTCCATGAGACTAGATTCTTTGAATATGAAACAATAGCATTCTAAATAATTCCCTAGAATAAAAACAAAACATAGCAACTTCAGGAAACAAAGGATCCAACAAAAAGGCAGCCTCATTTCATCTTGAATTGAAAGACCAACTAGAAAAGCAACATGCATTCTAAAGCCTCCTAGAAGGAGAAAGCTATGCAAATGACTTAACACTTTTGTGACCCATTGGACATATAGTGTCCATCTACATTTTTGCCACCGGGGTTACATATGAAGATGCTATCCTACTTTCGGTGCCTGCTGCCATTGGATGGATCTGAATAAACTGCATTCCTCATTGCACCAACCCCAACAACAGAGATTTCCTTGGGTATGTGTCCCGCTAATGACATCAAAATGCATATTGTTGTTGTTGTTAAGTGCCATCGAGTCTATTCCTACCTATAGCAACACTGTATAGGGTTTCTGAGGAGCAGCTGGTGATTTTGAACCACAGACCTTGCAGTTCAAGCGGCTTTGCATTCTGGCACATTAACCCACAGTGCCAAACCCACACCCCCAATATAATTTCATTTAAAGTGTCTTCCATTAACAATAACACATGGTTTCAACAAAATACCCAAAGTATAAAAATAATTCCATCTTGAAAGTATTATGATGGGGTAGACAGAGGGAAACATAAGTGAGAAACAAGCAGAATTTGTATTGGGCTTCTCTGCATCTAATGCTTCTCTTTGTTTCTTTCTTTCAGTACCTCTTCTACCTTCTTATACACTCTCTAGGGAGTCAAGGTAGGTTATTATGAACTTACTTCTATTAAGGAGGTGAAACAAAACTAGGTGCCATCTAGTCAATCCCAGTTCATAGTGACCCACGTGTGCTAGTACAACAGAGGGTTCTTTCAAATTTAGGTTGTTGTTGTTAGGTGCCATTTAGTTGATTCTGACTCATAGCAACCAACAGGACAAAACACTAACCATTCCTGTACTAGCCTCGCCATTTTTGTTAGGCTTCAGCCCTTTGCTGTTGCCACTTTGCCAATCCATTTCATTGGGGTTTTTTCTTATTTTTCCCTGACCCTTTACTATATCAAGCATGATGTCCTTTTCCAGGGATTGGTCTGTCCTGATAACATGTCTGCAGTGTGAGAGACAAAGTCTGGCCATCCTGGCTTCCAAAGAACATTCTGGCTGTGCCCCTTCCAACATAGATTTGTTTGCTCTTCTGGCGGTCCTTCTCCAAAACTGTAATTCAAAGGCAAAGATTCTTCTATAGTCTTCCTTATTCATTGTTCAACTTTCATAGGTATGTGAGGAGATTGGCAATTCCATGGCTTGAGTCATATAAACCTTAGTCCTCAAACTGATATATTTGCTCTTTAATACTTTAAAGAGGTCTTTTGTAGCAGATCTGCTTAATTCAAGCTCTCTGACCACCTCCCCCCCCCCCCCCCCGCAAATAAAGCATCACACAGGCATCAACTCTAATGGGAATGCAAGAAAAATATTTGCTTAATTAATAATGACCATTTTTGCTTCTTGAAGGTGAACTAGTTAATGAAAAGCTGTCTGTAGGTGATGACTCTCTAGCCTAAGTAAAGCAAGATTTGTGACTGTGGTAGTTAGCAGCCTGAAGTCTTAAGATCGATTACAACATGAGAAGGAGACTTGGGTTATAAACTAACATTTTTTTTTTAGCTTTTCTGAACCCCGCCCACCTCTTAATCCATAGATTCCAGGCAATTGTATCTATCTTTTAAAGTTTGAGCAGTAACTGCAAAGTAGATAGTAAATTGGTAGCTCATGGGAATGGACAAATTGTGTTACAATGTGGTTAGTAGAGAAATTGGATACACCTAATGTGTTACTCTTGTAGGAGGGTTTGTTGTTGTTAAGTGCTGTTAAGTCGGTTCTGACTCATAGTGACCCAGTATAGTGTTCTGAGGAGCAGTCTGTGGGTTTGAACTGCCAACCTTGTGGTTCACAGTCCAGTGCTGACCCACATTGGCACACCAGAAGTCCTATAGAAGGGGAGGGAATGTCAAACTTAAATCTTTAAGTCTGAATAGGCATGAATTTAGAGAAGAAAGTTTCATGGAAAAGACATAAATGCAGAATTCAAATCAATGTAACTTCAACAACGAATTATCCGGTACCCACTATGTGCCAGCCACTGTTCTAGGTGCTAGGGGTTCAGCAAGGAGCAAACCAGACTCAAATCCTTGACAGTCTGTCATAAATGGAGCTGGGGTATAGAAAATAAACAAACAAACAAGCTGCATAGTATAGTAGATGATGACATTGTTGTTGTTCTGTGCTGTTCAGCTGTTTCTTATTCATAGTGACCCTGTACAGGGTTTCCAAGGACTGGCTGGTGAGTATGAACCAACAACCAAGTGGTTCAAACTGACCTTGCAGTCGAGTGCTTATCCTATAGCACCACACCAGGGCTCCACATGATGATAGTATCATGGAATATCATAAAGAAAAGTAAGAAAGGGGATAGGTGAAACGTTGCAACTTTTAGTAGAGTGAGAAAGGCCTTGCGTAACGAACTGAGGGATATGAGGCTACCTAGACAAAGAGATAACAAAGTCTGGAACATGCCAGGGCGAGTGGTCAGTGTAACTAAAACATACTGTTGTGATTGTTAAGTACTAATGAGTCAGTTCCAACTCATAGAGACCACCTAAAAGAGTTTCTAAGGAGCGACTGGTGAGTTTGAACTGCCCATCTTGCAGTTCAAACTGATCTTGTAGTCTAGTGCTTATCCTACAGCACCACACCAGGACTCCAAAACATATTAAAAGTGGGGAAGTAGTCAGAAATCCAAAAACAGAGGCAATAGCGCAGCAGAGTATAGGGTGGAGGGCAGAGGAAGTAGGGCCTTGTGGGTATTATCATGACTTTTAGTCTGGAAACAGGAAGCCATTGGATAGTTTGAACAGTGGAATGATAGACATTGATGCTTATTTTTAGAGGACCGACTTGGCTACTCTAAAGACATGGACACATTAAACTCTTTCATGTTTGGGGTTGATACAAGCAGTTTAGTTTTACTAGACTTTAGTAACTAGAGCATAAAGTATGAGGTAAGGATTGATGGGTGAGGCTTTGATCAGTAAGAGGAGCCATGCCCTGATGGCCTTGTGTGTTCCATTAAGAAGCCTGGAATTCAGTCTTTTTGTGATGAGCATACAATGAATTTTACAAGTGGGAGGATCTTCTCAGGAAGTATTTTAGTGTAAGACAGTTTAGAGCAGTGATGTTTAGGTGTTAGTGATGCCATAGAGAAGAGAGAAATTTAGATCAAAAGATATAGGAGCTATTTATTTGATTGAAGAGAGAAATAAGGCACATTTAGAAAAAAGGCTTCATAACTCTTACAAAGATTACATCAACAAAAAATGAAGTAGCTAGTTCTATTGAGCACATACAGTCTTTTTAACCCCATGGATTTGGTCAAAATTGCCTGATTGTGGGATATATGTAGGTATCAATGTAATACATTCCCCATGTTTTTTTATTTTCAGTCTCCTACTTAAACCCAATGGAGTCCTGGTGTGGAGCTGTGGATTAATGCACTGGACTGCAAAGTCGATTTGAACCACCAGGTCGGCAGTTCAAGCTCACCACCCACTCCTCAGAAATCCTATACAGGGTCGCTGTGAGTCGGAATGACTGAATGACACCGAACACCAGCAACTTAAACCCAAAGGAGCCTAGTAAAACCAAATACAAGGAATTCATATGAATCTTTTAAAAAGTGCATTATCTAGAACCATTGTAAACAAAGGTCTGAGATAGCAAAATGTCAGCAATACATTTGATTACGTTGTTGTTAAGTACCAGTGCCCTTGAGTTGGTTCCAACCCATAGCGACCCTGTATAGAGTTTCTGAGGAGCAGCTGGTGAGCTTGAACTACTGACCTCATGGTTCAAAGTAATTAACAGCTAAGTGTTATTGAGCACAAGTTAGCTGCTGACCACTGTTCTAATTACTTTACATACTTTACTATCTTTTACACCCTCACAAGAACTGAATGGTGAGGATATCATTATCATCTCCACTATGCGGACATAAAGGGTATCTTCTCACTTTTTTCTGTCTTGAAGGCACTTCTTTCACTGACTGGGTCATGAATGCTTGGGTTCTAATTCTATGCAGCCCTAGGAGCTCCTTAAGGAGATCTGGTAGCGTAGTGGTTATGAATCAGGCTGCTAATCTCAAGGTCAGCAGTTAAAAACTACCAGCTGTTACGCGTGAGGCTTTCTGCTCCCATAAAGATTTACAGCCTCAGAAATCCTATACAGGGTCACTATGGGTCGAAACCAACTCAAACAGCACTTAACAACAACATACTGGTTCTGAGCTTTCAGAGAAGCAGTTCTGCTCTGTCCAGAATGGTCGCTATGAATTAGAATTGATAGGATGGTAATAGGTAAGGCGCTGTCTAGGAATAAGGGTGCTCTCAAACTTAGCAACAACAACAATACTGCTATAGTTGTCCATACATTGGAATCAATCTGATGATTGTTTTGTTTTTTAATTGGTGATCTAAGTGTGCATTAGTGTATTAGAGGTTCTGAGAAGTCGTGCTAAAGCAAACATAACTACTTTGTTTAGTATTGGATTTCCTGGATTTGATCATCATATACTAATTTAGAGAAATCTGAAATAACATGTAGTATCTTGGAGGAGGTCATTTGGAAAACCCTCACTTAAATCGACCTCCCCACTGTTTAAAGATACCTTTTGACGAGAGGAAAGAAAATACAATAGGACACCTATGTGGTCTTTTTAGTTGTTGTGTTTTTTTTAATAGGATAGGAACAGCAAGTAATAAAGGGGTGGGGCCAAAGAGGAAGGAGAATGGCGAAGGCCAGTATCAAGTGCTCAGTCTATTTTACTTGGTATTGTTTCAGATCTAAGCAGTCAGAAATCCAACCACAATAACATTACCCTATTTGATTACACAGATCTTGATTACAAGAAATCTGTGTTGGAAGAAGTGCTGCCAGAGTGCTCCTTGGAGGCCAGGATGGCCAAACTTCGTCTCTCATACTTCGGACCTATTGTCAGGAGGGACCAGTCACTTGAGAGAGATATCATGTTTGGTAAGGTGGAGGGTCAGAGAAAAAGAGGAAGACCCCCAGTGAGATGGATTGGCTCAGGCGTGGCAACAATTGTAAGGTTGGCCCAGGATCGGGCAGTGTTTCGTTCTGTTGTGCATAGGGTCACTATGAGTTGGTACCAATGCAATGGCACCTAACAATAACAATTTGATTACACATCATGCATCAATGATTGTTTCCATGATTATGTTCTAAGTAGAAAGTTATTGCTAAATAAAATATAATAAAGTTTTTCACATCATAGTAACAATTCATACTACTACTGAAATCAAGTTTTGCAACATAAAAGTCCTAATGGAGTAATCCATTAAAGTTCTGCCCTGGTGCGGCACTGTGGAATAAAAAACTGGGCTACTAGGTTGATTGGAACCACAAGATTGGCAGTTCAAATTCACCAGCTGTTCCTTGGAAATCCTATACAGGTTTGTTGCGATTCAGAACCAACTCAATGGCAGTTAACAACAACAACCATAAATTACATGAAATAACTTTGATATATATACAGAAATATTGTGTACTGTGCTCTTAGGAATCATGTCCCTTCATTTTCAAAATGCGACAATATATGAAATGATTTCCATTAACACATTCTCTGCTTCTCTGCTGGCAATTATGTTCATATATACACTGTTATGAGATTTACAAAATTGATCATTGATAAAAATAAGTTCAGTTGTTTTTTATATTTGACAAACCACTGGCAAATCTTTTTTTTTTTTTTGAAAAATGGATAAATAACATTTATTTTTAAAACTTTTTATTGTGAATTGAGTGAAGATTTCCATAGAAAGTCATCAGTTTTACATTAAACAAATCATAAACTTGGTTTCATCTCAATGATTGTAATCACTTTCTCCCTGTGATTCCTGTGTTCATTTCACCCATCTTCCCATCCCTTTTCATTTCATCCTTAGGTAGAAGTCTCCCTTTTTATTTCAATGACTGATCATCTCATGGTGAGCATACTGTACTAGAGCTGTTGTGTCCCCCATATATTTATCTACTGTTGGACTGAAAATTGGGCTACAAACCTGAATGGAGGTCTAGGGCCACAATCTCAGGCTGCTCTAGTCTCTTTCTGACCAGTAAGCCCAGTCTTATATTTTTAAATAATTTTGAGTTTGTTCCACATTTTCTGCTGCTCTGTCCAGGAACTTCTAATGTGATACCTTTCAGTGCAGTTGGTAGTGGTAGCCAGACAGCATCTAGTACTTCTGGTTTAGAGTCATGGAGACTAGTTTGTTCCATTAGTTTGTTGAAATAATTGATTTCAAGCTTCTTCATTTCTAATCTCTCTTCTTTCTTCTGCCAATCCTAGATGGCTGCTCCTGAGTGTTTTAGATCCCAAAGCAGGATGCAGAGTATTGTCATTGTGGGTTATGTCATGCTCATTGATCATGGTGTCCCCTAAGACTATGGTCCTGAGCCCCCAGGCCAAAGTAATTCATTGCCTTAAGATGCTTGAGAATATCTAGCAAATTGTCATCATTTTGACCATTGTATGCTCCACCACATTCATAGATCTGTTTGCAGCATCTATGTAAAAATATCCTCTTTCAAATTTCCATATATTTGTGTGACTCCAGGTGTGGCACTGTAAAATCAGCACTGGACTTCAAGCCATAAGGTCAGAAGTTCAAGCCCACCAGCTGCTCCTCAGAAACCCTATACAGTGTCGCTCTGTGTTGGTACCAACTTGACGGCACTAAATAATAACATATATCCCACTCTTCCTCCCATATCCAATCAACTTATGTCTACTCACAGAACACTGTAGTTCCAAGGTTGTGTATATATCCATATTTCCCTCTATCCCTTTTAACGCTTGCATACCTCCCTGCATCATCATCTGTCATCATTCTCCCAACTCTCCTTTCTTGTATATTGTCCTTCCCATCACCTGAATTAACATGCCTCTACCCTCTAGTCAGTGAATTACTCTCCTAACCCTCCCACCCCAGGTAACTATCAAGTAATGTTCTTTTTAGTATGAAAGCCTTTTCTTGAGTTTTTATAATAGTGGTATCATACAATACTTGTCTTTTATAATTGACTAATTTCTCTCAGCATAATGTCCTCCAGGTTTATTCATGTTATGAGGTGTTTCACAGATGCATCATTATTCTTCAATGTTACATAGTATTATTCCATTGTGTATATGTGCCAAAGTTTGTTTAGCCATTCTTCCA
>NW_006408617.1:1200452-1209043 GCF_000296735.1 Chrysochloris asiatica
GCTATGAGTCGGTCTCAACTCGATGGCACCTAGCAACCACAACAACAATGGCTAATGATTGTGAACATTTCTACATGTGTTTGTTGGGTGCCTGAATGTCTTTATTGATGATGTGTCTGTTCATGTCCTGTTACCATTAAAAAAAAAAAATGTTTTTTTTCTGTAGAGGTGTTGTAATTTTCTATAAATTTTAGAGATTAATCTCTTGTCTGATATGCCATTGCAAAAACAATTTTTTTTTTCCAGTCTGTGGCTCCCTTGTTACTCATTTGGTAAAATCTTTTGATGCAAATAAGTGTGTGATTTTTAGGCGGTCCCAGTCATCTATTTTGTCTTCTACTGTTTGTGTGTTTTTAGTGATGCTTGATTCACTGGCAAATTATTTGATGATTGAAGTTTGTAAGACCTTGTCTGACTCATAAATCAGATTTTCTGTTCAGTTGTTCTGTTTTGATGATTCATTTACCAGTGCTGGTTCCTGTTTATCTTTGGAGAAAATTGGTGCTGATATGTCATTGAGTCAGTTCCGACTCATAGCACCCTATATTGGGTTTCTGCGGCTGTAAATATTTACAGGAATAAGACTTCATCTTTCTCCTATGGAACAGTTGGTAAATTCAAACTGTTGATCTTGTGGTTATCAGCTCAACTTGAAACCACTACACAACTAGGGCTCCTTATAGTGAATCTGTGTATCTGGAGACAAGTGGTAGCAGGAGCAGAACATTGAAATTGCCATGGGCTGCCCCTAGCACTAACAGATCTGTGTTAGAAGTGCTGCCAGAGTGTTCCTTGGAGGCCAAGAAGGCAAAACTTTGTCTTGCCTTGTTTGGCCATATTGTCAGGAGGGACCAATTGCTGGAGAACGATATCATGTTTGGTAAGGTGTAGGGTCAGAGAAAAAGAGGAAGACTCCCAAAGATGGATTAGCCAAGTGGCAGCATCGATGAACTCAAGTGTGGCAACAGTAGTGAGGGTGGGCCAGGATCAGGCAGTGTTTTGTTCTGCTGTGCATAAGGTTGCTATGAGTTGGTACTGACCTGATGGCACCTAACAACAACAACAACTTGGTCTTCCAGTAAACTGAGAGTATATTTATAATTGGGAACTGTTGGGAACGTCTGTAATAATTGTTAATGCTTTGCAGTTTTTATTCTAATATAAATATTTTGTTATCCACCTCACTGCCATTGATTCTAACTGATAGTAACCCTTTATAGCATTTCTGAGACTTTACATTTTTACAGGTGCACACAGTCTCATCTTTTTCCCACAGAGCAGCCATTGGGTTTGAAATGCTGCATTTTCCATTAGCAGGTCAATGCTTATCACAGAGTGCCACTACGGATCCTTAAATACTTTGCTATTTGGTTCAAAACATTTTTTTTTCCCCTCAGCATTTAGTCATGTTGTCAAATCTTGAATGTAGCTAAAGCATTTCTGACTCAGAATATAATGAAGAAATTTGTCATTACCACTGTATAAGCACACCAGCCACCCATGGTGTACATGGTGTTGTGACCTGAAACTACACATGATCACAGGTTCTATTTATGGGGTATATGTGATTATTGGAGTCCTGGTGTGACGCAGTGGGCTAATGCATCAGACTGCAAAGGTGTTTAAATTTCAAGGACAGTGGTTCAAGCTCACCAACTGCTCCTTGGGAACCCTATATAGGGTCGCTATGGGTCAGAATTGACTCAACGACACTTAGCAACAACAATGTGATTATTAAAAGGAAAGATGTATTTTGCTCTCACTTTGCTTGCAACTTTGGAGCAATAACAATCCTGAATAACAGTCTATTTCATAACTAACAATGGGCAAACTCTATTTTAAATAAATAAATCCAACAAGCAATGTATTGAATACCTATGGTGTAGTAGGTTGCTCTTGTGTTTGTTAAGGGCTATTGAGTCAATTTCGGTTCATAGCGACCCTATATATAGGATTTCCACACAGCAGCTGGTGGGTTTGAACCATCAGCCTTGCAGCTAGCAGTCCAGTGCCTATCTTAAAGCAACACAAGTACTGCATCAAAAACTTCAGGAGTTCCAAATGTAAGTAAAATAGGGTTCATTTTACAAAAAAGGAATTCAGTCTAGTAGGAATGTGCTGGAGTGCCTGAACACAGGACAAGTAACTCCCTCTCAGGTTCGTGGAAAGTTTCATGAAGGAAGTATCATTTAACCTGTGTCTTAAAATGACTGTGATAGGTAGAAATTGGATGGAGAGGAAATTCTGACAGAATGAAATTGCTATATGCCAGCTATTATACTGAGTCTGTAATATGCGAGTCCATAATATGCTTTAGCTAATTTAATCACCATAAGAACTTTAATGAACTACATATAATAATATTCTCATTTTTAGAAGAGAAACTGGAGACATGGGAAGGACAACCAAGTTGTGCAGCTAGAGACCCAGGAATCCAATTTAGATCTGTTTAACTAATCAACAGACTGAAGTGATGCTTTATTTCTACTTAATTATAGGTGAGATGCATGACCACAATCACACAGAGTTCTATATCCTTCCTTGGTTAGACTTCAGCAAATATCAATAGGAACTTTAGAAACACCCTGTACTCATCCAGTCCAGAAAAAAGCATGTTTTATACCAAATAAAACAATCAAAGTGGTTCAGGACTCTTCGGAAAATCTTTTACCACAGGTATAGATCTTGTTTGGGTTAAAATTAGGCCCTGTAGCCATGGCAGGGACAAAAGTGATAGAAACAGAAAAAGGTGAATTTGAAGGTATTTATCTCAGTAACATCAGCTCTCCTCAGTTCTCACAAAATTCATATGCTGCTTGATCTTTGTAAGTTGAGATTTTTTTAAAGTCATTTTTTAATACCTATAATATTTTTATAGAATAGCAGAAGGAACGGAAAAGATCTGTACAGGAAAGTGAATGAAAACACGGCATTTCTTCCCATTGGCGGTGTTTGAAATGACCAGCTTTAGTGTGAACACCCTCTCACAAGCTTTGACATCACACCTTGGGGCATGTGGTTACTACAGATGTTCCCTGCTCCAGAATTCTGCTGGGAGCAAAGGCATGCAGCAGGTATCAAGGATTGCTTTACAATCATAACTTGTTATGAATATATTGTGCAATATTTGTGCAGTTGCACAGCAAGAAAGAGGAGGTTTCACTTCAAATTCACTCAAACCACATTTACAAGTGTTGTTGTTGTTGTGTCTTACCCATACCAGGATCCATGACCAAGCCTAGTTTCTTTTCAGAGTAGCAGAGTAGTGACTGCTCATGGACCATCTGCACAATGAGACCCAGGAATAGATGCATGATGGGAAAGATCTCAGTTGTGCGTACAACAACGTATATTTATCCCCTGGGTCCATTGGAAGAAGTTCCTTCACTCAGTTTCCCCATATGCAAAATGGGGATATAATATCTTCATTGTCTGGAGGATTAACGGATCCAGTATTTACAAAAAGCTTACAATATCACCTTGCACTTCAAAACCAGTTTGTTATTATGATCATAAAAGAATTGTTAAAGAATAGTTTTGAGTTCAAAAGTCAATAAACTATTGACCGAAAAATAGGAATAATATATTTTTAAACTGGGAAGGTGTAAAGTGCTTATAGTATACTCATTTTCCTTGTGGGCTTCTAACTGGCCACCTACTCCCATCACCCCAGTCTTATTAGTCCCTGTATTTTTACACAATTGCTCCCTAAATCTTGCCTATACCTCTGAACTTCTCCTGGGTCTCCTGGGTCTTACTTATGGAAATTTACCAGTTCATACATTTGGCTCATAAAGTAAGTGGTACAAATTCACCAGTCACTCCTCAGAAACCCTATACAGGGTCACTATGAGTTGAAACTGACTCGATGGCACTTAACAACAACAACAATATGGTGGCTCCATATGATAAGCACTGGACTGTGAACCACACGATCAGTGGTTTGAGGCTTCCAGCCACTCCAGGTAAGAAAGAAGAGTATTTCTGCTCCCTCAAAGATTTAAAGCCTATACAGGGTCACTATGAGTTGGAACCAACTTGGTAACACTTAACATATTTATCGGAGTGTTTCACTTAAGCACTTGCTGAGTTACATGGGGCTTAATTTTTAGATAAAGAAATAAATCTTAGCTTTGGAGTCTGAGTCTGAAAATTTATGTCAGACAAACCCTATGATCCCTCTGGTTTTACCCATGACTAGAAATGTTTTAGACATACAAGTTGGGATTTATTTCATTAGCTGAAGATTAAGCCCTTGTTGTTGTTTGTGGCGTCAAGTTGGTTCCAACTCATAATTAACCTATGCACAACAGAACAAAACACTGTTTGGTCCTGCGCCATCCTCACAATCCAACTCATTGTTGTTGTTAAGTGTCGTAAAGTCAGTTCTGACTTACAGGGACCCTGTATAGGGTTTACGAGGAATGACTGGTTGGTTTGAGCTGATGAACTTGTGGTTCAAAACAACTTTGAGGCTCAGTGCTTATCCTACAGTGCCACACCAGGCAATGAGCCACCATCAAAACACAATGACTCCCACTTCTTGGCTGATGACTTTGAAGCTGATCATTGACAAGGCACTCATGTATTACCTCTTTTAAGTAATCTGTAGCCATCAGAAGGTAAAGTTTTAGATAAGAGGAATCTCTCTGCTGTTGTTGTGAAGTGCCATTGACTCAGTTCTGACTCATAGTGACCCTGTATATGGTCTTCTAGGAATGGCTGGTAAGCTTGAACTGCCGACCTTGTAGTTCAAGTCAAAAGAGCAGTCTAGCGCATTAACCTACAGTATCACATCAGAACTCCAGGCATTTCAGGCACATGATGAATCAATGGAAGAAATGTTTTGGTGTTAATGGAGAAATTTTTTCACCTATCAAGTGGTTAAGGAGTCCTAATATGGTGCCATAGATAAGCACTCCACCTAAAGTTTGGTTTAAACCTCAAAGTTGGTGGTTCAAGATCACCGGCCATTCCTTGGAAACTCTATACAGAGTCACTATGGGTCAGAATTGACTTGACAGCAATTAACAGCAACAACAGGCCAGTCGTACTAGTCCTTTTATAATGTCAATTGAAATTTCACTAGTGTGTTCCTTCATATATATATACATATATATATATATATATACATATTCCACATCTTTTTTTACCACTTGATTGTTGTTAAATGCCATCGAGTCAGTTCTGACGCATAGCGATCTTATATAGGGTTTCCGAGTAGCAGCTGGTGTGAACCGCCAACTTTGCGGTTCAAACTGACTTTGCAGTCCAGTGCATTATCTCGCAATGCCACACCAGGACACTGTTAAGTGCCTTCAAATTAGTTCTGACTCATAGAAACCCTGTAGAGGATTTCAGAGGAACAGCTGGTGGATTTGAACCATTGACCTTACAGTTAGCAGTACAGGGTATAACAACAACACACCATTATATTTGAAAAGAAATAAATTAATTTTTAAGATGAATTCCTGATCTCAAAGCATATTAGCCAATCACAGTAATAAGAACATCCTGGTACTAGTTCAATGACAGACACACAGACTGATGGAATAGAACTAAGAACTCCGAAATAAACCCAGCCATTGATGGGCAACTGATTTTTGATAAGGTGTTACAGTCTATTCAATGGGGGTAGGAGAAAACAATCTCTTTAATAAATGGTGTCAGTAACACTGAATCTCCATTTGCAGAAAAATGAAACAGGATCCATACTTAATACTATTAATAAAAACTAACTCAAAATGGATTAAAGCGAAAACTATGAAGTTCCTAGATGATAATACAGGGATAAAACTATGATACTTAATTTTCTTTGGCAACAGAATACCAAACACAACTACAAATGCAAGAGCAACAGAAGACAAATGAGATAACTGGGACTTCTTAAAAATTAATACCGATTTTCATCAAAAGACGATCAAAAGAGAACCTATAGATTGGGGGGGGGATCTTTGCGACTGATATGTCTAATAAAGGTCTAATCTCTAAAATATGTAGAAAACTTTAATAAACTCAACAACAAAAAGACTAACAATCTTATTAAATTCAATTAAAATTTGGACAAAGGATAGTTCACTAAAGTGGACAGCCAAGCAGCAAAAAAACTGCATAAAAAGGTGCTTGAATGTGTGAGATGCAAATCAAAATTGTACCCTGCAAAAATGGCCCTGATCATAAAACCAGGACACAACAAATGCTGGTAAAGATGTGGGGAGAGTGGAACCTTTATTCATTGCTTGTGTAATTGTAAAATGGTACAACAATGTACAATAATTGTTGTAGCGTTATGGAAATGGTATGGTGTTTTTTCAAAAATACTAGATATCAGCACTGGACAGTAGACCACAAGGTCTGTGTGAGCCCACCAACCTCTCTCCATGGGAGAAAGATGAAACTTTCTGGTCCCATAAAAATGTATAGTCTTGGACAGGTGGCTATTGAGTTGGGAACAACTCGATGCCACTTAACAACAATATTGACAAGGAAAGTTATATAGTGCTGTAGGATCAACAATGGACTACTAACAACAAGATTGGTGTTCAAACCCACCAGCAACTCCTCAGAATCCCATATAGGGTCGCTATGAATCAGAACTGATTTGATGGCCCTTAACAACATCAACATAGCAAATTCAATTTGGCAATGGCAGCATTAACGACCAAGTAAGATATATGTGTGTATTGTTGTTATTAAGTGCCATTGGGTTGGTCCTGACCCATAGTGACCCTGTATAGGGTATAGGGTATAGGGTTTCTGAGGAGCAGCTGGTGAGTTTGAACTGCTGACCTTGCAGTTCCAATGGCTTTGAAGTCTGGAGCATTAACCCACAGCACCACATCAAGACTCAGATATATACATGATTGTATGTAGTGTGGTGCTATAGGTTCAGCACTGGACTGCAAGTCAGCAGTTCAAACCCATCAGCTGCTCCTTGGAAACCTTGTACAGGGTCGCTATGAGTCAGAACCAACTTGACAGCACTTAATAACAACAAATAATAAAGCAAATAGGGAACACAGTCACAAATACCTCCCAGATATACCCAAACACTTCACATACTTGGTTCAATGGGTGCGTAGGTTTGGGACCATAGTTTTAGGTGACAGCTTGGTCAACTGGCCCAACATAGTCTACGAAGTAAGTATAATTCTAAAAAAAGAAAATGGCAGGAATTACTCGACCGGTAGAAATTATAGGAATTTCGAGACGTTTGCCCTGAAATACCCTTTAAAGTTTGAACTGAAACTACTCCCAGAGGTCACCTTTCTGCTAAGTAACAGATTGTCTTATAAAATAAACAGCAATACCCATTATTACTGTGATCCTGAAAAAAAAAAAAAAAAGAGAGAGAGAGAGAGAGAGCAAATGGTCCACATTTATCATAAAACAAAGATGAGATGATGAGGGGTGAGGGAGAGGTATGGAAGTTGGATTAACTGAAACAGAACAACCAGAATGAAAATAATAATGTTGCTACAATGTGAAAAATATAAGCAATGTCATTGAAAAATATCTATAGAAACTGTTCATTGAAAAACTAATATGCTATGAAAACTATTACCAACTATTACCAAGCTCAATAAAACATTAACATTAAAACAACAACAACGGCAAAGAAAGTAATGCTAAAATACATTATTTATAAATTCTGCTGGGTTTGCAAGGCCGTAAGTCTTTATGGAAGCAGAAAGCCTCATCTTTCCCCAGAGGAGTGGCTGGTGGATTAGAACTTCTGACCTGGCAGTTAGCAGCTCAACCCATACCTCACTATACTATAAGGGCTCTTTTATAAATTCTGGAGAACCACATACCTGATAAGGATCTAATATCAAAAAAATAGAAAATACTTTACAATTCAAAACAACAACAAAAACCCTTCTAGGATGAGAATAATTTTCTAAGATTCCTTTCCATTACATTACTGTCCTTTGTTATACAAGTATAATGCAGAAAGCAGTATAGCGTCCGTACTAATAAGAGCAAAGAAAGATTCAATGTTAGGACAGCTACTAACAAGACCAGATAAACATAGTACAAAATATTGACCTTGTGCCAAAATTTCAATCAACAGGAGAAGAATGAGGTCTTGGATTCTACTGATACTCTTTAAGCTGCTCTTCTCTGAAGAACTGCACCTGAGAAACGATCAGTATTTCAAAGTGTCTCTATGTGGGGTTTTATGGAAGGCTTCCCAGAAAGCTGACGTCAAGTTGCAACTTAATGGAAAATACATAAATATTTCCAATCTAATTTCAGAAGTCATGGTGATGTGGGATTCTTGGCAAAATATAGAGATGGTGAATATATTTCAGAGCATAGTGTGAAGAGAAAAATAATCGAACAAGGAAAGGCATATGCTATTCCCAAACCATGTCCTTTCTAGGGAATTGAGATGGAAGTTTAAGTAGCATTGGTATCTCTGTTAGCTTTCTTCAATTAGTTCTTCCATGTTCACTATCCACCCTTCTCCTTCTGCTCAGAATGGAGAGAAGATTGAGGAAAGGATTCCCTTTTTCTTGGGATTCTAATTAGATATGAATCCATGGGAACATTTAGTAAGAGACTAAAGAGAGGTAAGTGATGTTTGA
>NW_006408617.1:1209902-1211030 GCF_000296735.1 Chrysochloris asiatica
ATGAAGTCCTTGACAACTTCAATCTTTTTTCCATTGATAAGAATGTTGTTTATTGGTCCAGTGGTGAGGATTTTTGTTTTCCTGACATTGAGATGCAACCCATACCGAAGGCTGTGCTCTTTGATCTTCATAAGTAAATGTTTCAAGTCCTCTTCACTTTCAGCATGCAAGGTTGTATCATCTGCATATTGCATGTTGTTAACAAGTCTTCCTCCAATCCTGACACCACATTTTTCTTCATAGAACCCAGCTTCTCGTATTATTTGCTCAAATTTCCCAATTAGAAAGTTACAAAAATGTTTGGTCCTTGATTGATAGAAGATAAAAATATTACCAGGCCAGGAAAGTAAGTGAAATCTTGGTAAGCAGACATTCCATATTTTAAAAATAATGAAGTAGAAATATATAACAGGCATCAGACTAGAATAATGAGAATCAGTTAAATATGCTAAACATGGCAAAAATCACTACAAAATTAGGACAGATAATATTAATATGGCACTCACTGCATGTATCCCCATACAGACTGGCAGAAATCTTAATCAGGACAAAATGTGGTTGTCAGATATTTGGATAAGATAAATGACTTTTGAAGATTAAATTTCTTCAGAACTTCAAGGATGAAATATAATAGATTCTGTTGTGAACAGTGGTGGGAGACTGGTGATTTCCTAAATGTTAACAGCATGAAGAACGGAGTATCAGGGTTGGAGGAAAATCAATTAACAAATTTGGATATGCAAATGACAGCCTTTCACACTGAAAGTAAAGGAGACTAGAAACATTTATTGACTTTGATAATCAAAGACTACATACTTTAGTATAGATTACACCTCAAAATAAAGAAAACAAAAATCCTCACAACTGGACCAGTACACAATACCCTGGTAAATGGAGAAAACATTAAAGTCAAGAATTTCATTTTACTTGGATCCACAATCAACACCCATGGAAGCAACAGTCAAGAAATCAAATGGCAAACTGCAACGGAAAAATCTACTGCAAAAGACCTCTTTAAACTCTAAAAAAAAAAACAAAGGTGTCCCCCTGAAGTCTAAGGTGTGTCTGGATCAAGCCATGGCATTTTCAATAGCTAATATGCATGGGAAAGCTAGGCAATGAAAAAAA
>NW_006408617.1:1211862-1223376 GCF_000296735.1 Chrysochloris asiatica
AAAAAAAAAAAAATTGTGGAAACAATAAGAATCAAAGGTCATATGTAAACCAGAAATTAGGCTGAAAAAGAGTTTGAGAGAGACTAGCAAATAATTTCTGAGCATTACTTTTTTTAAAGTTACTGAAAGTAAATAGAAGGAATTAGGTGCACAGGATATAACATAAATAAATAATTTCCTATGATCAATTGTCAAAGTAGTCAAGATGTGATGATGGCACTCCAAGTATGTAATTTATTGTTTTAATGATCAGTGCTCTGGTAAGTGTGAGGGGGGAACAGAATAGAGCAGCACTCTCACACCAGGCTAGCTGTTGTTATTAGCAATAAATTGATATTAAATCTTGATTGACAATAGTGTATTGGTGAATTGTTGTTATGTGCTGTGGAGTCGATTCCCACTCATAGTGACCCTGTACAGGGTTCCTGATGTTGTAAATCTGTAAACAGGAGCAGAAAGCCTCATCTTTCTCCTGCGGAACAGTTGGTAGTTTTGAACTGCTGTCCCTGAGGTTTGCAGCCTGGTTCGTAACCACTAAGCTATTAGAGCTCCTTGTATGGGTGAATTAATAAGGCAAATTCTGGTCTGTTTCATCTATTAGCGATTTGTAGTTTAAATAAACCCCAAACAAAACTGTAATGAAGATAAAGAAAAAGAGAGCTAAAACTAAGCAAAAGGAGAGAAATTGTTTGCTGACAACTACGGGCCTTGCATTATGGTAAGAATTTTTAAACACTCATTGAATACCGTCAGTTGTTGTTGTTGTTAGGTGCAATAGAGTCATTTCCGACTCACAGATATGCACAGCAGAACAAAACACTGCCCAATCCTGGGCCAACCTCACTATTGTTGCTACGCTTGAGCCCATTGATGCTGCCACATGGCCAATCCATCTCGCTGGGGGTCTTCCTATTTTTCTATGATGCTCTATCTTACCAAACATGATATCCTTCCCCAGTGACTGGTCCCTCCTGACAATATGTCCAAAGTATGAGAGACGAAGTTTGGCCATTGTTACCTCCAGGGATTACTCTAGCTGCACTTCTTCCAACAAAGATCTGTTGGTTCTTTTGGCAACCCATGGCACTTTCAACATTCTCCTCCAACACCATAACTCAAAAGCATCAATTCTTCTACAGTCTTCCTTATTCACTGTCCAGCTTTTGCATGCATATGAGGTTACTGAATATACAATGGCTTGGGTTAGGCGCACTTTAGCCTTCAAGCTGACATCTTTGTTCTTCAACACTTTAAAAAGGTCTTGTGCAGCAGATTTGCCTAATGCGATACGTCGATTGACTTCTTGATTGCTGCTTCCATGAGTGTTGATAGTTGATCCAAGATGAATGAAGTCCTTAACAACTTCAATCTTTTCTCTGTTGATAAGAATGTTGTTTATCGGTCCAGTGGTGAGGATTTTTGTTTTCTTTACATTGAGATGCAATCCATACCGAAGACTGTGCTCTTGGATCTTCATCAGTAAATATTTTAAGTCCTCTTCACCTAAAGGTATTACAGAAACAGCTGCAAGCATACATTGACAGAGAACTTCCAGAAGTTCAAGCTGGATTCAGAAAAGACCGTGAAATGAAGGATATCATTGTTGATGTCCAAGGGATCTTGGCTGAAAGCAGAGACTATCAGAAAGATGTTTACCTGTGCTTATTGACTACGCAAAGGCTTTCAATTGTGTGGATCATGACAAGCTATGAACAAGTGTGAGTATTCTGGAACACTTAATTGTGATCATGAGGAATCTGTACCTGGACCAAGAGGCAGTTGGGAATACTGAATGGTTTAAAATTAAGAAAGGTGTGTGATAGGGTTGTATTTTTTCACTATACTTATTCAATCTGTATGCTGAGCAAATAGTCTGAGAAGCTGGATTATATGAAGAAAAACGTGGCATCAGGATTGAATGAAGACTCATTAACAACCTGTGATATGCAGATGATACAACCTTGTTTACTGAAAGTGAAGAGGACTTAAAATACTTAGTGATGAAGATCAAAGAGCACAGCCTGTGGTATGGATTGCATCTCAATGTAAAGAAAACAAAAATCCTCACCACTGGACCAATAAACAACATTCTTATCAATGGAGAAAAGATTAATGTTGTCATATACATGCAAAAGCTGGACAGGTAAATAAGGAAGAACGTAGCAAAATTGATGCCTTTGAGTTATGGTGTTGGAGGAGAATATTGAAAGTGTCATGGGCTGCCAAAAGAACCAACAGATCTTTGTTGGAAGAAGTGCAGCCCGAGTGCTCCTTGGAGTCCAGGATGGCCAAACTTTGTCTCTCATACTTCGGACATATTGTCAGGATGGATCAGTTGCTGGAGAAGGATATCATGTTTGGTAAGGTGGAGGGTCAGAAAAAAAGAGGAAGACTCCCAGTAGGTTGGATTGGCCAAGTGGCCGCATCAATGGGCTGAAGCGTGGCAACAATAGTGAGGTTGCCCCAGGATTGGGCAATGTTTCGTTCTGCTATACAAAGGGTTGCTGTGAGTCAGTTCCAACTCTATGGCACCTAACAACAACAACAACATACAACCTGTATGCTGAGCATTTAATTCAAGAAGCTAGATTATATGAAGAAAAACATGGCATCAGGATTGGAGGAAGACTCATTAACAACTTGCGATATGCAGATGATACAACCTTGTTTACTGAAAGTGAAGAGGACTTAAAATCTTTACTGAAGAAGATCATACATGCACAGGTTTATTAGAAACAAAACATGATTAAACATGTCTGTGAGATCAGTGGATTGTTATAGACAGGTTCTCCTAGTAAATCACTTGTCTTACTCTTCTTAGAGGGCATTCTACCTTCAGAAAGCATAGATCCAGAGGGAGAATTGTTAAGAATTTTTAAAAGTTATTTTTGTCTAATAAAGTCACTATGATTTTCTAGCAATATATATTTTTTTTATTTACCCTCCTAGGATATTTTTTTTTGTAATGTCCTTAAAAATAAGAAGTAGTAGATCACACTAAGATATCTTTAAGTTAGTCACTTATTAAATCATGACAAAAATTATCCTTATTTATTTTGAAAAGCAACTATTTAAATGTATATTTATTATACATGAAGGAATTAGAATTCAATCTTTAATCTTTACATAATCTTGGGCATAGGAATTTAAATGTTAAATTCTTTTGATAGGACATTTGATGTCATTGTTAAGTGCCATTAAGTCGGTTCCGACCCATAGTGACCCTATATAGGATTTCTGAGGAGCCATTGGTGAGCTTAAACCACAAACCTTGCAGTTCAAATGGCTTTGCAGTCTGGCGCATTAACCCACAGAGCCACACCTGGATAAGGAGCCATATTGTTAGTTTTCCATTCGCTATCCTTCCTAACAAGACATATCTCAGCTGCATAGCCATGTTCGAGTTTCAGGTTATCACAATTAACCATGATAACAATCACTCACAACTGAACCATATGATTTATCCGTATCCTCCTCAATCTTCTGTTTCCCAGACTCATCAGGTAAAAGTTGTTTGATGGGAATTTATGAAGACTACTGGATACGAATTGGGCTGCTGATCACTCACGGTCAGCAGTTCGAAACCATCAGCTGTTGCACTGGAGAAAGAAGAGGCTTTCTGCTCTCGTAAAGATTTACAGCCTCGGAAACCCTGTACAGGGTCGCTATGAGTCGGAACTGACTCCATGGCACATAACAACAACAACAACAACAACAACATGGCTAGAAGAAGGAGCTCTGGTAGTGTAGTGGTTATGAATCAGGCTGCTAACCTCAAGCTCAGCAGTTTGAAACTACCAGCTGTTCCGCGAGAGAAAGATGAGCCTTTCTGCTCCCGTAAAGATTTACAGCCTCGGAAACCCTGTACAGGGTCGCTATAGGTCGGAACCGACTCCACGGTACTTAGCAACAATAACAACAAGGCTAGAAGAGACATTAAATAATTTACTATGCTGCACCATCTCTCCTTTATTTATTTACTTATAAAACTCTCTTTCCAGAAACCCTGTATTGCATTGTTAGAATCTGTATATTTTTCTAAGTGATTTACAGATATGTCCTGGGGAGTTTAAATGACCTGACCAGGATAAGCAACAAGGCAGAGAATTCACAGGCACTGACTCTTAGTTAAAAACAGTAGCAAAGACCTTGAAAGAGAATGTTTTATTTATAGAATTCTCCTCAATGAATTTCCTTAACCAAGCCAACATGAAGCCGACCATGTATCCCTGAGGAAATTGAGGTCCAGGGAGGTAAAAAAGAATTCACTAACCCCTAAAATTGCTTATACAATTGATCTGTTCTGCTTTTCTTTCTTGGAAAACCTTCAGAAGGCTCTTTGTGACAAATTTAAACATGTTTATGCAAGCAATTTCCCTTTCTCCATACGGGAGAATATTTTGTACATGCCTTTGACCATTAATTTTTTTGGTAACACTAAGGATAAGGAAGATTATTGGGTTAGGGTTAAAGAAAAACAACATACTATTTCTGCATTTGCAAAAATTACTACATGATTCTACTTGTGAGGTTCACTAAAGGCTCGATACTCATTCTGTTCAATCAGACATTCCCAGATCACTACTAGTATATCTTCTGCATCAAATTGCTTGGAAAATTCCATAATAGCTTTCTACAGTTCCTCTCAAACCCCACATGGTTAAAATAAGTCTAATGTTAGGTTAGAAATGTTATAAGAAATTTTATAAGGAGCCATTTTCATGAAGGCAAATTTATGAAATTTTCTGATGAATTGTCTAAAGGCTATTTCAGCTCAGCAATGGATTGCTGATGGCATATCCCCTTAACCTCCAAAGTAATCTGTTTTTATGTTCCCATCTTGGAATCATGCCTTCACTATAAATATTTCATACCAGCAAGTAGGGGCTTTAATATGTCCATCTGCTGGACTGGCAGAAAGCCTGCCACCTGTATCTGAAATTGCCTCTTGGAATGAATAAATGATTTCCAAACTTCTTCAGTCACCATCACATGCTTTTTCTGCATAGTATCTTTTATATATAATGTCTACACTAAAGTAACATAAAACATTTTATTTCTTTATAATCCTTGTTTAATATATACAAATAAATATTCAGTTTTAAAGAAACAAAACAAACTAACTAGCCCTAGGAAACATAACATTTACATAAGTTAGACAATATAGGCTCTTTATATAGATATTAATTATTTAGTATATTCCCTCACTGGGACATAATTTGATATTTTATACATAAGTATTAGAAAATTAATAACATATAAAAATATCTCCATGTATCTTATCATTTATAAGTAGTACCAAAAAGATGACAACTGTATTGAATGGTAAAATGAAACAGAAAGGAAAAAGTATTATGTTGCTGTATGAAATATCCCAGCATGTCTTGGTGAATGGTGCTTTTTTTCCTGACGTCATTGAGTAGGCACTTGTTCCCATAATTCTAAACACATGCTTGTTGTTAAATGTCATCAAGTAAGTTCTGCCTCAAAACAACCCTGCATATGGTTTCTGAGGTTGCAAATCTTTGCAGGAGCAGAAAGTCTCATCTTTTTCTCTGGAGAACAACGGTGGACATGAACCACCAACCTTTTGGTTACTAGTCTGGTCCTTATCCTACAGTGCAACCACACTTCCAAACATACTTGTTTTTGTTATTAAGTGCCATTGAGTCAGTTCTGACCCATAGTGACCCTGCATTGGGTTCTCAAGGAGTGGTGAGCTTGGACCTCCAACCTTGAGGTTCAAACAATTTTACAGTCCATCACATTAACCCATAACCAAGACTCCTTCCAAACATACTAGAACCTTACAAATCTGAATTTGGTCTTTTTTCTCCCAGGATCATAAAATCTTTTGGTGAACTTTCTTCTTTGAAGATTAAATGCAGAACAGTGGTTAGCAACAAACTAATGTTTAGATGTCAGTCTGCTTATATTACATTATTTGCTTTTTTATTTGAGGTGTGTGACCTTGGAAAAATGATTTAATCTTTCTGTGCCTCCATTTCTTAATTTACAAATTATAATGAAATTATACCTTAAGGAGTTTTTATCAGTTTAAATACATGTCAAATGAAAAAATATTGCTACAAAATCATATAAAATCTATCACATTTACCCCATTGAAAGCCCCACAAAATAATCCCATAACCTTCAGAGCTGACCTGTCTGCCTTACAGTCAATTGGCACAGCAGATCTCTTCAGATACCATTGTTTTAATAAGACCTTCTCTCTTGTCCCAGTTACGATTCATTCCATAAAATGGTCTTCATTAGCTTCAATCTTGCTTAAAAACCTGATGGCAAGATGAGCTCTTTGAAGCTGATCTTTATGTAATGATTTTGGCATTCGTCCAGCCGAGAGCTTGCTGAGGTCAAGCTGTTCACTTAAAATTGAAAACACTTAACCATATGAGGTCCCAACTATAGAAGCTATTGCATCAGTGCTAATTCTATGGTCTTCTTTTACCAGTTTCTGGACTTGAGCCAGAGTTTCAGTCGTGAAGGTTGGTGGTCTTTCTTCCCTTGGCTCATCTTGGGAACTCTTCCTGACATTCTTTAAAATGCTTGTTTCATCTAAAAACTTGTTTTCTGTGGGGCAGCATTCCTGTAGGCTTGTTGCAAAGCTTCAGTGATTTGAGAAGATATCCACTTGAATTTTGTTAAAATTTGATATTAACCCTGGTCTCAAAATCATTTAATTCATGGCAGAAAAAGCATCTTTTGTTAAAAAGATAACTTAATGAGACTAAGACAAGTGTGTCACTGAGAGAAGTCATCTGCAGCTATCCATGGATCACAGAGACACAATTAAATGTGTTTGTTTGAAATAAATCCATGTGTATCTGAATGGAGCGCTAATAGCAATATTTTCAAAACTCATCCACATAGGGCATAAATACAACTATGCTTTAACAAGAAGTCATAGTTTTGTGTTCTGACAACAATGGTCAGGAAGACATACACATAGCTTAATTTGTTTTTGAAACATTTTTTGGTGAATCCAGTGAAGATTTACAAAGAAGAAAATCAATTTTGCATTCAACAAGCCATACATTCTGTTTCATCTCAATGACTGCAATTCCCTCTATGTAACAAGTTCTCCCACTTCCTCACTGTGGCTCTTACTTCCATTCTACCCTTCTTCCCATCCCTTTTGAGCTTTGTCCTTAGGTAAATATTGCCCTTTAGATCTTGAATGATTGGCCATTCCATGTTGGGCAAACCTTACTAGTTAATCTAGCTTAATTTTCAATATTAATGAAATATGCATTAAAACTTTTTTTTAAATGCTAGGATATGAATTGGGAAAACATGCAAATTAACTTAAATTTCTTTAAATGGCAGAAAAGACTTGTGATAAAAGACGTATGTGTTCTAAAATCAAGCCATGACTGCCTGTGAAAATTTCAAGGACAGGATTAATAGTTCATTTCTAGCATTGATAGCTAGATCCATTATCAGCTAGATACACTGTAGTATCTAGCACCTCATCATCAGAAAAAGAAGATAGTGAGAAAACATTTTGTGAAGAAATGAATGAAAACTTCAGTAAAGATACCATTAAAAGCATAATTAAAATTTAACTAGCAGACAGATGTTTACCCGTGTTTTACTGACTATGCAAATATATTGTGTGGATCATAACAAATTATAGATGACATTGTGAAGAATGTGTATTCAAGAACATTTAATTATGTTCAAGTGAAACCTGTACATACACCAAGAGGCAGACATTCAAAAAGAACAAAGGGTTACTGCATGGTTTAAAATCAGGAAAGGTGTGCATCAGGGTTGCATTCCTTCGCTGTACTTAGTGTATTTGCTGAGCAAATAATCCAAGAATCTGACAATATAAAGAAGGACACAGCATCAGGATTGTAGGAAGAATACTTGAAACCTTGGTTGTTAAAAGGAAAGGAAGTTTGAAGTTGTTAGTGATGAAGGTCAAAGACCAGAGCCTTCAGTGTGGATTCTACCTCAACATAGAGAAAACAAAAACTTCTATAACTGGACCAGGAAGCAACATCAAGATAATTATAGAAAAGATTGCCATTGTCAAGGATTTCATTAGTAACTTGGATCCAAAATCAATGCCGATAGAAGCAGGAGTCAAGAAATCAAATGGCATACTGCATTGAAGAAATCTGCAGTAAAATACCTCTTTACAGTGTTAGAAGAAAAGCTGTCACTTTGAGGAAAAAGGTGTCCCTGATCCAAACCATGTTATTTTTAATTGCTTCATATGCATGTGAAAGATATGCAGTGAATAAAGAAGACCAAAAAGAAGTGTTGCCTTTGAATTATGGCACTGCTGAAGAATATTGAATATACTATGTCAGAAGAATGAACAAATCTGTCTTGGAAGAACTATAGCCATAGTGCTCTGCAGAAGCAAGCATGGTGAAACCTTGTCTCACATACTTTGGGGAGGACTCTAGGAGTGACCAGTCCTGGAGAAGAGTCTCATGTTTGGTAAAGCAGAGAGTCAGTATAAGAGAGGAAGATTCTCAATGAGACAGACTGACACAATGGCTGCAATAATGTGCTCAAAAATAGCAACAATTGTGAGGAAGGCACAGGACCAGGCAGTGTTTAGTTGTGTTATACGTAGGGCTTACTATTAGTCAGAACCTACCCGAGGGCAGCTAACAGTGATAAAGTGATTAAAAACAACAAAAACCAGGCATAGAGATGTAAGCTTAAATTCCTTAGGACAATAACAAGCTATGAAAATTACACTTATACGGATATAATGCAGTCCCAATACAGATTTCAATAACATTCTTTAAAGAGATGGGGAAAAAACGACAACAAATTTTAAATTGAAAGGAAGAGTCCTCAGATAAGCAAAGTATTGCTTAAAAAACAGAACAAAGTTAGAGGCCTCTTACTCCCTCATTTCAAAATTTACTGCATGGTTACAGTGGTCAAAACAGCCTGGTACTGGTACAATGAAAGATACATAGATCAATGGAACAGAACTGAGAATCCAAAAATTAACCCACCCACATACAGTTAACTGATCTTTGACAAAGGGCCAAAGTACATTGAGTGGGGGAAGACATAGTCTCTTCAACAGATGGTGCTGGCAGAACTGGAAATCAATATTCAAAAGATTGAAACAAGACCTTTCTCATACACTATACACAAAAACCAACTCAATATGGATTGAAGACTTAAATGTGAATCCCAGAATGATAAAGGTCATCAATGAAACAATAGGGACAAATTTAAGGGCTCTAATACAGGGCACACATAGACTACCAAACACTGTGAGAATTGCACAAACAAAAGAAGAAAAATAGAGGATTGGGACATACTAAAAATTGGAAATTTATGTGCATCAAATGTTTCACCAAAAGAGTAAAAGGGGAGCCCACAGAATGGGCAAACATCTTTTGTAATACGTATCATACAAGGGACTAAGTTCTAAAATTATAGGAAACTAGGAGCTCTGGTAGCGTAGTGGTTACGAGTCGGGCTGTGAACCTTAAGGTCAGCATTTCGAAACTACCAGTCACTCCACGGGAGAAAGATGAGGCTTTCTGCTCCCATAAAGATGTACAGCCTTGGAAACCCTGTACAGGGTCACTATGGGTCAGAACTGACTTGATGGCACATAACAGCAAAAACAACACCTCTACAAGAAAAAGACAAATGACTCAATTAAAAAATGGGCACAGGATTTGAACAGACATTTCACCAAGGAAGAGATCTGGGCAGCCAACAAACGTATGAAGAAATGCTCACAATCATTAGCCATTAGAGATGCAAATCAAAACAACAATGAGATACCATCACACTCCAGAAATAACAGTGAAGTTCAAAAAAGCAGAGGGCAATAAATGCTGGCAAAAAATGTGGAGAGACTGGGACCCTCCTACATTGCTGGTGGGAATGTAAAATGGTTTAACCACTCTGGAAAATGGCATGGAGCTTTCTCAGAAGTTGGAAATAGAAATACCTTATGATCCAGCAATTCCTCTTTTTGGTATAGATCCACAAGAAATATTAGCCAGAACAAGAGTAGATATATGCACATCGATGTTTATCTCAGCACTATTCACAATGGCAAAATGATAGACAGCTTAAATGCCCATCAATGGAAGAATGGATAAACAAACTTTGGTACATACACACAATGGAATATTATGCTACTTCGATAAATAACAAAGAAGCTGCAAACCATGGCATAACATGGATGTACCTTGAGGACATTATGCTGAGTGAAATTAGTCAGTCACGAAAGGACAAATATTGCATAAGACCATTAATATTAAAGCTTAAGAAAAGATACCCAGACAAAAAGAAGAAGAAATCTTTGTTGGTTACCAGGGGTGTGAGGGGACAGTAGAGCACAGGTTAGGGGGTAGACACATCACAGTTTGGTTGTTGGAGAGGGCAATACACAAGAAAGGGAGGAGGATGGAAGAACAAGGTAGATAGGGGAACACTTAGGCAGGGTTTACATGGCCTAAATGGGACAGAGGTAAATAGTGATGTATGCTCAACCTTGGAACAACAGGGCTCTGTGCTACAGGGATTGAGGCAAAGTCTGAATGGGTTAAAGAGGAGAAATAATGTTAAAATGCTTGACTGTCTTACAAGTATTGATTTTCCTTGCCTTCCTACTGTAAAATAGATACTTGAGTGGGATGGCAAGGTATATCGGGAAACATGATTACAAAAACCTTGCAAGTCCATATTCAGCCTATAACTGATTGGAATACCTAAAAGGGATTCTAAATTTGACCAGTGAAATAGGCTTCTGGTGGAGCCTTTGTAGTATATAGGATCTTAGGTGGAATCCTGTGCCCCATTCAGAATCTTCTGAGGTGGGACATTCCCACTTGAAAGGACATGCACACCAGCCTGGAGCAGCTAGAGCTGATACTCTAGATAATAGAAGATACTTCTTGAAAGAAAGACAAGCACGAAAAATCAAAAACAAAAATGGTAGTCTGATTGGCTTCTACAAGAACAAGCAAGCTGTTCACAGGGAAGCCATCAAGGCAAGCAATTAAGTTCCTTCAGGACAGATACCCTTCAAGACTGCAACTCAAAGGAACACACAAGAAGACATGTAAACTTGCTGGCAACCATGTTGGTCTACTGGTGAGTGGAAGTGGGGAAAGCATCAATGAAGATATAGGTTGAGTTTGACCACATTCCATAGACTCCTGTCAACCTGGAGATAAGAGAGAGAAAAGGAAGGACTGCTTGGTCCAAAGTGTGGTGAGACCTGGGGACTCTGGAGCCCATGGACAAGGACCTAGCCATAGAGGGCTAGAGTTGAGAGTGAAGCATCCAGCTGATATGAAGTGAGGGGAGATGCACAAAAACACCCAACCTTGTATATTACCCATTTGACCTAACTTCAATGGCTTGATCATCAGAACTTACTAGAGGAAGACAAAGAAATGTGATAAAGGAAACGAGTGTAAATTGCTACAGTGTGTAGAAGTTGCCCTATACTTATAGATGTAGTAGCTCAAAATATCAACTGAGTGG